>NW_028289056.1:1694642-2033571 GCF_059628265.1 Tinamus guttatus
GAAGTTTTAAAACAAACGAACATAAACTTATAGAGGGAGGAAAAATTTAAAGCACTTGAATTACAAAGGGTTAAATCCTTTATTTTTTTTTTCTGTCGGTGGCCAAGGTTTCAGTAAGGAGCATCTCTGTATCTGTGTTTTAAAGAAAACAACCTAGTCGAGTGGGGCTGGCGGGCTGACCCTGTGCTGCTGTGGAAACTCCTGTTTCTGCACAGATAAGACTATGGAGAAGGTGGCAGATGGCAAAGCTACAGGCTGTCTTTTACCATAAAATATGTTTTTTCCTTGTGCTTGCTCTTAGCTCCTTCCTGCTGTAGAAGAACCATTATTGCAATAAGAAAGCATGTTGACCATCAAAATTAGAAGCTATGTTACCAAGCTTGGGCTATTTCAAGCATTGATTTATCTGTCTTTTGGTCCAGATCTGGGGCAATTTTGCAGATGTCTTTAACACCAAGGTTGTGTGAAGACTTTTTTAAAAATATGACAAAAAAAGAGGAGAAAAAAAAAAAAAAAGAAAACCTGGGGCAAGGAAACCTGTACAGGAGTGTGAGAGGATGCTGAGGCACTTGCTGGCCGCGGCACTGAGCGGTGATGTCGCCGGGGTGTCTGGTCCTTGGCTCCATGGAGACCTGGCTAATGTCATCTTAGATTTCGACATTTCAGAATGTAATTGGGCTGGCAACTGCAATGTGAAAACCAACCCTTTTAAGGCACCCTTTTCCTGCTGCTGTTACTGACAACGGCACTGGGAGTCCGCACAGAGTGGGCTTTCCTATAGCTATTCCTCTCTACCAATTAAATTTAAATTTTGACATCTTATCTTTTTGCAGTGGTTGCTGCTCTCACATTCCTCATGTCTCTGCTTGCAAGCGCGATCTGGCTCGTGTGCTGCTCTTGGGGATCAAACTTTCCAGTTGTCATTAAATTCCACTTTTTGCTTTTGCTGCGAGCGCTTGTATGTGACACCGAGGAGGACTCTCACGTTTGACGGCATGGAGCCGGTTGTTTAAACCCCTTGTCTGCAGCAGCAAGTGAGGAGCAGCCGGCAGGAGGGCGGCTGGTGAAGTTCTGGGTGGGAAAGAGCCGTTTCTGCAAACATGGGGAGGGAGAAGGGGCCAGCGCTGCCGAGACCCCCAGCAGCTCCTGCTGCCCGCGTGAATAAGTCTCGAATGAGACTTCTCAGGTCTGTGGTGTTCCTTGAAGCTAGTGATAATCTAATGTTCCCTTTTTCCTGCACAATGATGTATGTTGGCCTTTGCGCTCCTTGCACCCAAGATGACCCCATGTCTTTTAAACCCTGACGCAGAGGTGACATCCCCACCCTGCTAGAGCCTTGCCTGGGCACCCAGGATGCAGCTCCGAAATGCAATTGCTGCCTTGAAGCTGAGGAGAGCAGGGCTGACGGGAGCCAGGGAAGCATTTTGCTCAGATTTATTGTGGAACTAAATCTCCGCATGAAAAGGCTGGTGTGCGATACAGGCTGCTTTCAGCCGGAACGTCAGCCCGTTGTAGGTCAGGAGACAAAGCGCCGAGCTGCTGCTTGGTTAAGTCATCCTTTCCCAGTGCTCCTGTTCTTAGTTTCCAGCTCCAGCGTTTCTTAAGTGCTGGCTTTCCAAGCACACCTGGGCTGAAACAGCTCAACTATTTACCTTAACCTCTGCTGTCCTTGGTGCCCCCGGGACCAGCACCGAGGGGCATTTGGTGTCACAGGAGGGTTTGGGTGCTCTCCAGCACCGGGAGGTGCCTGTGCAATCTGTACCCTTATAAAAGGGGGAAAAGCCGGGTTCGGTGGGGCAGTGCGTGCTGGAATCTGCTTCTTGGTAACCGGCCTGTGCTCTTAAATAATCTACCACGCTGCAGACCCGCCAGGAGGAAGGTGCACTATCCCATTATATATATGTAATTTATTATATATTATAAATATAAGTGAGTATATATATAATTTTAGTTACCAGTCTTGAGCCTGCTGCAGTAATTCTGTTAGCTGAAAGTTAGAGATTTTTGCTTTGGCTTGGCTGGTTGCCTCTTGGAGGAAGGATCTTCTTGGCCCCGTTGACCGGCCCCCTCACTGGATGACTCATGTTGGCCAACCCTGTAGGTCCATAACTGCACAAGCAAGAAAGCATTTAGAATCACTGCAGAAAAACAAAAACAGTGTTTGATGTTTTCTGAACAATGCCAGCTATGTGTTTGCTTGAGAAATGCTTATAGAAATGTGAAAGACCTAGCTAATTATAGTTGATTTAAAGCATTCTTGCTTGATAACTAACACAACGCAGCCAAGCTAAAAAGGTAGAAATGTCCTTCATTTCATACAGTACTTGGACAAAAAGACAGGTACTTAGAGTGTATGAAATGGATGCTGTTTTATTTCAGTTTAGGAATTGAGACTTGGTTCCGAATGGGAAAAGCATGAATCATTCTTGATGGATTCATCATCGCCGTTTGTGTTCCAAATACTCAGTTCTCCCCTGCAGCTACCTCGGGTTGCCTGAAGACTGTTCATGCGACAATGGCTTTAAATGCCAAATTTTTGGAGAGCTATTTGTTTTGTTATCTTAAATATAGCCTTCAGTGGCCTTACTTTTTCTGCAAGGTACATGGGAAACGGTAAATTCTGTCCCTGCTTATACAGATTGCTCAGATTTGATAATAAAAGTTGATTGTCTCATCACAGCAGCAGAGAATAGTGCCCAGGTGGGAATCTCTCAGCATTTGCCATTCGGGCATATTGCAACCTGCCAGGAAGGGTTTTTTCCGAGCATTACTGAGCAAACACAACAAGAGCAGAGCTGGCAGTTGCATCTTCAATTTCTGTCTCTCTTCTTAAATCAATAATGTTATTGACCAAACTTGACAAATTTACATTCCTTATTTTGTCTGTTGTCAGCACAATAAACCTGGAGACAGTGATTTATGTGGGCCCTAGTGATCCATGGCACGGAACGCGAATATCCGGAGCAGCCACCTTTGTGTGCTGCTGCTGCTGCTCCTTTGGCTTGGCTTAGCCTGCTTTAGGGTTGTTAAAGCTCTGTTATGCAGCATCACTTAAATGGTATTTTTAAAGGACATTTAAATAACGTTACTGATGAGAAGTAGGGCAATGGCATAATCTTTCAAGGGACAGTTAGTTAGCAATTTAATCTCTCTTGGAATTGATGGGGAGTGTGTCCCCTCCTCTGAGCATTGAGGATGGACCAACGCGCTTGGGTTTCTCCCTGCAAATTGGCCTGAGCACCTCAGCAGATGGAAAAGCAGAATATATGCTGTTGAATTTGACAGATGTTGAAGAAAGTCTGAAAATGGAATAAGTGGTACAATAGAATATCATAAAGCTGAGAGGAATTGCCAGGCCACCCCTTGGGATGCTGCTGAACTCAATTTATGGTGGAATTAACTTTAAGATTCCCAGAATGGGAGTTCACAGGGTTTTGACAGTGCATGTCCTGCAGGGCTGGTTAGCACGTCTGTTGGATGGACCATGCAACTGAAGTGTAGGAAACATCCTATGCACTTAAATAATAGAAAAACACCTAAGGAGACAGATAAATTGATACCACCTGATTAGCATAATACCTTCTCATAATACCCTTTTTTTCTGGTGTCAGAAGCACAGATTATTAAATCTGTATTTCAGTAAGCTTTCAGATGTACAAAACATTTGTTTTGAGATGTAAGCAAAGTTCTGGAAGCTTCAGTAAAAGTAGCAAAAATTGAACAAAATTAGTGACCTTTTATACTTGTGTGATATTTCCCCCCAGCCCAAACGCTGGCAAACCGGCCGTGAATAAGGGCTCCTTCTGGTCCTGTGCCCTCCGCTCTGATGCTCAAGGAGAGGCCACGGGGCTCCCCGAGCGGGGCGGTTTGGGCAGCGCAGAGGAGACCGCGCGGGTTGAGAAACCCCTTCACGTTTCAGCCCATCCACTTGAGGGGGTCTCTGTGACCGGCTTGGCTTTGCCAGGTGTTTCTTGCCATTTATTACTGTCCTTTTAAAATATATGCCCTGAAATTCAGATGCGTATATAATGGGAATGATATGCAGTTGTACTTCAGCCTGAATGTGAGCCATCTGTCAAAAACAAAAGCTAAATCCTGTGTAATAAAAGCCACAAAATGATTGATATTTCACATTAAAGAGAGAGCTGAAAAAAGCAATTTTGTTTATGGGTAAACCTGTGTCTGGCACATTTTTCATGTCATATAAAGATGGAAATCTCACCTTATGGCTATAGATTGCAGCTATATTTTAGTCTTTATAATTGTGGACAAATATGCATGTGCTTCTACGTAAAAAGTGGTAATTCCCTATGTACTGTTGATAACGAGTCCATCTGAACATGTCTCTCCTCATCGCTTCCCAAAGGTGCAGTATTTCTCATTTGCTGCCCTTGGCCTCGCTGGTGAAGCACATTCCTTGAGTGATTTGATTGGTATGTGCAGCTTTTTGGCACTTTGGTTCATTTCAGAACAGATCTGAGTCCCTGAGGAGGACGGAGGTTTGGACTGGGCTGTGGAAGGGATGCGTGGGCAGGTCCTGTGTCCTCACCTTAGATCAGAGCACGTGCAGCCCGGGGGAAACAGCTCTGAGTGCTTCTGACTTGTGCAAAACCTTTAATTATTGGCTGCTGGGTTTTGTAAACCATTTTTACATGAGACCGCAAAGCTGCTGTGGAGCTGGGGCTGTGGACCAGGCCTCTGGATCAGGCACCCGCGTGTTCGGAGCCCAGCCCTGGGTTGACGTCTGGGTTGAACACACCGGAGCTCTGGCAGCTCTTGTTGGTTGTCACAGTGCAGGACAGACTTCTTGCATGTTCACACAGCTCTTCTGCAGGGTAGTTGTGTTTTGACCATACAGCTGTTGCATATGTTGGGTAGCTCTTGCTAGGCAATGGGATGGAGGTACCAGCTGGGCTCTGCCCCAGGCTCGTAACATCCAAAAGCTGTTCAAGTTCCATTATTTATAGCATAAAGTTAGCATATTCATCAGCCAACTGGAAAGGGAGATATTATTCTTTCTGCCCCAAGTAATTTGTGCAGTCTCAGTACATTCAGATGGCACATCTGAGACGTGTCATCCACCGCAGCTGCTATCCGGGGAGTCCTGCAGGAGTACATGGAGCTGGAACATCTTGTTCCCCTGACGGTTTGGTTCGAGTTCATTAGTTTTTGCCTTCAGAGAGGATCATCGCGCAGGGAGCGGTTTGCGGGGGAGCTGAACACGGGTAAACGCTCTGCCTTCACGCACCGCGGCGCGTGTGCCGGGGAGGCCGGGCGCCGCGCGAGCGCTCAGCTCTGCGCCGTGGGAAAACGGGGCGTGCGGATGGGGTGCGAGCGGGGCTTTCAGTAAAGGGTCTTTGTTCTTTGAGTAATAACGGACACGTTTAATGAAAAATACCTAGATTGAGTGACGCATATTCCCTCTTGCCCCTGTTCCCAGAACCATGCTTTCCTAATGGAGATGAATCCATCAGCTGGGAGACGGGGAGCAGAGCAGGAGATGCTGAGACATCGATGAGTGATGTTCAGCAACTGTGGGCTGAAATGGTCTGGGCTTGGCCAGGATGAGCCCCAAAGGTCCTTTCCCACCAACGCTACAGCGTGCCTTTGCTTTAAACACGCTGCTTTTTGCTCCATATCACCATCTGGTGAAACCTCTTACAATCATTTATTTTTTTCAGAAATTGGCTAGCAAATGCTATTATACAGAGTCATGTAAAATACCAAGATATTTTTGCTATGAAGAAAACAGAAAATTAAGAGTCAGAAGAGATTTTCAGGTATTGAAAACCGTGTTAATACTACGTAATGGGGAAGTAATGTAGGAATGTACATAAAGTTCAGATAGCTGGATAAGAAGCATGAAAATAAAAGTAGGCTAATTTTGGCTTCCTATGAGTAGCGAGCTGTAGATTTTAAGCATGTGGATTCTTGTCAGTTAAGCAGTCTGAGATATTTTTTGATGTCATAAGTGTAAAAGTCCAGAATCCAAATTTGGTCTGGAAAATGTGACTGTTTTTCAGTAAGGAAGAGGCCCAGGGACAGAACAGGAATGCAAAGTTGTGTATGAATTTGCACGGTGACTGAATCAGCACCTGGTTTTGAGTTATATGTTGCCGGAATATTTCAATTCTGCCTGTGCAAACCAATCCTGGAAAAGAGATTTCTTTTCATGGTCAGTGCCCGTAGCTATGTGTAGAAGAGCTGTACTTGACTTTGTTTCCATCCTCAGTTTTCAGTGCAGACCAAGTTCTGATATCAGGCCATCAGCAACTCCCTATTTTCAAAGTAGTTTTTTTTGTTTGTGGCTGGCGTATGACCAGGAGAAATTTTTGGTTGCATCTACTTTTGCTTGGCTTGTTATCAAATATACTCACTTTTGTTAACCATCTCAGAGAAATGCCTTCTGTCTTTTACAGCAATGCTGTGAAACCAAACCAAAAGCATCCTGCTGAACAGCTTTATGCACACAAAATTTCCAAGTCTTTGGCACTTGGACTGTGGGTTTATATCTGAGCAACTTAGCAGTGTGAAAGTGTAATGTATTTTAAGCAGGATATTCCTGTCTGAAGTGGTATTAAACAAAAGCTGCATCGTAACTGGTTTCTCTGTGACCTTCACCTGCTTCACGAGCGGAGCCTGCCCCGTATCTGCTTGCTCCTCTTGTTGCTGCAGGAGTTATCTCAGCAAACCTGTGTGCAGGAGAGCGCTTTTGTAATGACGTGGAGGTTTTGATCTCCGGAGCCTGGCTCAGAGGAGAACGAGCCTCTTCCCAGCAGAAAAGGTGGGTTTACAGGAGGCCCAAAGCAGCAAAGCAACCGCAGGGTTGTGCTGGGGGCTGCGGGTCTGCGCCGCGGCGCCGGCAGGAGGGAGCCCGTGCCCGGCGGGGCCTTCTCCAGACCCAGGGCTGTTCTCCAAATGGAAATTTTCCCGAGCTGGAGCTTCCCCTATATTTCCTCTGCCGCTGAAGTTTTGGGGATGCTTCGACCTCGTTCCAGCACATCCCATTCCCCTGCGGGAGCGTGTGTCCATGCTCTGCAATGGAGGATGTTGTACCTGGGGGCCACACTAGCACTAGGGACTTTTTTTTTTCCCTCAGAAATAGCGTTTTCTGAGCTGCGGAAAAACAGGATTTTACCTGGGCAGTCGTACATCCAGCAGTGGTGGGGCACACCAAAACCATTTGCCTTTTGATGGCTATGCCCAAGGCTGCTAAGAATAACAGGGATTTGCTCATACTGATCCAAGCAGCAGCTCCATGAAAGCTCTCTTTGAAAAAATACTGTCCACCCTGTGTAACCATAATTTGAAGTGGTAACATTGCACTTTTCTGCATCTTCAGGAAAGATGTACTTGCTCCTAGTCACCAGGGTTATAAGCCTTAGGTCAGCAGCTTGCTGGTTTTATTAGTACTTTCAGCTTGGAGCTGGAGAACAGCAACTTTAACAGTTTCCATTTGGTTGAAAAATGGATGATAGACTCAATGGGGAGGGTTACTACGGCAGAGGTGTTAACGTTTATGTTCCATTTCGGTAATAACTTCTCATTGCTAGTGGACGAGGTGGAAGTCAAGAGGAGGTGGTTTGGTTGTAGCTCGCAAGGGGATGGCCATGGGCTCACCATGAGCTCCCTGTTAGCTCAGCTGGTCCTGAGGAGCTCCAGTAAAAGGTGCTGAGCCGACTGCTTGGCTGTGTGTGCAAATACCCTTTCTGAAACGAAAAGGCAAATAGCTGCGGAACGAGGATCTTATTTTGGGCCATGAGGTCTTGTTTGATGGCCTGTGCATTGCTGAGCAATTCAGTCTCGCTTCTGTCTCTTTTCTCCATCTGAAACTGCTCCGTCTCCCAGCAGAGGAAGCAGGGACACTCTGAGGATGAGGAGCTCAGGTTGTGCCGAGGATATGGACCTAAACATTTCAGATGGCAAAAGTGCTGCCCTTTCGGGAGGCTGCCGTGGTTCTCATGTTTTCCTGACTCATATTAGATATTGCTGGGTTGGGACCGTGTTTCTCCTTGGCTTTGGGCAGATTTCTGTTGCGTGTGGGAAGCCCTGCTGTGCACTTCTGTTTGTCCTGCCTCCCCCAGGCCAGGCCCTGTTCTCATGGGACGGTCTCCGTTATAAAACCCGCGGCTCCGGGACACCGAGGTGATGCTGGAGGGCAGCGAAGCCGCCTGCAAAGGGCCGGTGCGAGCGCCGAGGGAGCTGCGGCTGCCCCTGCAACGCGTCCCCGGCCGTGGGGACCCGCGTGGGGCGGGCGGTGCAGCCCGTGGGGCGGCGGGTGCAGCCCGTGGGGCGGCGGGTGCAGCCCGTGGGGCGGAAGGTGCAGCCCGTGGGGCGGACGGTGCAGCCCGTGGGGCGGCCGGTGCAGCCCGTGGGGCGGAGGGCGCAGCCCGTGGGGCGGAGGGCGCAGCCCGTGGGGCGGAGGGCGCAGCCCGTGGGGCGGCCGGTGCAGCCCGTGGGGGGGAGGGCGCAGCCCGTGGGGCGGAGGGCGCAGCCCGTGGGGCGGCCGGTGCAGCCCGTGGGGGGGAGGGCGCAGCCCGTGGGGCGGCCGGTGCAGCCCGTGGGGCGGGCGGTGCAGCCCGTGGGGCGGAGGGTGCAGCCCGTGGGGCGGAGGGTGCAGCCCGTGGGGCGGGCGGTGCAGCCCGTGGCCGGCCGGGCCTCGCTGCCGCGTTGGGGCCGCGCTCGCTGCCCGCGTGGCTGCCTGGCTTGGGCCAACGCTGCTTTGGGTAACCTCTGCCTGTGGATACAGGCACTGCTTGTTAGCAGGGAGAGGAAAAAGGGATTAATGCTTCTGTGCCTCTAGTCGACACGTCTGATGCAGCCTTATGCATCCCATCTGTCAGCAAGCCCTTCGGGATGGGTAAATGCATGAGGGGTGACGTTTCATGCATTTTAGCATAGTTTGCGGGAGGGGGTTGGTATTTTCAGCTGCGGAGGTGGCAGGAAGAGGCAGGACGGGGCCCTTGGGTCATTGCTCTTGCAAGGGGCAAGGGGCCCCGTTGGGGCCGCGGCTCCGCTCGCCTTTGCAGACCACCCCCGAGTTGCACCACTCGTTGGGTTGTTCTGTGGACAGGGTCTGAGGAGACAGATTGAACTGCTGATAGGAGATTTGGGGGTTGCAGACTGAGCCGTGAGCAGCCCCTGCTCTTCCTCGGCCGCAGGGACCGTCCCGGGAGCAGCGTCTCCCATATCGAAATATGTCCTGGTGCTCATCTCCTTGCGTGGAGAAAGTTTGGGAAGGGTCAGAGCAAGCTACGAGCTACGTCTCAGTGATAGCAAACCTCCAATATCCTCACTCGGAAGCTACAGAATATTCTGTGAATTAAAATTTCTTTTTACTCTAAGGCGCAGATTGGGTTTCCAGCCTCTCAGTGCAGCAGGGGACAGTCGTGCTGGGGGTCCCAGGCAACTGGGAGAAACTATGAAACTTTGCCATGGAATTAGCTGAAAAAAATACACCCTTGGTCCAAAACTCAGGGTTGATCCAAAGCAAGGCCTTCTTTACAAGGAAGCTTTAGCTGCTATTTATGAAGTTAAATATTTATGAGAAAGAGTGGCAAAGATGCCGAAAGCACCAAAGACAGCATAAACAAGTAAAAAATACGAAGGAAAATCTGCAGATTTGTTGGTTGAAAGTGCAGGCAAAGTTTTTTTATTCAATTTTTAATTTTGGTGAATTTAAAAATTTTTTTGATTGTTTAAGGATCTTTTCAAAGATGTATTACCACTCTCAATTTTTCTCATCATTGAAGCAATCCAGAACATGTTGGATTTGGAAAGCTGCTTATCATCATAATGTCCTGCAGTGTTTTTCTAATTAGCAGTCAATGTTAGTTCAGGACTGTTACTACCCTAGCAAGTCTAAATTACATTCTCAGTGCAGCTAACCATGTATTTAGCAGGTGAATTTTAAATCTTGGTCTGCAGTGCCTTCTCTGTCATAATCTTTATACATCTAATTTTGCAATAGATTAGAACTGGGATAGTTGTAGAGGGAAATCCAGCGGCAGCTGCATCCCAGCTCCGATTTGCATTCCCCTTGGGTGGTTTCGCTTCACTAGGAATTCTTTTTCAAAGCCTGTTCTGAATTGAAAAATTTAAAAATAAAAATAGATGAGACAAGAGCGCATCTCCTTTGTGCAGTGGGTTCTGTTGTATCCTAATCATTTGGTGGATAAAACATTGGGCCGGCTCCCCGATGCCATAGACTGTGCTTGGGCAAAAATATTTTAAATGGCCACGTGTCTAGAACATGGATTGTTTGATTTAACTTAAAAATGTAAAAGTCTTCGGCAAAGGAGAAGCAGGTTGGGCATCCAGAGTCTCATGGAATGATGCAGAGCAAGTTGTGGCAACAGGACTGCTCTGAATAGACGCAGGGCAGTTTCTCCTAGGGCTTTGCAATGGGTGCTCAGGTTAAACCTGGGCTGTGGTTAAGCTGCAGGAGGGGGGTCCCCTCTCCGCAGAGCCGCCCCAGCGCTGCCGTGGACCCGGAGCCCGGGCGCAGCGCGAACCCCCTTGGACGAGCCGCGATTCCTGCGGGAGCCGCCGCGCCAGGGGCGCCCGTCCCCGTCCCGTGCCCGGTTCCGCGGGCGCCGCCGCCCGGGCCACCGCGTCGGCGCGCGGCCGCGCTCGTGGCGCTCGTGAGGCCTCACAGGGTGTTTACCGGAACCTGTTTATCTGATAGCTAGCCCCAAAAACATTCCGTAACTTTTAGAATTTATTCATTTTGCTCTTGCCCTGAAGCTTGACTAGCTGGGATCAGAGGAAAAGATCAAGTTGCAGCTTGAGCACTTGCGTGTCTTCCCGTTCGGTATCTTCCTGATACCTGAGTACAATAACAACCTCCAGGCAAGCGACCAGCATGCAAAAATTAGAGTTTTGCTGCACATAGAAATGTTTGTAATGTTGACTTTTCCTTATTCTCTGAGCGTTTTCTTGCCTAGGCTTTTCGGATAAGGACTTGCAGAGGTCCAGATCTACCTACTGAGAGGAGTGACCCAGGAGCCTGAAGCTCTGTCATGGAGAGTGGTTAGAGGCAACTTTTTGACTCAAATAATTCACTTATAGTCTTGGAACAGCAATAAAAGAAAAAAATAAATGGTATTTAATAATTATTTATCATAAGAAATTCAGTACAAATTGATTTAAAAACAGAATTATAGACTATGATCAAGATTAAAGGTATTATCATTCCTTTCCAGCTCTAACAAGCCAGTTCTGGATCTGGGACATTAGGGTGCCCAGGGTCAGAGAAGAAAGCGCTTGTGCTTCTATGTGTGTTTTGAGTCGTTCTCAGGCAGCAACTTAGTTCCAGTTTCTGCTCATAAATTAAAACTGATTAGTGACAATATGCAGGAAGGCCCCAAAATAAAGAAAGGAACTATTTCAGGTAGTGCTAAGTGGTAGAATCGTCTCTGACCAGCCTCCTTCCAGCCTGCTTCCAGCCTCCTGTTACTGGGGGAAGTGTGAGGGTGAAGGTGACTGTGTTCACCCCAGGAACCACCCCAATCACTTCTATATTCTTGCTAACACAGTTTTATCTCTCTTCTCTTTCTACTTTGGGCTGTAGCTCCACATTTGATCTGAATTTACAATACAGCGTTCTGGATCAGTCATACGGGTCTTGCTCTGCACTGAGTAATGTCTTCTTACTGCTCCAAAAAGATACACTATAACCTCGTGGTCTTTTTTCTTCATGTAATGAATGTCTCGGTTGATGAAAATATTAGAAAATGGAGCAGAAATGGTGCTGTGAAAACACATCAGTATTACAGCTTGCTTAACATCAAAGGACTTTTTGTAATAATAAAGTGGAGAAGAGAGATTTGGGCCAGCCAGTTGGAAATTTACCTAATCACACATAGCTGAAATAACATGGATGACGTACCTTTGACAAGGAAGAAGCATTTGTTTTGGCTAACTGGGTAAAGGCCATGAAAAATTGTGACATGTTTGGTTTTGGACCTGGAAATGTATAGACTGAATTTCACAGACTTTTTGACATTAGACAGTGTAATGATACTGTTACTGAGATGGTTGTAATGTAATGACATTCAGCCTTTTACTGAGATATTGGTAGAATTCCCAAGGGCCAATTAACAAGGACTTTTTCCTAGTATGAGAGAGATGAAAAGTCAATAAATGGAATTAAGTATGCTATATGGATATGTGGCCACATATGGATTTCAGTGTTTATAGGAAGAAAATGGTTTGAGGTATAAAAGAGCAATTCAGAACTTCCTCCAAGGCAACACCTTTGTAACAAGGATTGACCTTGTGTTTTGCAAGGCCAAAGGATTATGAATATGAGGGATAACAAATGCTAGAAAGATTTTAAATGGAAAAATAACTACTTTCATTTTAATCATAGCAAAAGTTAATTTTGTCTCTTTTAGAATAAATTTGTGGCTTTTTGAAGTAATTTCAGTACGATTGGACATCTGTGAACTTAACAAGAGTAAAAAAGGCATCCTTGGAGCTCCATCTAACTGTGGTGTAATCCTATGTATACCTAATATAATCCAATTCTTCTGGAAAAAATATAGTTGAATCATATTGAATTTGAATATACATTTCCATAAAAATTGAAATGCTTTTAAAACTAGGTATTTCCCACTCTGGAATCAAACTGGTAGTAGAAGGTCAGGGTCAGTTCTCTGTGGTGATGAATTTGGAATATAATATCTTATAAGCGTGTGGCTTTTTTTTCTCTCTAATAATATATACTTTTTATTGAAACAAGAATTTCTGATATCTCTGTCCCTAGTCCCAAATTATCAATATTCCAGAATATTATTTTGGGGGGAATTTGAATATTGTCGTGTTTCATTCTAATTAAGGATGAATACAAGCATAAAGATCTTTCAGAAAACTGAGCCTCAACCCCATCTGGGTTATATCTACTCAATAATATCTCCTGCTTAATTGCTGGTCATTGGAGACCTTTTATCATGCAATTCACAGGCGTGTTCAACAGCCAGTTGATGAACAGTTAATCAGAAAGACCAAAGGAAAACTGTGGAACATGAATGAAATTTATAGATAGAATAAGCTTTATATGTCTTATCGTGGTTTGTGAGAAATCCCATTTTAAGGATGTAGATATATTAAGGAAAGAGGTAAAAGTATGCATTATTATTTATATGTTATTTATTTCCTTGTTGGAAAAAAACATGCTACAATTTCAACAAAGGGGCAGGCTCAAGCTGAAACGTAAATGAATGCCCGTTTACCACTCTGAATGTGTTACAAGGAAAAGTAATGAACCATACATTAAATTGTGTTTTGTATCATTAGCTGATGTTTATTTTATGACTTGTATCACTTTAAAGGTTTTCAGCCTGTAGAGTCTGACTATTATCTGGAATCATTTCCAGAGGAATAAATTCAAATAAAGATCCAAGATTAACAGCTGCTGAACTATAAACCTCTGCAAAGCTTGCAAGATCACTTATTCAAATGAAGCGTTGTTTGCACTTCGTCAGATAAACTGTGACTGGTTATGAGCAAAGGGCTCATAGATGCGTAGGGCAGAAATAACACACCTTTTGGTTTGGAACGGACCCTCTGATACCCAGCATGTGCACGGGGGTGCGCTGGGATCCTCTTTTAGGGTGCCCAAGGTACAGTGATCCCAATGGAGAAATGCTCCGTAAGGATGAGGACTGTTGGGCTGCCCAAAGCGTGTTGTTCTCCACGGGGAAGCGTCCTGCACGGCTGTGCTGGATGCAGGCAAGCACTAAAACCCGAAACGCGGAGCGCTGGTAACATCCCCCCAGGTGGGTATTTTCTATCTGTTCTGCGTGTAGTGCCCGTGGTGGGAGGATGGGACAGCCCTCCCTTCCCTCGCTTCTGTGGCTGGCTTGGAGTTCTCACTGGCAGCTGGAAGCCCTTTCCAAGCCTTGTTTCTAGCTCTGGGCTTCTTTATAACCATTTTCAGATGGTTTACTTTCCCCTTTTGTTTATATTTTGCTTTTATTTTTTCTCTGTTCTTTTTCTTCTTTTATGAGTTGCTCAAAGCAGATGGTCTTCAAACTCTGTCTTTCTTTCAAGAGACATATTCTGTCGTCTAAAAGAGAATTTCTCTCATCTGAAGAGCACATAAGAAGACTTTATTGCCTTCAGGAGGAATATATAGCCAGAAAATGCACACTTTGCAGTGGCCTGCTGCAAGAAGGAGAGACTGTGCTTGCTGTTAATTGTTGGGCAGTCCCATTTTTCTTTCTTAGATCTAGGAAATCTTGGATTTGGGGGATCTATCTTAGTGTGCAATTCCTGAAAATGGATTTCTAGGTTTTTTTAGGGCTTTTTTTTTTTTTTTTTTTTTGGTACCTAACTCTAACTCCCACTTCCTGCTGCTTGTTTCTTAATTTCCATTCCAGCTGTTCTGTGCAGACAAACACTTGGGTCTTTGCATACCTATGGAAATTCCTATATCCATGCATATTTTGGGTGAACTTCATTGCAGGTAGTCTCACCTGTTGTTGCAGTTGACTGGTTTTGCAAAGGAGCATTGGCATTTCTTACCTGAGTCAATGAGCAGAAGCTGTGCTAGCGTGTATGAAATGAACTCCAATATCAGAGTATTTTAGTCTGGGGTAATATAGGTTGTGATCATTCTGGATCAGCTATTTGTGAATGCAGAAGTTTCTCATCTATTCACTCAACTATTTAAATAAATTCATTTCAAGCGTTTTCTACCTGCTTCGGAAATAAGCAAATAAATTTTGCATGTAACAATAAATTTCACCCAGAAAACAAATGACACAACCAGTGGGAAAAATGGTGGAGGAATAAAGGGTTTTTCAATGCATATGCACAACTATGGATGCCAAAAGAGCCTATCAGTTTGCTCAGTCACAACAGCAAGTACAAATAATATCCTCAGCTGGAGAGCAAAGCATACATTTCAAATACTTATGAATCTAAAGAATAGCAATTGGTAAATTGTTATAAAAAATACATTTTCAGATGGTCATGGAAATTCAGTGAGCAGACAGACTGGATTCACTGAACTGCTTGATATAAACTGGTTATTTTAGTAGGTATGATTATGTATGTATATATGCACAATTTGATAATAGGACTGAAATGTTTGTGCTGCAATTGAATGCTTTTTTTTTCTGCTTAAATATTGCCAGAGGGCTTTTTCTGGTCAGTGATAGCTAAAATGAAGTTGCACTTTTCCTGAGGAAGAAATTAAACTTTCAGATGAAAAATTGTGTGGGCGTGTGAGGCCCGTGCGGCGTCTGGCAAGAGAGACTCGCTGAGCGTTGAAGGGAGTTTGGGGAGTACGAGGTACCGCAAACGAAAGCGGCAGGTTTATCAGCTCTTCCTCTGCAGGTCCACGAATAAAAAGCAACGTGGCTTTTTGCGCTTCTGCAAGCTTGAAGCTTGCTTTTGCATTTTGTATTGCTAAGTGCAGTGTCGCATATTATATATGCAGCAATCTTAATTGTGTGAAGGGGAGGCCAGCTTGCTTACTGGTGCATCAGAGGTTCATATTGAGCTCTTGCACCTTTGCCATGACATTTTGGTTTTATGTCATTTCTCCTATAAAAACTGCTGTCAGACAGTTTTCAGTGTGGCATCAGGTCCCTAATTTTCAGATATGTTTGCGCATAAGACATAGGCATCTGAAAAGGGTCCCTCAGAGTTATGCCTGGTATCGTGGTTGAAGCTGCTGCATCTGCAGAAAGCTTCAGTTTTGCAGTTCTTGCCCAGGCAGGATCCCAAACTGGAATTAATGGTTGATTTGTCTCAGTTTTATCTCAATGCCCTTTTTTGAAGATTTAGCTATTCTTGTTCTTCTGATCCAGGCTGGTAGTTTGTGGTTACAAGTTCATGATCCTTGTTGCCAACAAGCTGAGCGAAGGCATCCCGCAGTCTTTACCAAACGTCTTTGGGGAAACAAGGGGAATTCTTGTGCCCTGCTGTGCCTCGAGTGCGAGAGCAGATGGGGAGTGAACTGCTGCTACCTCCTGTCACTGCACAGCGTTCCCGGGAGAGGGGGAGGCTGCTCCGTGCAGCGTCTGCAGCCCTCGAGGACGCGCACGGAGGAGCCACCTCTGCAGAGGGCGCAGGGTGCCCCTTTACGTGAGTGCTGTTATACTCCCTGGGGGATCCTGCACTGTGGCTTTATGGCATCTTTTGCATCTTTCACACTTGGGGTTGATGGAGAATTTGGAAAAGGTCATCGACTCGGATGCTTCGATTCCAGCAGCCTCGCGGGCTGTTCTGCACACCTGGGGACCTCGGTAGGGTCAAGCCACTCCTAGAAAGTGGCTTCATAATGTTCTCTTCATGACAAAATCAGCAAAGTAGTAAAAAAACCTAGAGTCAGAAGTGGGGATTTTTTTCAGAAATCGGTACCCACTGCTTGGACGAGTCGATGTCACGGATGAATTGCTGTGCGAACGGCCTCCAAGGACGAGCTTCCTAATTCCCCCGAGTGCTTTCCGTGGCAGAGGTGCAGTTAAACGTGTCTGTTGTGGCCGGCTGTGCCCGCGGCTGCTGCTCCATGAACGGAGGAACAACGCCGTCCCGCGCCACGTCTGGCTTGGGGAAAAGGCCTCTGCTTTGAGCGGGTGGAGCTTTCCGTTAGTTTACTGTAGGAATATTGTGAAAAAGATGTTACTTGCCAGCTGATCCCTGACTCCCTGACTTGCTGAAAGGAGATGGGGTGTAGCAGAGGTGAAAGGAAACCAAGTGCAGTGCAAATCCTCGCTGTTACCTTCATGGCAACCGTGGTTGCTGTAGGGGCTCTCCTGCACGGGGCTCGTCTGGCTGTTCCTTCATGTGACATCTGAGACATCCAGGTGATGGACTGTGGTCTGTGCCCAACGTGACCAAAGACCCCCTTGGCCAGAGCCTTATTTGGGCCATGGTCACCAGCAAATGCCCTGGAAGAGCATGAGCATGGGGTGAGAGGACAGTGGTACCTGCTGGTGTGACTCCTGGCTCCGGAGATCTGTCCTGATGGGCTTTCCTGAGCCGGGCAGTATTTTTCTCTTTAAAAAGTTCCTGATGAGTTACTCTTCAGTGAATTTACCTAATTGCTTTTCAAGCTTAATCGTCTTTTTAACTCAAAGTAAGTGCTCGTTGTCCAACTCCGCTCTGAGCGCGAGCTGCTGTAAAATTTGCCTCCCACGCGGATACAGGCGAACATGGATACCAATGATTAGTTTCCCTGGGGGATGGCACACAGGGTGATTCAGGATGGAAGCTTGGCTCCAGTGACTGGCTCTTGTGCTTAGAGGTATCTTGGACGTAGAGGTGGCTGTTTCTGGTCACCCAAGGGGGCTGTCCGTGGTGTCGAGCCAGCCCGGCTGCCGTTGGGGCCACGGTCCCAGCTGACCCGTGTGCTCCGCGCACCGGCCCGGCGCTGCCGAGACCCCCGGCCCGGCCGAGCGCGGGGGTTTCTGCCGTGCTCCGTGGCGGGCTATGAAATCCCCTGTCGGATGCCGAATCCTCGGAGCTGGTGCTGGTGCCCTCTGTGCCCGGGCAGGTCCCGACCGCGGCCGGTCGCCTCTCAGCCACGGCGTTTCACTCGCTAATTGCTCCCTAAACGCTTAAATTCGTTTATAAGTCGTATCGCCATGGAGACAACAGTTTTGATGCATTACGAATATCAGACACCTCTCAAATCCATTTGTTTTTCCTTGTTGCCATAGGGACAGACATTTTGCCAGCCTTATTTAGGTTGGGAAGAATCTGCAGATCTTTACGGAGCGCCGAGGACCCGCAGGGATCCCGGCCGGCTGCCCCATCTCTCGCTTCCCTGTCGGATCTCGGCGGCTCCAGCGTCGGCGGTGCCCTCGGCTCCGTCCTCTCCATCCCCGAGCTCGAGCACGTAGCCCGTCCGCTGCCTAATCGCTCCCTGTAACCAGCTCTGCTTTGGAGCTCCTCCAGTCTGGCAGCTTTTAGTGCCTTTCCTCTCTGCAGTCTCTAATGATTTCCCCATTTAGAGCTGGACTTTTTCCTCCCACCTCAGCCCTTTTAGCCTCTGGGTTTTTTTTTTTTTAAGCATTGTCTATTTGAAGAAAAAAAAAAAAAAAGGTTGAAATGCAACCTAAATGTGTGCGTGTTTGCTATAATCATTAGTAGTGCAGAGTAGGTGCGTTTTGAAAAATCTCAGCACTTCATTTAATAGCCTAAGTGGCAGCCGAGGTCTTTGGAGAGCCTGGCTTGCTAAATCTAGCATGTAACCTAGTTTTTATTATTCCCGATCAGTGCTGCTTTGCGGTGGCAGCTCGGTGATGATCTCTGCAGCCTGTTTAGCAGCCTGTCCCGGGATGCTCTGCCCTTGGTGTCCCGCTTGTCCAGCGTTCCCCGTTGGGATTCACCACCCTTGAGCAGGTGGGTTCTTGGGTGTTGCTGTTGCAGTCACTGTTACCCTTAGTTCTTAGACTGCATAAAACTCCTGAGATGCGGGAAAAGTCACAAGCTGAGGAAACCGGAGCATTGCCGCTTTAGATCATCTGTATTTTCCTGGTTCCCCTAATCTCCTGTTTGGAGAAAAACTGTGTCATTTTTAGATCCTAGTCCATAGAATCCATCTATATTTGGTAATCTAGGAAATAAATATGTTTGAAATGAGCTGCTATTCAACATGCGAGTGGTCAAAATATATGTGAACTTTGGAATGTAAATTAATCTCCTAAGTGTTAGGAGCCTGCAGTGGATGTGCGGGCTCCAGCGAGGCCGTAGGACCGTGTTCTTGGATGCTGTGCTCCTGCCGAGCGTTTCTGCTCACTTACCTGCTCTGCACTGGGGAAAGGTATCATCTTCTTGCAAAACAACACACAAAACCTCCTGTGTTAAAAATGCCCAGGCAGAGGAGCAAGCACATTGAAGCAGCAAGCTGACATCTGGCAAACAAACTGAGCAGAATACCTTGGGGCGCACAAGTGCTCTTCCGTGCCCAAATTTCCATAAATCCATCCATCCGCTGGGTATGTCCATGCATGCGGAGCGGCTCTGCGTGGTCCTACACCCCATATAGCGCTGCTGAACTACGAACATCAGCAAGGTGGAGGAGAAAATCCACCAAAGAGGAAGTTCTGCTTCTATATAGAAGATGCCCAGATAAATATAATGTGGGGGTTTATTCTTCCCAGATAAGTCACTGGGAGCAGCGTGGGGCTCGCAGGGCCCGTCTGCGCCTGCTCTGCCCTTCTCCCGCTGCCGCTGCTTCCCTGCGTACTTCCCTCCACTTGGTGGTAGCATTTTCTTTTTCTTCTCTCCCTGCTCAGGCTTTTTGAGTAACTCTGCGTGTGTGCAAGGAGACAGTGCCCTACAAATACATGGCTGAAGTTTCCCCGAATATTTACTTTTCCTTTACAATGCAGTGAAGTTTGGCGCTCAGATCCTTCCTGCACTGGGTTTCCTGGAGTTCAAAAGACTTTTTACTAATGTGGAAGGCAGGAAAAAGAAACAAATCCCAAAATTGCCACTGCATGATTGACTTTGCCTTGTCCTCAGGCAGGTTTGCTGTCCTGTACAGACAGAGCTGTCCTGAGAGGAAGTCAGGAGAGCACTCTGTGCTGCAACGAGACTGGAATCGGATCCAGGTTAAGGTGAAACTTGTCTGTGAGGAGCTGCCGTCGCGTCTCAATCCCAGATGATCCTTTACAGGCAGGCATGTTTCCAGCAGAGCAAAGCAGCACAGGATGGCTGGGATGGAATGGGACCTCTGGAAATCATCTAATCCAACCCTCTGCTCGAGCAGGGTCACCTCGAGCACACTGCACCGGATTGTGTCCAGGTTGGTCCCTGATGATGGCCCCAGTGATGCCCCTTTTTTCCTGGTGGGAGTTGAAGTGGAATAATTTTAGCTAAGAGTGATTGCATAGGATTTTTTAGGAGCGATCCCCCTGCGAGGTTGGGAGACACAAGCAGGGGTCAAACCTCCCAGGTCCGTGGTGCACGAGCGCGCTGCCGTGCCCTCCTGCTCCGGAGGGGACCCGCTGGCCTGCAAGGAGCTGCAGATTGCCGAGGGACCCATTTCCTTGCATGATGAGGCAGAACGGGATTATTCCCGCTGAGAGGAGCGGTGGGAAGGCTGTTGGGAAGGCGCCGTGGAGCTGCTGGGGCAGCGCAGCGCAGTGCAGGCAAGTTTCCCACCGCAGGTTCAGCTTGCTTGGATCGAGGCAGCAAGAGATGATGTCAGTGCTCACTGTATTTTTAATTCCAGCTGTTACGTATCTACAGAAATGCTCCACCTTGATAATGGGCTGTGCTTATTTTCCTATTGCTATTTTTGGCTGCCCTTAACCTTTTGTGTTCTGAGCAAAACGGCAATCCCGCTGCCTGGCGAGGTCTGTTGTGCCCGGGCATTTGCTCCTGCTACCAGGCTGCACAGGTATGGCTCATTTTCTGCTGAGAAAAATTGCAGCACCACCTGCTGTAAATAAAATCATTGTAACATTTCCCCCTGCCTCCCCCGAATTGAAGAGTGCCATTTATAAATAGCTTATCTGAATGCCTTTCACTGCTGTTTTCTTTTCCAACAGCAGCAGGCTCCCAATCACTGGAAACTCGTCATTATTAAAACATAGTAAATTGGATTGCAAGTTAAAAACTCTTAGTCTTTTCTAAAGAATTGATTGCCATAAGGGCTTGCTGAATTGTCAAGCTAGAAGGAAAGGGAACATTTTCATCTCCGTGTAGCTCAGAGACACTAACAAGCTTGGTTCTGCTGACTGTGCCTCGGGTCGTGCCGTGCTTGCGGAGCGCCGCCCGCGACTCGTGTCTCTGCTTTCCCCAGGGCGGGATGGTAGAAGCGATGGCTGAGGACTCGACCTCCCGCTCGAACCCGGCGCTGGCAGCGTCTGCCAGGACGCACGGCTGCAGCGCCGAGCTCGGAGCCAGCCCGGCTCGGCTCGAGGGTGTTCCTGCTCGGAGATGTCCGGGCAGCTCCCGGCACCGTCCTGTGGCACGGGTGGCCCAGCAGCAGCTGTAGGGACCGGCCGTGGGTCCTGCGTCCTACGTCTCTCCCTTGCTGTGAGTAACTCTCACGTTTCAGAAAATCACCATTCCTCTGTGACCTTAGCTCTGAAACAAAACACTGTGAAGATTGCAATAGCTCACTGGTTGCATCTGAGGGCAGAAATATTGTTTGAAGGATAGCATTGAAGGGTGGAAGATGCTCAAGAAAACACGAAAATTGCCCACATTTCACCTCCCAAAGACCATCCCCGAGGCCCATAAATGCTGAAAACCACCCTGAAACCAGGGTGCCGGGGGCTGTCCCAGGGGTGCTGAGCTGCAGCTGATTTCCAGGATTCCCCAGAAAAGGGGAAGCAGAGCAGAGAGGCTGCGGGGGCTGCACTGAGTGCTTGGGATGCCCGGGAATCTCTGGGAAGCTCCGGAAGAGCCGATCCGGAGCGTGGCGGCTGCGCCCAGCGCATGCCTAGGGTAGGTCGAGTCCCGCAGCCTGGAGATGACTTTGAAATTGCCCGGGCCGCCCGCTCTAATGCTGTGCACTAGGAATCATTATCTAGGGTGAGACATAAACCTCTTATCAGATTACTGTGGCAAAATTATATGTATGATACTTGGCTTTCTTGGAAGCAGCTGGCTTCAGTATCCGTCAAGAGTAGTGTAATTACTGTAATGAGCTTTCGGCAGGTGTTTTTTTTGTTTTTGGAAGTGCGATTCTATTCATTCTTCTATTAAGCAAGCAAAACAAATATGCAGCTCCAGAAAGGGAAGGTCTCCTCCAAAGCCTGTGCTCCCCACCTTCCCAACACCCACGCGCGTACGGAGAGGAGAGGGTTTGTAAATGTCTTGCTAATGACAGCTCTTCTTCCAAAGTGATGTCTGGAACGCAAGCAGCTGCTTTTGGAGAATTCAACCTTGACAAGGCATCTGCTCCAACTGCTTTCGATGTGGCAAAGCTGTGTGGCGAGAAGGGTTTTCTTGTAGGAATTGTCTAAACTGCTGGAATGTTAAAGGCAGAATAAAGCAGGAGGCAGATGGCCCATGTCCTCTGAATCAGCGTGGCCAGAGCGAGCAGAGACAGAGCAAAGGAGCCGTTTGGATCGCAGGGTCCCAGAGAGCTCGGAACGGCCCTGGGCCTCCTCCAGCCCTGCTCGCTCATTCCCGCTGAAGCGTGCACGGCTGGCGGGAATGCCGACACGGCTGGCGGGAATGCCGGCACGGCTGGCGGGAATGCCGGCACGGCTTGCGGCATGCATGAGAAATACTCTGGTAGCAGTGCCTGGGCATTGCCCATCTCCAGCAGGAATGGTTTGCACATCAGCTTTTACAGAGTTGTTTGTTATGTGCTTGGGGAATAGCTGGAGAAACTCACGTTTTGCTGGCTGGGGTCTCCCCGGAGGAGGAGGAGGAGGAAGAGGTGATTTCTGCAGTTGAGCTCCTGGAGGCAGCAGGGCTGGCCCGGGCTGGGGACAGGGCAGCTGCCATGGTGGATCCTCTCCCCTCTCGCTAGCTCCTCAGCTAGGGGTTGGATAGAAGAGCTTGAGAGGTTCTTCAGCAGCTGTATAGACCAAAAACTGGAGAGAGGATGGTTTCTGAAGAGGCCATGGAAAAAAATAGTGGGAAACAGGAGCGGGAAGAGCTTTTTCTGAGGAGCGGTTCACCTTGCCAGCCTGACCTCTCCGTTCAGTTGCAGTCATGGAGTTCCAGAAAGGGAGTTTTCCCACCACGTCCTGGGGTTTTCTCTGCCCTGAAAGCGCCTGGGCCGGGCTGGGGAGCTTGGCAGCCCTGGCCCTGCTCTCCTCCGTCACCTGCAGATCCCATGGTTTATGAGCACTTTTCTGCTGTAGGTCCGGCTCTGCAGACCTCTGAGCAATACTCATAACAGAAGAGATTGACAGAAAATAAAGGATGCTAGTGCATTTCTAGCAGCTGATGTATTTCCCCCCGCCTTGTGCTCCCCGCTCTGTTTTCAGGCTGGTGAAAGGCTCTGCTCCCACAGCACCGAGCTGGGATGGCAGCGGGTTAGCCGCAGCCTTGCGGGAGGAAGAGCTCGGGAGCATCCCGGGGCTCCTGAGCAGCTCCTGCACCCGCGGCACCGGCCCAAGCGGGTCCTGCACCCGCGGCATGAGCCCGAGCAGCTCCTGCACCCGCGGCACCGGCCCGAGCGGGTCCTGCACCCGCGGCACCGGTCTGAGCAGCTCCTGCACCCACGGCACCGGCCCGAGCGGGTCCTGCACCCGCGGCACTGGCCCGAGCGGGTCCTGCACCCGCAGCATGAGCCCGAGCGGGTCCTGCACCCGCGGCACCGGTCTGAGCAGCTCCTGCACCCACGGCACCGGCCTGAGCGGGTCCTGCACCCGCGGCACCGGCCCGAGCGGGTCCTGCACCCGCGGCACCGGTCTGAGCAGGTCCTGCATCCGCGGCACCGGCCCAAGTGGGTCCTGCACCCACGGCACCGGCCCGTCCCGTCCACTGCCCATGTCCGGGCTGCTGGCGTGCACTGCAAGTACCGTTGTTCACAAGCACATCTAGCATGGGGGATGCCATAGGATGCAGGGAGCATCCTAACCCTCCCTGCCAGGGTGCAGGAATGCAGGTTGTAGATCCGTCAATCCACGCACCGCTCGGCCCCATGCGGAATAACAGTTATGGGGAAAAACCTGCAGTTTTTATCGGCTGATATTGACACTTCTTCATGTTGACTGCTTTTGTTTGAAGCCTTAATGTCCTGCTACGGAGCCAGGAGCGCTCATATTTCAGCATGAGATTACTTTTAAGGGAATGCTGCAAATTCGTGGAGTAGGATAACCCTTCATCATGGAGTTTGAGGAAGGAAAAAGTGCTGTGAACATGGTGGTGTTCATGCCTTGCATGCTTCTCAGACCTTGAAAACAAATTTTTGTACTTTCTAGTACAACAAACGCTTCCCAGAGCTTTGATTCGCCTGATAAAGGGTAATTGCTCCAGCAATTGTGCGTTAGGAATGCTTTCCAGGGCAAGAAACATCTTGTTTGTGCAACTAACTTGAAAAAGCAGAAGCTGCGGGCTACTCAAAGACTGATAAAACCCTATGTAAAAATGTACCTTTCTCATTACCTTCACCTTTATTCAAAACTGGAAAGTGATTGTTTTGCAGTTAAGTATATTCTAATAGTTGTCTGCATTTTTGCTTGTGACAAATCGTTTTCTGGTTCCATATGCTGGGTGAAAAGATTCCACATTTTGAAAATGAAGCTGTCTCTGTATGATGTGCATAAGCCACCAATTTGCACAGATGCTGCCAGTGCTTTAAGAGCATTCGGGTGCCGTGCAGCCCGTGCTGCTCCTGTGACCTTGGTGCCTTTGGCATCCCCTCCTCTAGCTGTGTTTGCATCTTGCTGCAGGCGCTGCTGGCTTGCTGCAGGCAGATGAAGCATGTGCTTTTCTCCGGGGATGTGGCCTTTCCTATCAGACTGGGGCTTGGGAAGCTCTAGCCCTTAAAGCAGACCTCCGCTCGCAGGGATATTGCAGGGATCCCATGCCCATCTCCTCCGCTCGGCACTCGTCGTCTCTGCTGCTCTGGCTCTGCTGAACCAGGCGCAACCCCATCCTTGACCGCATCCCGATGGACCTGTCGCTCGTGCTCCTTGGGGTCTCTCCTTGGCTCCGGCGCTCACCCGTCCCTCCTGCGCCGTGCGGGGTGGCTGCTCTCCTGGGGATGTGCCGCTTCTCCACGGTGTCCTGTGCGGTTCCCAGGTGGATGGATGGCGCTCCCAGGGGACGGTCTCCTCTGGGCACACGGAGGCGGCTGTGAGAGGTGGCCGGAGGAGAAGTCCCTTTGGAATAGTGGGAGGAGCAGTGGTCAGGGCCCGAGCAGCGCCGGGGGCTGCACCGTGTGTCCCCAAACCAGCCCTCAGGTCGCGTGCTGCAGCTTTGCATGGCAGAGCGGGTCTGCAGGGCTCCCGTGTCCCTTGCCCCCAGCTCGCTGTCCGTTGCTGAGCTGGCGGCATGGAGAAAAATCCTTCTTTCAAAAAAAAAAAAAAAAAAAAGAACTGGACTTTGTCCTCAAAGCACAGATGAAAGAGATGGGGGAAAGAATCAAGCTGTGTAAATTGCATACAGGGAAGGGATGTGGCTGTGCAGCCGGGCTCGGGCAGCTGCTGCTCAGCCCCGTGCAGCAAAGCCCTGTGTGTCCTGCGGGGTGGAGAGTTGGGATCCTCCCGGCCATCCCATGGAGCCAGAGCTAGGACAGGGCGATGGGAATGGGATGGAGAAAGTCAAGCAAAACTAATGCCAGGCAGGTTTGGGGAAGGGCATGAGCAAACAAAAGCTCCTTCCCTTGTAAAAACATTTGGCCTCCTGCAGCAGGGCAGTTTGCACAGGGCTGCCGAGCGCAATTAAGGAGGTGGTTTTTGTGGGAAGGCAGTGAGTGCTGGGGACGGCTGTCAGGGCTGGACGGATGAGCTCGCATCTTCCTCGGCTTATTGGTCCCCGTGGGCCCTGCAGAGCAGGAGCAGCGGGCAGGGAGGTCCCGGGCTGCGCGAGGTCAGCGGCTGTGCCGGATCCCTGATCAATCTTTAAGCACGCAGCCTCGGCCCAGCCTCATTTATCGCTCCTCGTGCTGCCGTGCAGGACACAAGGTCGTGCTCGGAGCTCGCGTATCCTCCGTGCTGCTCCCTGGCCAAGCGTGGTGTCTCGGCAAGGTCAAACCCAACTTCCCCAAGCAAGAGCCAGGCTGCGGTGGGAAAGGGAAGGCAAAGCAGCTGTGTGCTGTGATGCCCTTGGAAAACGTAACGCATATGGATGCTGCACGTTTGCACAAGGATGCAAACGCAAAAATGCAAGACCTCAGCTGTGGTGACCTGTGCTCGGCTTCTTCCTTTTGCTGCCCATCCCTGCAGAGCGCGAGGGTAAAGATTTCCCTTGCAGCCCCTCTAGTGCCATTAAGAACCTGTTCCCAGCCATGGCAAAGTGGCAGAGTCACAAATGCAATGAGCTCATGGTGCACAAAATTGCAGTCGATAGAGATGGCGTCACTGGGCTTCACACAGTCTGCGGCAGGGGCCCAAGCTCCAGGTTTTTGATACTGATGGGCCCTTGCAGCAAACCGCTGAGATCTGCATCTCCAAAGGCTTTTGCCTCTTTGCGCTTAGCAGAGCCCAGCGGAGCACGTGAGGCTGCTCCCTCGGCCCTTTCCCTAGGGCACTTCAGTGCATGATATGGCTGAGCCAGGCTCAGCTCTTAACTCCCCACTCCAACAGGTAGCTTTGAAGCTTTGGACCTCCAGATGTAGCTGGAACAGTTTTCTGCTGTTTAAAACTGGAAAAAAATTACTCTTGTAATACAAACTCTCATATTATTCTCCATGCATGAGTAGTACTGAGAAGCTTTCTCATGATACAGCTACCTTAATCACTGTACTTAGATCATCTTCAGTAACCTACAGGAGGGAAATGGGCTTTCTAGTCTATGGAGGGGTTAGGAAATAATGTGTGGTCACCTTTGCAAAGCAATTTGGGTTCTGTCTATGGAATTATAAGTACTAGATGAGAGCTATGCGTTATTAGCCATCTCTTATCTGCAATTGACCTTTCCCAGTCAGTTGAACACCCAGTCAAAAGAAGTCAGAACTTGCATTTTATGTTAACTTGGCAATGCGCCTTTGTCATCTATTATCACGTCCCAGAGCATGCACTCACTGATCACAGGGACCAGTGTGGCCTGTTGTTAAAACCAGGAGTAGAAGCGGGGTAAAACCGTGCTAGGTGGACGGGGCTGGCGGATGGAGTCAGGCTGGGGAGGTGCTGGAGGAGAGGAAGCTCCAGCGTGCGGCTACGGCCCTGGGCACAGCCCTGCCATCCCAAAGGGAGACGCTGGATCATCTCGGTGGCGCTGACGGGGCGAGCTCTGCTCCACGAGCCGGTCTGTCGAGGTGCCCTGTTTGGTGGCAGGACTCCTCGAGCTGCATGGCAGGTTTCTCTTTAGTCACGTTTTCTCGCCACTTGGCCTGTCTAGATGCTGAATGGCACGTGAGCTGGAAATTAGGTTTCCGTTTTGGTGGATTGCATGCAGCTCAAATAGTTCAGGTGTTACAGATGGTTCTGGAAAGCCTTGAGATGTTCCTCCTGATGTTCCGGTCACTGCGAGTGTGGCTCCTGTGGTTAGTGCAGCCCATCAGATCCCTTGCTGGTTCCTGAGCTGAACCATCAAGTCCATAAAAAGAGGTATCTTAATGGTGGTTATTCTTGGTGGGTCTTCTTAGACCTTTTCTGAAGTAAAGGGTCTGTTTTCTTTTGTTTTTCAGTTGAAGATTTTTCCCTTTGACCCATTCTGGGCTCCTTCCCTGTGCGTGCTGCCCTCGGCCGGAGTCCCGGCCCAGGGCCCTGGTTTGAGCGCGTGGGCACGTGCAGCCCTGGCAGTGCGAGCTGCCGCATTGCGCCCTGTGCTCGTTCCTGCTGCGTGTTTTGCAGGCCCTGCAGCATGCCGAGGTTTGTCACCCTGCCGAGGCCTCCCTGGCGCTGCATTGCCCATAGCCCAGCACGCAGGATCCGTGCTGAGGCCTTGCACGTCCCTGTTAAAACAATCACAGGCAGCCAGCCTGGGGGCATGGGAATTGCCTTGGCCCAAACCAGTGTTTTCCTCCTGGAAACCACATGTCCAACACGCAGCTCAGTCTCAGCTTTGCAAAACACAAACTGGTTTGAAGGCCGCCTTGGTCCCGGTTCCTGCCGCGTTGCTGCCTGCTTGCAGCTGGGTTTTTGCTGGCTCCCGGGCCATGCTGACCTTTCCCAAAGGGCAGCTCACTCTGGCATTTCCAAACGGAAACAAAGGCCACAAAACGTTTCCTTTCTCCGCAGTCTCCTTATTGCGCAGATCTTCAAGGGAATAATTGTTGTGTAATGAGTAACGTCAAGTCATGCTGTTTTATGTTCATGTCGGTTCCTGTTTTGATTAATATTCAGCGCACACTTGAAACAAGAAGTCTGCCACAGAATTAATTCTATTAAACTGTCTCTGATGAAAAATTTTCAACTCTATTATGGCTCGAAGTGGAAAGGAGGAGGAGATCTGTGGAGTGAGGGCAGCTGATACAGGCTTGGTGCCATCCCAATATGCCTGTCACTGGAGAGGGGGATTAGGGAAGAGGGGACCTGGATGCAGCGTTTGCACCGCGCAGGGCTATGGAGAGAAGAGGAGCTTCATTCTGTGGCTGGTGGGCCCGGCAGGTGCTGATGGATTGACTGATTCCCAGGCTGGGGATAAAGGAGCAAATTCTGGCCGCCCTGCAGAGCAGCGGTGGGTGAACGTGGCAGAAACACCCTGGGCCCTCGGCCAGGGCTTGGTAATGCAGAGCTGCAGTGATCACAGACGCTTTGCTGTCCTCTCTTGCAGGATGCTGGAGTGCTGAGGGTTTCTTCTTTGGTTTCACTCAGCTTTCTGCCTGGTTTGAATAAGACTTCTGCCAACAAAATTCCACGTTGACATGTGTTTATGCTCTTACATGCCACGTGCTCTAGGTGTCCCCTGCTTGAGCAGGGGGTCGTTCATAGAATTATTCACAGAATGCTCCAGGTTGGCAGGGACCTCTCGAGATCACCCAGTCCAACCCCTGCACACGCAGGGTCACCTAGAGCACGTGGCACAGGACTGCGTCGTTTGGAAGATCTCCAGAGAAGGAGACTCCACAACCTCTCTGGGCAGCCTGTTCCAGGGCTCTGGCACCCTCACTGGGAAGAAATTTTTCCTGATGTTCCTTAAGTTGTACTAGATGATCCAAACTCAACCATTCTGTGATTCTGCGTTTACGAAAGTTTCACTTTTGCATCATCCAGGAAAAAAGTCACGATAAAACATCCAGGGACAGGTAAGGAACAGAGGGAAGGGTCTTGGTGGGAAAGCATCTGGGAAGATACCCAGGCTTTGCACCTCGCTGTGTCATTCAGGACAGCAGCTAAGCAGAAGTAACTCTTTGGTGAGATGCAGAGGTCCCCCCTGCCTTTGGCGGCTCCGCGGCAGTGGCCCGTGCGGAGCCCGTCTCCCTCCGGACTGGACGTTCTCCGTGGGTCGGAATGTGCGTGTCACGGCCCCGCGGTGCAGCTGGCAGGGCTCCGAGCGAGGCCACGCAGGACGGGAGGTGGCTGCTCGGCGCGTTTGCACACCGGCGAGGCCGACGTCCATGCAATGCGTGCAACCTGGCAGCTGCTTTTTGGGACGTCTAGCATTTGCAGACAGAGCTCTGTCTCGCGTGCGCTCTGCTGCTTTGGAGGCCTGCAAGAGATGAAAAGAGCACCGCGGAGCTCTGAGACCAATCAACTGATTATCCCAATTAAGATGAAAGAAGCTGGGATAAAGGCAGTTGCAGAGCGATGCCTCCAAGCGTGGGGAGAGCCTGCCATAGCGTGCATTGACGGCACTGCGGGTGGCTCTGCAGGAGGAGGGTGAGGATGGTCCTCAGGGACTGGAAAGCAGCACGGTGTCCCGTCTGCCCCGCTCCTTGTGCTGGGATGGAGGTACCTGCCAGGCAGCATCCTGTCGGGAAGTGCTCAGATCCGAGGCTGATGGGCAGTAAAGGTGACGGTGCCCGGCTGCCTGCATGGGCACTGTACAAAATCTGCAAGTGGGGGGCACAGCGATGGTTCAAACGGGGCTTTGATCTGCTGCGCCAGCAAGTTCACTCAGTGCAGGCCTGTTTTATCCTTGGGGCAGACACGAGCAGTCTAAGAGCCATCCCTGCCTCTCTTCTATTTGCCTTTTCTTCTGTATATTGTCATGGTGCAAGGCCTCCATGGCTCCACTTCAACTGTCCCCAGGGAAATGCAGATTCTATATTTTCTTTTAATTTGCCGTGTTTTCGATGACATTAATAGTATTTCTTTGGACAAGGGACATCTCAGAAGAGAATTAATTGTTTTTCTGCTTCCATTTAATCCAATTTTCACAGTAGACATCCCACTCACTATCCCATAAATAAATGGGAGTTAAAATCTCATTGCAGTCTCTCTGGCTGTGCTAGGAATTCGCCTTTGCGCTACGTTATGCTCTAGGTGGAATTGCAGCAGGAAGCTGGTAACTCACGATTACTACCCTAATAAATTATTTAATCAGATTAATCAATGTGGCTTCATTAGTCAATGTGCTCCTTAGACTGGTACCAGGTACCGCTGGTTTCTCAGTCCTTTTGTCACGCGCTCTGGGAAGCTCAAGTTATTTATCTCCAGCGTCTCCTCCGTTGTGTCCGAGCTGCTGCAGCTGGACTGCAAAACCTGTCGCGCATTGATTGGCTTCAGGGGAAGCAGGTACAAGAGCTGTCTGGGAAGGAGCTGCTGTGTGATTAGACTGCAATCAAAGCTGCATCCGCGTTCATTAGAGGTTCCCGAGGTGCTACAAGGCGACCTCGCCGTGGGCACTCACGTGTGCTCCAAGACTGAGTCGTGGACCAGGGCCGAGGAGCTCAAAGTAGATAACGTCAGAGAGGGACGGGGGAAATGCAGAGGGCTCAAGGTGTGCGTGCAACGGGAATGCACTGTCATTTTGAAGGGAAGGTTTGTGTTCAGATTGGGCTGGAAGGTCTTTGGTGGAGCTGGACGTGCTCTGCGAGAGCCGCTCGCTGTGTCAGCAGCATCATGGTGCTCGCTGCCCAGGCGCTGGCTGTCCTAGGTGTTGGTCTTGATGCAACTGGTACCATAAGTTTTGGTAAAAGTGCAGCTATGAATAAATTTAGGCACAGCTGGAGGCTTGTGGAAGGGAGAGGTTTTGGCTCAGGCTGCTTTAAAATCAAAATGGAGACGCTTAAGAAATCTTTTTTTCCCCTGCCCATGGAGGTAGCAGCCTCGGTGCAGCGAGGAGCGGGTGCTCCGCAGCGCGTGGTCGCTGCCGCTGCGCTGTGCAGATGCGAGCAGTAAATTAACCACCCGAGACGGGAGGGAGATTTATCCCCATGCCCGTTCTGACATGGAAACGGGCAGTATATCCTTGTCCCCGATTTCCCGTTGTGAGCAGTGTTTGCTTTCTGCCAAGCGCTAGGATCCCGTGTCACGCAGAATCTGTTTCACTTTGACTAAATCCTTTGGGAAGCGTCTCTTGCGTCTCTTGCGTCTCTTCAGCCATGCCCTGAGCTGCCCTGTGCACCTGGAGCAGTAGTTTCACCTCCGAGCTCCACAAGCCAGCCCCTGTTTTCCTACTTTTCCTGTAGATGTGTGGCTGTTCGGCACCGCTGCTCCCGAGCTCTTGCTGAGCAATGGAGAGCGCGCCTTAAAAACCAGGTCTCCTTACGCCGCGGTGCCTGTTCCCTTGGAGTCAACTGACCTCCATTTGCAGTTGGTAGTTTCTGCAAGCTCGGTAGGTTTGATATTTCTATTAAATCGCCCGCATTAACGTTGAACAAAAGCACGCGAGCCGGCGCCGGCAGCTCGTCCCGCTCCGCTCGCAGCGCGTGGGGACGGTGCCATGGGCAGGGCTCCCCAGCACGCACGTTGCTGCCTGCAAGGTCTGCTGGCAGGCGCAGAATTGATTTCCGTGGCTGATTTTACAGCTGCGTGTCGCCAATGAGCATAGGCAGGATACAACCACAGCTACTGATTTCTTGGCAACTGGTAATTTGAAGTTTTACTATACATTATATTACACTACAAAGTCGTCGGCTTCCTCTGGCTGATCTAAAATGTACTTAAATCATGGATGAATGAACATATTTTTCTAAGATAAGCCCGGAGCAAATGAATTGGATTCATTTTTAATGCTGACTTGTTTCTAAAGCCCAGTGACACATGAACAAATGATTGCCATCCGTTGTCCTTTCTCTCTGTAGGGTAATGCTTTGGGCAGGATAATACTGGTGCATTTAGTACGATAAATCATCCTTCCAGCTTGATATTCCTTCTTTAAGGAAATGGCTTGGGTTCATCCTCCGGAAGATAGATCAACCTTCTTTTTTTATTGTCGTGGTACCATTAAAGTCAACAACCAAATTCACTGACTTGACTGATTCAAGGACATGTCTGCCCTGCGGTGTCTGGTGGCACCCAGCCACCACGAGTACAGCTGTGACCAGAGGTCGTGGTATTTTAGACCTCCATCACGCTCCGTTCTCTCTTTCATCCTGACAATTGCTGATCTGTTTAGTTTCTTGCATAAAACGTGTCTGCATGCTTGGTCATCTTTGGTGCTTTCCTTGTAGCGTTTCAGTTTGGCTGTACCGGTGTTGCAGCTGGGGCACAGTGACAAGAATTTCATGTCAGTGTGTACAGGCACCACTGATTTGCAGAGGCCTAATAACGTCCTGGCTTTCCATCCCTTTCCGTCCCTTTCCATATACTTCCCCTTTGCTTTTTTTTTTTTTGATATCTGCTAAGCGCAATGCTCATATATTCACAGAACTCTCTCTTATGGCACATAATACCTTAATACCTGTAGCAAGCTTAGAGCTCATTGATGTGTAAGTCGAGCTGGGATTTTTTTCCCCGTGCATGTTATTTTGCATTTATCAACACTGAATTTCATCTGCTCTTTTGTTATCTAGTCATGTAGCACTGAGAAGCCTCCCTGCACGTCCTCGCCGCTGTCCTTTGCTGCGAGCCGCGTTCTGTGCGCGCTGGACACGCTCCCATGGGAGCCCTTTGGGAGGGGGACGCTTCTCCACCGGGACAATTCATTGCCCATTCCATAGCTTTTCCTATCTTTTAACCAAGTGTTTGTTCATGGGAGGACCTTTGCTTTTATACAGTATCATAGCTCCTTCAGACATTGAGAAATGTGGGGTTTTTGCGGGGGAGAAATGCAAGTAAACTATCTAAGTCGTATCTCCCTTATCCACATGCTTTTGGGAGGATTTACCACTGCTCAGTTACATATTTCATTTACAATTTTTCCTTTCCTCCTTCAAATTTGAAATAACTGTGAAAGTACTTGGATGTTCATATACTTCTTCAAGTATCAACTGCTGCTCCTCTTTAACAGCTTTCCTTCAGGTATGTGTCTCATGGGCCTGTCCCTGAGGTTTTGGAGGCTGGTCATCTTGGAATCCATTGTTTTTATTTTATTTATTTTTAATTATTTATTTCGTGAGGTTGTGAGCCCTGCAGTCCTTGAGACACTCTGACTAACATTGATTTTTGCTTTCTGTCTCAGCCTAGTTGCCTGTGCTGCAGCTTGCTCTGGTGTTTCTCATAAAGATGCTGTTGAACAGTCTGTGTCACCAGTTCCTTTCTGTTCAGCTACTTGAGTAAATCCCTATTTCTGCTGTGTTTCGCATAGCTTGGCTTGTTTCTCCATTCACGTTCTCTTTCAAGCTTGGATTTTTTTTTAAATCTTTTTTTTTTTTTTGGTATTTCTCTTGTTCATTCTCCTTACCTCTACACTAGTATGTAGACCACAGTGGTTAGTGACTTGTCTCATTTTACTCTTCTCTGTTCCTCAATGACTTTACAATAAATATTTATCCTCTCTTCCTGTTTCCCCCACCAGGACTAGGTTCTTGCTGTTCATTAATTCATCCTACTTATGCAGTCTTTTTTGTCACTCATCAGCCTGATCCCAAGTCAAGATCCCTTTTGCTACACTCGAGATGTTTTGCTACGTCTTCGCTCTTGCAGGGTCAGCTCCTTGTTTGCCTAACTCATCAGGCTATGATCAAGGATCATCTCTGGTCCCTGGGATCAGGGATGATCACCTCTCTTCCGGCAACAAAAACGGTGCATCAAAATATTCACCTTCAGGATGTGTCTGCTGGGTTCTTGAGGCCCGGAGACATTAATCAGTCGTCGTTCATTCAGGATTATTCCCTGCTGTTGGTGCCCATATGGATAAATCAGCGAGGCAAGTGAAGTTCCTGGTGAGGGAGACCCAAGCATGAACCTGATCAGAGACGTCGTTAGGGAGGGAGTAATGAATCCTAATCAATTAGACCACTTCTCTTCCACCACGTGTAGTTTGGTGCTTTGCTGCCAAGATAGTGCACTGCTCCTAAGCTGGTGGAGCAACCAGCTTGCAGGCTACATCCATCACCTTCCTCCCAAGGAAGACTGTCATTGACTCGCAGAGGGAAAATGAGCATTTTGCTAGACCTGTAAATATAAAAGATTATAGGAACATTTAAATAATGTTAAAATTATTTTCCTTATGAATATCTCAAAAGCACAAAAAGTAGATCTCCAAGAGTTGTCTCATAGTTCAGCTAAACTTGGAACTTAGAGACTGATTTACTCATCATCTGGCCATGATATCCAAGGGAAATAAGAAGTCCTCACTGAAGGGAAGGTGCGTGCAGCCTTCCTGAATATTGCTTGATGCGTGATGTGTAGTCATAATCCCACTGTGAATTCAGTGCATTTCGGGTAACGCTGCCTTTGAAAAGAAGGACAAAGACCTACGTGTGATTCCAGAATACAGATGATGGAGGCTGCCCTTGCAGCCCCTGGGGTCCGGCATGCTGAAGGAGACGCAGAGATGAACAGACCTGCCCGGCTCTCCGGAAACCCGGAGCTGCAGAGGGCTAATGTGCTTTGCGCTGTCTTCAGTGCAGGAAAGCGCTGCCCCTCCAGGACATGGCCGGGCACGGGCCGGACGCGGTGCCCGTGGGCCGGGCAGGCCGTGGCCGCCGCGGCAGCAGGAGCGCGCGGGGCTCTGCGAGCGCAGCGGCCGCTCCGCGCGTCGCCCGGAGGCTCTCGTTTTCCACGAGAGGCTGTTTTCCCGACATTTGGGCGCCTGGTGCCATATGTTGTTTTCTGCGGTGTAATGACGCGGGCAGCTCCGTGGTGAGACGCTGGCATCCTTCCCGACGGCGGCGCGGACCCTGCGCACGGTGCGGCCCCGCGTCTCGCCCGCCGTCAGCGATAAAGGCAAGGAGAAACCTGGGGCAGGTTCCAAATATGAGAAACTGTCATCACTTGGAGTGCACCAGCGAGTGCCATTACGGCAGCCCAGGTTTCGTCTCCACCCTGGGGATGCAGTATCTGTTCAGCTTTAACTGAACAAATTAACGAGGAAAAAAATCTATATAAGGAGACTTTGCACGAACAAGATCAGAGCAGTAGGTCTCTCGGTTCAATCCTTTTTCATTTGTTGTAATGAGACTAAGAAAACACCGTTCGTGTTTAGCTGAGGTGTGTCATTCCTGGGGTTCAAGTTCATATTATTACAAATTATTTTTAAAGAAATATCACTTAAGGTACAATTTGCTTCATAACCAAGGTTCCTCTGTTTTGCATAGGGTAGTTGTTCCACTTGTCTCTCATGATTGATTTTGTTCACACTATTAGTAAAATGAAGGAAATGATAAATTTTAAGATCCCATATATCCCGTCTTCCAGCCATGCAGGCTTAATGCCCTGGACAAGCGAGATAGAAGTCTTGTGTTGGGCTAGTGCAAATTTCAGACTAATATAGGCCTGAACATTGACCTTGAAACAGTGATCAGACACCAAATGTCTCTAATCTCATGGCTTATTGGGCTTTTTCTTACCACAAGAAAGTTGATATTTTTACAGAACTTTTAATTCAAAAATAAGGATTTTCTTGTGCCATTTTTTTTCTTTATCATTTTGGTCATCACATTTCTATCTTTTGTCCCCTTCTTTATCCCAAGCATCTCTTTTAGTGCTGTAATAGAAAAGGGGAGAAAAATCAGAAATCTTTATGTTTCCATTGACATCTACAATGTTATGAGGTGGAAAAAAGGAAAAATGCATGGCAAGGTTAACCTGAAAATCAAGAAGAAGGGAACTGATTTGACGTGCATTGAGAGCCTGTCTCTTTCTCAGCTGCTCTGTTTGTGGCTCTGGTGGAATTCCCCGTGCTCGTCTGCATCGGTGCATGAAACCACCATGGCCAGGAGCAGCAGCCGCGGGGCTGCAGAGCAGACTGGCTAACAGGAAAATCCTTTCGTGGCTGTCAGGTGATGGCCGATTTTGTCTGTCTTTCACATTACCGAGTTTATTACTGGAGTCTCTCGGGCACCTAATGCGGACTCCTGGGCACGCCGTCCTCGGTGCTGCTGGAGCATCCTCTGCAGTCTCTGTGCTCCAGTCCCCAGTAAATGTCTATGGTAACGCAGCTGTAACTCAGTGCATTTCCAACAAGAAGTCGGACCCGGAAGCATCCGCTTCCTCGGTTAAAATTCAGTGCTAGGAGCATGTTTCCCTGTAGCTCGGCTTCCCCCGGGCTGAGCGCATCAGCATTGCTTTGAGCATGCAGCTTTTTGGTGCCTAGAAATATTATTTTATGTACCTGACATAGTCTAAATATACCCATCCTGTGATGTTCTGCACCAACTATGTGAGGCTCTTCAGTGGCAACTAAGTCTAATCCTTTCCTTTCTGCTGCCTGCTCCCCGGCTTGGATTCATCGGGAACCCTCCCGAACGGCTCCTGCTCCTGAGCCCAGCACCTTGCTATCTGCACTCCTCGCTTTTGTGTTTGGGAAAGTGTTCATCCTACCCAAGAATGCAAGCAACAGGACATCCATTCAGACCTGAGCTAGGTGGTTTTGATGATTACTTAGTCTTAATTACTGAAGAACGGGTGCATTAATCATGCTTTGTGCTGCCACCTTCATGCTCTGCGTGCGGGTTCCCAGCCTGGGGAGCAGCCCCGCTCCAGCCCTGCGTAGCGGCTCAGCTCAGCCTGCTCTCCTGCCCCATCCATCCCCACTTTGCCAGGCAGGGAAAACCAGAGGAATACACGGATAGAGGACTTGCTCTGTGCAATGATTTGCTGCTCCCATTTGATCCAGTTGGCCGAAGACTCTTGAATGTGAAAACTCAAGTGTGCATATCCTCTTGAGACATATCTGTGTGCATAGGTTTATGTGTAATATATAAGCCATATACATTTTTTTTTGTGTAATTGTAGGCACAGAGGCCGTATATATTTATAAAATAGCCTAATGTTTAATAACCCATTGTTTTTTTTTTGCAATGGTAACAACTGCTTTTTATGAAACATGCAGAGATCATAGGTCTCAGAGCTAGTAGAAAATGCAGAATTATTCAGGTTATCAAATTAGAGCTGAATGTTAAATGCTGCAGAAGGCTCTTAATGTACTGACTAGTACTGAATAACTGTGAAATAAAACGGTTGATGAAATTTCATTTAACAGTGAACAGTGGTGCTCATGAGGGGAAAAAAAAACTTTGTTGTACATCTGCAGGATTTTTTTTCCTGCAAAAAGATTGCAGGAAAAACAATCTTTCCTGGATAGAAAAATAAGCCATTTTTCTGCAAACCAAGAATGCCTGCACGGCACTGACCGAGCTTACAATTCATCTCCAAAAGAACAGAAACCTACGTGGTGAGGAGCAGCCAAGCCGACCTCATCTCTGGTGATGTCTGAGTTTTGCATGCAGAGAAAGTGATATAGAGCATCTCTTTTTGGAAAGGAGAATATGGAGAGGGAAGGTGTGATAGCTCTGAAGTCACATCCAGCTGAAAGGATGTGACTATTGCTCACAGGAGGCTCAGGCAGCCCCTGTTACAGTATGGAGGAGCTGACCTAAAAGAAACAACAGGAAACAACTATTTTTCCCATTTTTTTTCTCCCACACAATGCTAAATTGTAACACAAGCTTGCTTGTGTGGGATGTTACAAAGATCAAGAAAATAGAGATTATGAGGAAGTATCCATATTCTCAGGGAACAGATCTACCAGGTCCCTAGACCAAGAGGTCTAGGGGTTCCCTAGACATCATTGTCTGCTGAGGGTACAAATGTTGTCTTGCTTCCCAGGGCCTTGCTTATCCCTGATCTCATCCTTTCTCATTACTCATCTGCTGCCATTCTGCAAGATCTGCCCTGATTCATGTGCGTTATAAGCCCCCATTGCACGGGAAAAGCGCAACTCTTTTGAGGTGCTGGTGAACTGTTTATCTGGGTGACAGTAAAAGCTTTGTGCCGTTTGCAGCAGAGGTCTGTTTAGCAAATGGGTGCATTAAGAATAAGTGTTGTGAAAACTCACAAGCGGATTGTACAATTATAAGCAGGCTTTATTGCAGTGATGTGCCCAGCACTTTGCAGACTGGCTCTTGCAAACCTTGCTTGCTTGTTTATTAACTAGCCCTACTGCTTGCAGATGTGTGGAGCAGTGAAGTCAATACTTATCAGCCTGCCATAAACACCAGTCTCTCAAGAAACTTATGGTGTGCTTAATCACTTGGAGGTATTTAACTTGAGAAATTAATCTGCAGGCCAGGAGCAGATTTACTGCGACTTGCCAATTGCTGTGCATCTCGCACCACCACAACTCCACCAAGGCAGCAAAACCTGCCTGCTGGACTTGCAGCTTTTCTCCCCTCTGCATGAACAGCTTCTTCCTGGATTCAGGACTGCTCTTAACCACAGAGTGATAGTTTACCTGTCTGGTTATTCAAACATCTTGTGCTCTTATGGCCTTTTATTTCTTAAGTATTGTAAACTTGCTGCAGTTTTTGTGGCTTCAAATTTATATTGCACTAGTTGGATAATTTAATCCCACGAGTAAATACTTCACTTGGAAATTCAGACTTTTTATGTCATCATAAAATCTATCATGGATGACTTAAGTGGAGACGGTGGGTGCAGATTAAGAGTACTCTGGTCTTAGTGCAAATTGCACTTGCAGGCTGTAGGTTAATGATGCAATCTCCCATCTTTAGGTGTTTTAGGGCTTGTATGTGTTAGCATTTTTTTCTTGAAGTGGTTATTTAGATTGATGCCTCTAATGGCAGCTCTGCGTCTGTTGCTCTGGTAGCGTCACCACGCAGGGCTGGGGATGGCCACGCAGTGCCCGCTCTGGGAGCAGGGCCCGAGGAGATGGAGCTCTGTCCCTCGAGAGGGCCCAAGGAGACGGAGCTCTGTCCCTTGAGAGGGCCTGAGGAGATGGAGCTCTGTCCCTCGAGAGGGCCTGAGGAGATGGAGCTCTGTCCCTCAAGAGGGCCCAAGGTGATGGAGCTCTGTCCCTCGAGAGGGCCCGAGGAGACGGAGCTCTGTCCCTCAAGAGGGCCCAAGGTGATGGAGCTCTGTCCCTCGAGAGGGCCTGAGGAGACGGAGCTCTGTCCCTCGAGAGGGCCCGAGGAGACGGAGCTCTGTCCCTCGAGAGGGCCCGAGGAGATGGAGCTCTGTCCCTCGAGAGGGCCCAAGGAGACGGAGCTCTGTCCCTCGAGAGGGTCCGAGGTGATGGAGCTCTGTCCCTCGAGAGGGCCCAAGGAGACGGAGCTCTGTCCCTCGAGAGGGCCCGAGGTGATGGAGCTCTGTCCCTCGAGAGGGCCCGAGGTGATGGAGCTCTGTCCCTCCAGAGCCTTGGGCCGAGCAGCCCTGCGGCTCCGGCTGTGCCCGGAGCTGGGCCACAGCCAGTGGGAAGTTTATCTGCTCCTCAACTCCAAGACTTTCCCCGGCCATTAGGACGGTGAGCTGGAAGGAGAGGTTTTATGAAGGAGGGGCTGGAAAGCATTTCCTATCACACACATTTCCATGGGAAAAGCACCACTGACCTGCGTCACGGAGCGGCTCTTGCGCAGGTTTGGCGAGCGTGTCCCCATGCCCCGTGCTGCTTGCCAACGTGCTGACCTCCCCAGCTGTGGCTCTGCTCAGCAGGGCTCAACTCCGGCTACAGTTGCTCATTTCGTTCTTGTCCCGCTGTGAGAACGCTCACAAAGGTGTTTCCTTGCAAACGCACTGGCTTTGAATGGTTCAGTAGGAAAAACAAGAAGCAGCTAGAAGACAAAGCACACCCTTGAGGGCTTGCTCCTGCGAGCGCTTTCTAGCAACCTTAACTCCTTGTTAAGCAGTTATGTTATATGCCACAGGCCTCCTGAGGGATGGTAGTTACATTTGCATAGGAAATGAGCATGGTTGAAAATTTCTGCTAGGTTTTCCAATGCACAGCAGGACTCTGATGGTGAAGAACACATCCAAGAGATTGCAAGGCGACTAGACTTTCTCAAAAAACAAAACCCTTAGGCAAATTTTGAGGAACAACCTGCTACGTGAATGCAGGTGTTGCCAGCATGGTTGCAAAACGACATTGTAAGTAATTCATAGTCTTCCTGAAAAGCAGGCAAAAAGAAAGAACAAAATGTTTTGCCAAAAAAAAAAAAAAAAAAGGTTGTTGGCTTGATAAACCTCTTTGAGCAAAAGTTCCTACTTTGGCAAGTGTTCATGTGCATCTCTGCAGCTATTGGGAATTCAGGCTTTCATGGGATGACTAAGTTTGTTCATGTTGCAAGACTGAATCCAAAGACCAGGTGAGGGTGTGTGGTTCAACAACCAGGGAGCTCCGGTAAATTCCCCGCTAATAACTGGACCCACACGTTTTGGAAAGCTAATGGAAGCCGAAGTCAGTCACAGCACAGGAGAAGTCCTAACGAGAGAATTTACAGTATATTGATTTGCATTCTTTAAACTGGAAAATAGAACTTCAGTGGCAGGAATCAAGCACCATTTGACAGCCGTGGCCTGCACTGCACTAGTCTGCCAAGGCTTTGAGGAGGAAGAGGAAACAGCAGCAGCAAGAAGCTTGCACCGAGCTTGAACGCCAGCTGGAGGTGCAGCAGGTTTCGCTCCAAACAGGTAGAATGGTTTTAGAAATGAGAAGTCTGCTCATGTCCTTACCCAGTGAGCAGCACACTGGGTGCTGTGGGTGGAGTTGCACTGTTCTTGATTGACAAGGATTGTTCTCCTGGGAATTGTCTTTCCAAGGACCACTTGGCCTAGGAGTGGAAAAAAAATATTAACTGTAGACCAGTTAGTTATAGACCTTTTATTTTTTTTTTCCAATCACTTAAGCAAGCAGTTCAGTTGGTGCATGAAAGGGCTGGGTTGCTTTGAGGATTAAACCTAGTCTTCCTGTTTGCTTTTCCTTTAAAGTTCTTAAATAGCTCAATGAAACCAATCAATTGCTGCAGATTTAGAGGGCTTGCAGGCGGCTAAAGGCTATGAATTCCTACATAAGCTTCTGTGACACAAGGCCTTGACTCTTAATAGTGCCATCTTCCACCTGAAGCCTGTGGGAGGTACCCAGAGCGTGTGGACATTTTTTCTGCATATCCCCCTGCGTGTCTTTGGTCGGTTTTCACTTTTCTTTTCCCTTGATAGTTATAATACAGAAAATTGAGCAGCCAGAAGCATACAGAAATGCCCATAAGACCTTGGGTGTTTTATGAGCCCCGATGAACAGCAATCCCTGAAAAATATATTCAATGGAATATATTTTACAGCTTTTTCCACAGAAAGAGATTTTGAGCTTAAAAATACCGGATGGGTGGATATTTCCCGTGAGAGATGCTGTGTTACTGGGCTTTTTCCAAGAGCAGACTGGAAGATGGTGACCAGTTTGGAAGGAAGAGCCAGCTCAGGTGGTGGCCAAGGGTCCAGGGCTTGCAGCCCATGGCTGCTCTCCCCCTTGGTACCAGCTCTTCCTCTCGGTCCCGTGCTCTCTTTCTCCTTCGCATTAGTTCGGGATAGGGATTAATAATTCCAGTTGTTAATTAGGCAGGTCTAGCACGCTCGCTCCTGCTTGGCTAGGGGACTCAGCTGGGCCTCTTTGCACCGCGACACTTGGGCACTTAAAACCATCACTTTATCAGCCAGAAATGGCTGAAGCATGGGTTAATTACCAGGATGCTTTTATAAGAGGGCACTAAAAGTCTGCATTTTAGAGGACTGATTTATATTCTTACTGTAGCCAGGAACACCTTCTTTGATCTCTCCCTGAATTTATTTTCATGTGGATGACTGCAGTTATCTTGTTTTCTGATCATGCTTTGCTGTCAGGGAATGTGTTGCTAAAGAAACAGTAATTATGCTAGAAAACCTGTTAGATAACGGCGGGCTGCTGCATTAATAGTTTTGAGACTCAGCCCTGGGAGTAATTTGGTGATGGCTGGAAGGGGCATTCGCGGCGCTGGAAGCGAAAGCTGCGTCGAGCGCCGGGAGGGACCGCGCGGAGGGGCTGCTCTTCCCCAGCGCGAGCAGGGAGCATATCCAGCCGTGCAGCCGTGGTGGCCCCAATCCCGCCTCTTTGAGCTCATTTTGGTGCAGGTTAGCGTGGGTTCCTTTTGGCAAACCTTGGCCCGAAACTGCCCCAAACAAGCGGCAGGACACGGTGCCTTGGTGGCTGTCACCGTGGCACTCTGCCCATCTCCCACCACCCCGCTCCACGGTGGAGAAACCAACACACCTCAAGGGCACAAAAAGCATCTTGGGGTGCTTTGAAAAACAATAGCAAAGGTATAGGTGCACCAGCACGTGAATAAGGATGCTGCCATAGAACTGGTAGTGATCAAATTTGCTGCTAAATTCTTCTTAAGCTAACTATTTTTGGTACTTCATTTTTTAGTAGTACTTTTTTAAAAAGCTGCTTTAAAATGCATGTTATTTCATCCAGGTGTCTGGTATGATGGCTTGCTCACACACATATTTAGACAGCTTCTTAAATGGTAGTATTTGTCTGAAAATGAATTACAACACTAGATAAATAGTGTGCGCTTATTTTAAAGTATGTATTGTTATTTTCACCAACAGCCAGCTGCTCCTATCAATTAGATAAATATTTTTGACAGTTTCAGAGAGGGATCCTTGCATATTTCTGTGCTCTGCGTTTTCTCTTGTAAGCAGTGAGCAGGCAGGAAAAGGGCGACATGAGGAAAATATATGGAATCACCCGACTGTCCCTGAGGGGAGGTTTTTCTGTGCATAAACTTTTCTTTCCAAAAAGGTGAGGGGAAAGCAAGCAAAGCAAAGCTTCACCACGGAAGACCACGAATGACCCATGGTTAGGGCAGGGGGAAACCTGCACGGGAAACCCTTTGGATGCTCCAGAGCCTGCAGGGGCTTTGGATTATAACCCCTCCCCACCAGCTTTTTTTTTTTTAGCAGTGAAATTTTTATATGGGTTTGCCATTAAAAAATAAATAAAGAGATGCTGTTGCCCTCAAGAGTAAAAGGTTCAGCCAAAACATCAGGCCATGACATGAAGGGAATGGGATAACTTGTGTTACTGCTGCTGTCCCTCTCTGCCTTTCAAACACAGCTAGTCTCAGCACTAGTGCTCCCAAATATTAAAATATTTCACCTATATTTACTTTCCAGTTTCTAGTTGTGTCAATGTATTTCTTATTTTCCTATTATGCTCCTTTATGTAACATTCATATGTGTTGCATCCAGATCTAATTCTCTGGATTTCCCCAGCTTGGAAACCTGTGACAAGCGCCTTGTCTGACACCATTTTTTTTGATACTGAAATGCAAAGGGACAAAAAGAAATTGCATAATGAAGTATCTAAAATGGATGAAAGGAAGCATGTTTTCCTCAATGCCCTGTTACCATGTGTGTTTTTATTGATGAGCCTCATTATAGGAGGATATTGTTGAAGTAAAGGGTTTGTTAGGATTCGAGGTGGTTTGAAATCTCTGTGGGTACAAAGACCATCCCTGTAATATTAGGTAGAATAAAAAATGATGAGATGCAAGCTCTTTTGCTATGAAGTATAAATTGGTCACAATTTGATGAGCAACTAAGAGGAAAATGCCTTTTATAGACAACTGTTCTAATAATTCCCCCTCTTTTTTTTGTGAAGTCAGGTTCTCTTTGGAAACATGATGTTATCTCCTGGTATCATTCTCATATCCTCATCGTTGCCTCCCAATGACTCTGTGTGTGGGCAAAATATTTGGAGTGGTCAGTGATTTTTTTTCTCTGTGACAGGTCAAACTGCCCTGTAAACCCAGCCTGGAGAACTCTGCTTGGTGCTTTGGGTCATTTTTGAGTCTCCCCTCGTATAACATCTCCACGCAGAGGGAATTTCCACCCGGATCAGGATCTTGGGATGGTATTTGCAATGATTAGCTCCTAGAAGACCTTGTTGAATAAACAAGGTGAATTTAGGGAAAAGAATAAGTGTGTGTTCAGCAGACAAAATCCCGTTCACACTGTTCGTGACGTTCAACGGGTCACTGTCCAGGTGAGCAATATATATAGACAACTTTGTGTTTAGTCTCTAAGCACGTGCTTCTAGCTAATTCCCTTAGTTTGCCAGTTTGCCTTTTGAAATTGAAGGTTTTTCCATTATAATGGAATTCTTTGAGGTATTTATTGCACTAATAATATTCTATGGATTTCACTAGATATCCAACCTTGATCTTGGCAGTTGCAAGCAGTCTCCCAGCAGCAACAGGCTCCTTGTTAAGCTCCCTTATAACTCTTCCCCAGTCAGGTTGTGCCCAAGATGATTCTGCTTTATCCAGGCTGCTCTTTATTATTTCCCTATGAAAAATAGCCTTAATTCACTCTCCTGCCCCAGCACCTCTTCCTCTGGGTTGCTCTTTGCAGAGCAGATTGTGTTCCTTGAACCTTAGTGTCTGCAGCTTGCAACATTTTGACCAGAGCTTTGCAGTGACCCAAATTTTGGCTGCATCAAGGCACCCGCTGTGCGTGCTCTGCTGTGCACGTGGGCTGCTTGTGCATGGCCGTGGCTCCTCACCGTGAGGCTCGGGGCTCTCCTCTTTAAATGCTTCCTCTTTTATTTTGAAACTTCCCAAACCCAGCAATAATGCCGCGTGTCTCTGTAGTTTTGCTTCATTTTTTTGCAGCTGTAACAGTTACCTGACGTCTTCATCCACAATCCAGCCGCTTTGCTTGCTTTCATGCTCCAGATCCAGTACAATGGGAAAGGCATGCTAATTACTTCTATCCATGGATATTAATTGCTCAGCTTTACAGAGTGCTTTACGGAGATCGCATTCTCGCTTCCTTGCTTGCACACACCTTGTCTGGAATCCAGCAGCGCGGGGCCCTGCGTCCCCTGCACCGAGGGCTCGGTCTCCTCTGGTGCCGCTGGGTTCGGCCTCCCTCGCGTTACGTCTCCGTGGTCTGGCTGCTCCTCGGGCTCGATGGAGGCCGTGGGCTTTGCAGATGGCAGCAAATTCCACCCGGCCTCCGTGGTGGAAAGAGCAGATCCATCTGGGGAGAAGTGACAGCTGGCGTGGAGGAAGCCCATTCTGAGTGCTGGGGATTAGCAGCGTCTGATGCTCTCCACAGTCACCAGCTCGGTGGTTATTCTTCCCTCATATCGCCTTTTCTGGCCAAATTGCTGCAGAAGTTTCTGGGATTGCCCCTAAAGCACCAAGGTCTGGTGCATCAGGCAGCTGTGGGACCATCAGGCTGCCTGGTGGCTTGGTGATGGCTTGGCAAGACCTCTGGTTGCCTGGTGGCTCTTTCTTCTCTGCAGCCCCTGGGATTGCCACAGGATCAGGACGTGGATTTACTCTGGGACAGCTTTTCTGGGGCTGAAACCCCAAAACGAGCCCTGGTAGTGCAGTCTTGTTACCTGCTACAAAGGGCACCAGTGAAGGTCTAATGACTATCAAGAGTTGCTAGAACATGTATGGTCGTGCAGAAATGCCATCAAAACCCCTTAAACCGTAACTGGCATTGCTTGTATTCATTCAGACTTGGGGGTTATTAAACTGACAAATTGCAGCGACGTCTTGTTACCTGCCCACTTCAGATAAGCCCAAAAGGTCCTGCTGGGCTTCCTCGTGCCCCTCTTCCTGCTGCCCTTTGGGACCGAGCCCAATTAGGGGAAATGCAGGAGGCTCCAAGGAGCCTGTAAAAATCCAGCTGTCAGAAAGGCCAGGAACAGCGCAAGCTGCCTAATGGAGTTTTTAAACTGGAGGAGTTGGGAAACAGCTCTGTGAGGCCAAAGGAGAGCTCTCTTCACACTGCAGTCATTGCCGTTACACAATCTTCTGTTTTTCTGCCTTTTTTTTCTTGTGAATTGCAAGAAACAATAAATGCATTCTGCTGCATAATGATTAATTCATGCTGGCAGATATTGATATATACATATATGCAGATGTATAATATAAAACCCTCGGTGCTGTGAATTTTAACTCAGCTTGGAATTATTTCCTGTTTTTTGTGCAGCTATACAAACAATTTTTCCAATGTTTTTTTTTGTGATTCTTATTAAAAAGAGAGAACCTGCAGCACAGATGCCCAGTGTTGTCTCACCTGCAAATAGGAGAACAGTTTGTTCAAAATCCAGCTAACAGTACAAAAAGTTCTGAGAACCTAGGGCAAAATAAATTGAAAATGATTTGGCTCAAGTTGAATAAATTGTGTTCACTGGCAGTTAGCTCAAAAAACAGTAACAGAAGTTATCACAGTTTATATACCTTCCAGCCAAATTCATTCCTATTCAGAGAGGCAAGGATAAGATTGTTTCTATGTAGTTCATTTAAGACTTGTGTGTTTTAATGTTGCAAAGCAATGCAGAAGTTTGCAAAACAATCGGCTGCACCTGGCAATGAGCTGAGGGCCTCAGATTCTTCTTTTGGATTAAAAGAGGAGCTGCTCTCGTTTGGTACCAACCAACCTGCCGCAGCAGCACAGTCCCTTGCTGTGGCGGGTCATGGGTTGTATATTTGGAGCTATTTTCCATGATGCTTCTTAAGCATCCTAAGATTTTGTTCCTATGTCCAAGTGAAATCAAGAGTTTATACACCCATGATAATCCGGTGCAAATGTATGTTTTATTATTGAGTGGATGATAAAGTTGAAATTTCTTGAATGCAAAATGGAATGCAAAAATTATTACAAATGAAATAAAAAAAAAGCAAAGCAAAGCCTTCACTGTTGCAAGCTATCACATAAATCCAGAATATGTCAGTTCAGTGTTCTTCCAAGTGGTCCAGTAATGGTATATTGAATCATCATACTCAAAGTGAAATGCCCTTTAGTGTTTTGAAGGAAAATATATTAAGTCAGTTACAAAACGAGAAATTTTTTGATCGAGTGGGATGAATACTAGTCATTTTTTTCACAAGAAAACAAAATGCTTTCTGCAACTTACATATATGTTTTTCTTTTTCCTCCTATGGGAGTAGAAGCCCTTGTTCAACCATGATGCCCAGTGTGCTTCCTTGGGTTGGTCTCAGTCCCTCTAAACCCCACAGAGATGTAGTGACTGCCCTTGTCACTGCAAAACACGATGCTTTATAATTGTTTATGTTGATGCTTTTTTTTTCATTTGTTCTTTACAAATCTTGATATTCACTGAGGCTCTTCTGTGTCAGCCAAGCTAAATATGGGTTTATTGCTGTGAAATCTCTTGTCTTGGACTATCAAGTTTTCACCTTTGAACAAAGGTAGAAGTGATCTAGCTGTTATGAATGCTGTGAAGTTTTAACATATATGCTATTAACTTCCCCTCAATGAGGATGGGAATGCAACACAGGGTAAAAAAAAATCCCAGCAAACAAAAGTGGTTAACATTCCCTATTTCTTTCTACAAGTGGGTTTTTTATTTTATTCTGATTTTAAGTTTAAATACCGAGTTGTTACCATGTGCTGTTTTTTTCATGAGACCCTTAGGTCCTCAGTTCTCTGGTTGCCCAGATTTGCAGATTAACCAAGTCTGACTGCGGTCGGTGGCAGCTGGAAGTGCTTGGATGTGACCCGAACCAAATGTCGAGGCGATAATAAGCTTCTCTGCAGCCCCTGAGCCTGAGACAGCTGCTCCATTAAGCATCTAAAACCCCTTGCAAGTTTGGGGATAGCTTTCTGAAGTTCGTCTTTCTGGAGTAACTTCTGTAACGTGAAAAGATGTGGGAACTTTAACAGTGTATAAAGATTAATATGCTGCAGTAAGTCTAGTGGGCATTTGATGACGGAGCGCTCTTCTCCAACCTGGAAAAACAAAAGTGAAGCTAGAAGAAATCCAAGGTGCATTTCTTTGCTCTTCTTCCCCTTTCTCTAATTTCCCCAGAAGTTGGTGACCGTTTCTTTTGGATGGATATACATGGAAGAGGTGCAATTTAGTGAACATTGCAATCTGAACCTAGAGCAAAGGCTTCCTCTTGCAGAACCCCTGCAAAAGGCAAACATCAAGAGTATAATCAGTAGCATATGAAACTGATATCTTTTTAACATAAAATCTGAATAACATTGGAAAAACACGGAAACAATGCAGTGGAAAAGATAACTAATTTTAAAATTTGCAACTGTGAAAAGGTGTGAAAAGCAATATGTGATTGTTGATATTTGTAAAAGCACAATTCATTTTGTTAAACGTGTTCGGAAATTTGGGTGACCACAGGGTGACCACAGGACCGCCATGCATGCAGGGATCGGTATGGGAAATGTGGCGAACTGGAGGTGAAATGATCAAATTGGGAGAACTTTCCCCAAGTTCTGCAGTGGTGTCTAAGCAGAACGAGGAGCAGGTGGGATGGGGTTTGCTGTGTCAGGCTGTAATGCTGCCCGGAGCCAGTTGCCGGGACCGGATCCTTTCTGCTAATGGTGATCAGGTTTGTGCATGGAAATTGCGTGCAAACTCCTTGGGTAATTGCCATCTGCAAATTCCTCCCTGTGTGTTAATGACCTCTGAGAGCACGGCTAAAACGTGCTAATGCAGTAGTGCAGGTTCGAGCAATGAGGCGAGCGGTTAGCGTCTTGTTTGCGAAGGGACGACAGAGCTGGGGCATTTACATTAACACGGAGCTGTAAAACATAAATATTGATGGAAATCTATCAGAGAAAGGAGCAGCCACTGAGCTGCAACCCTCTCTGAGACAGCAGCTATTTCTCTTGCTGAATGGCAGTGAAATACCAAGCCCCAGAGCTTCAAAATATTGATGGCATTATTAAAATGGGACCTTTATGTTTCGTTAAAATCATTTTAAAATTGGAATTCTGGAATTTAATTATGTATAAACCCTAGTCTCGGTGCTTTGCTGAGGTCAGCCTGCAGGTTTTGTTTATTCTCCTGCACTTACAGTGTAATTTGGAAGGTTACGAAGGAAACTCGTCTTGTGCCAATGGGTCCCACGCGTTCCGCGGGCTGGTGGCAGTTTTACGGCAGGATTTCTGGTTTTGCTGGGAACGTTGGGTGTCGCTTTTCCTTCTGCTGCAAGTTTTCCTCTTTGTAATTTATATTAAGTTTTGGCAAACCCAGTCAGGATATTTTTCATGCTTTCCTCCTACATATTTGGGTAGGAATCTTTAACATTGCGTATTTATTTATATAGCGTTTTTCCTATGGAAACTAAAATTTTCTCCCCAGAAGCAGTGCTTGTGAGAAAGGAAGGAGAGGAATTGCTGCAGAATCAAAGCTCTGCGCTTGAAAACAGAGTGCAGAGAGAGAAAATTAGATCCAGTTATGTTAGATAGGAAAAGAGATAGTAGCAGAGCTAGGAGAAAAAGGGAAGCGAGCTGAAAGAAACAGAAACGTTTGTGCCCAGGCAGTAATCTGCACGCACCATGTTCACTTTGAGCACTGGGAGGGTATCTGTAGAAGTAAAATCTGTAAAAATACCAACCATGAGTTCTCAGAGAAATATTCAGAGTTCACTTCTGAAAGAAGGATGAGAGAGGGCTCTGAATCCCTTCAACTGGGTAATGACTGCCAAAGTGCAAAACTAGAAGTCTGTGATAAGGATCCATTTCTAAAACCAGATTTTTCCCTCTATACCAGCATCTGTGTTTAACTGTTTTGCAGCCTTTCTGTGCAGGCTTGAGGAAAGCTTTGAAGGCCGTGCTCAGATGCGAAGTTTTCTGCTGTTCATTTCCCCTGGTCCTGCAGGAATCCTGCCACTTCCACCTGCCTGTTTGCCCCAAATTGTTCTGATGAAGGGGACTGAACTAGACACTTCTCCCCTTCCAAGCACAGTTGCTGTAACTGACTCATTTCCATCTTCATTTTGATGAGCAAAGCAGTTAAATTCAGTTGCACAAGAGGAGTTTTGAGGAGCCCTTTCTGCCCTGGGAGGCTTCTTGCAACAGCTTGGCCATACTTGGCCCTGCCGACGTGGCCTGCTCTGCACGCACCCACCTAACCACGAGTTTGCAGGCCTGGGATTTATATATATATATTTATATATGTGCCTTTGAGCATGGATACTGCTCATAGCCTTAATGCAGGACTGGTATTTCTTGGTTGAACCTGCATTCCCAGGGCTGCTTTGGAAGTCTCATCTCCCCTCGTTGTCCTTGCTGCATTACTGAGCAGCTGACTACGAGTCCCTCTGCGTCAGCGCCGTCTGTTAGACCTTGGCTGCACCTTGACAGCCCTTTTCCTGGTACCTTTTTTTTTTAGGTTAACAAGGTAAAGTTGGACTTTAAACTATTTAATCATTGCTTGTGTGGACTTTCCATTTTTTTATGTTAAGTATCGCTTACACCTGTGGCATTTTTGTAATAATTACATTTCTGGTGTTTTAGCAAGTAGTTGCAAATTAAAGAAGCACATACTGAAGTCAGAGCAGATGGGCTGAATACATTTATTGATTTGGGAAGAGTACCAAGAGAAATAACCTCCCTTTTTAGGGCAAGGAGGAAAAGAAGAGACAAGTGAAATGAATAGAATAGGCGCATTGTCGTCTTCAAATGCCAAGAGGAAGCTGTGAGGAAGAGGAGCCCCCAGCTCAGCTGCAGGAGCTGCCAAGAGGAGGGTCCAGGCCCCATGGCAGAGCCCAGGAGGCCGCGACGGAGCCCAGGACGCCATGGTGGAGCCCAGGAGGCCGTGGTGGAGCCCAGGAGGCCGTGGCGGAGCCATGCTTCGTTCCGCCTTGCGGCGCCGGCTCCGATTGCCAGTGGGATGGATCTTGCCCTGCGGATTCGGCAGCCCTGGAGTGGCGCGATGGGCGCTCCAAAGGCACGGGGCTCCGTGGCAGCGGCAGGGAGCCCTGTCCCACAGCCCTGTCCGTCCGCGCATTCCCAGCGCTTGCGAGCCGGGCTCCCCTGGAGTCACCCTGCATGATTCTCTGCTCTCCTAAGAGCCCATCTTTACACCTGGGCACATCACACCTTGAATCCTTCCCCTCCACACCTTCTACCCAAAGCATGGCCTTCAGCTAGAGCTGAGAGTTTCCTTTTTCAGTTCCACACGTTTCTTGTTTTAGTTCAAACAGCATTTCACCTTTCCTGTGTTTCCCTGTTGCAATGTTCCTAGGCAGTAGTAGCATCCATAATATCATGCAAAAAGTAGGTAAAATAAATAGCCTCTGAAGGAAAACACTGGATGTTTGGTCTTTCTGACATGTCTCGTGCCCCATGCGTCAGTGAAGGCCTTGAGCTCACTCTTGTTTGCACAGACAGCATTAGGCAAAGGGAACAGGGATGTGGCTCCCACAACAGAAAATGGCAAATTGCTGTGATTTCAGCCTACATGTAAACTGGGATGCGCAGCTACTGCCAGATGCTTTTTTCCATGCCAAACAGCACAAGTTTAAAGCACCCATTAAATAAATTTTATGAGGATTAAAATTTCCAATTGCCTGCCCTAGTTTGGGAAGGAACAGGAGACTCGCAGGAGCTGCGCTGGGGTGAGGGGTCACCACGCAGGGCCAGCTCATCGTACTTCCTTCATATGAAGGGCCTTCGAGGCTATTTGCCAGTCTCAAAGATCAAAATGTTTTGTGCGTTTCTGTAGGACAGAGCTTGAGAGAAGAAATCAGTGCATCCGGCTCTTCCTCCTTTCCTTTGGAGAACTGCAGGAAGTGTGAAGTTCGTGGCTTGCCAAGGCCACGTGGACTCATCTCCTTCAGTTCAGCCAAGCCTTCAGAAGCAGCCGGAAAATGGTTTTCCTTGCGGTTCGAACCAGTGTTTATTGCACAGAGCTCAAGGCACTAAATCAGCAGAATTGCTGAAATGCTCAAGCCAAACTGGTGGCTGGATCTATACATTAATTTTCAAGTTCATTAGGGAATGGCTTAAATCTGGAGCAGATGAGGTTAGAAAAGGAATGAAAAGAAGGGGTATGTGTTTCCTGAAAAATATCTTTTAATGCTGTTATTCAGACAGTTTTGCAAGAGTTTAGTAGCAGATTGCCAATAGGCATAGATGGATTTTATAAAAAGGCTATGAAACGAGTTAAGAATATGAATTAAACATGCTTAATCTTTCTATTGTACACTCTGAAAGAAAGACTTCTTTTGTTCACTAAAAAAGCATAAAATGTGCAGATTGCTTACAGTTTTGTGTTTAGTTAATTGTATTTTAATTGAACAAATTATTTTCTGTGGTCTAGTTATAGAAACATGTAAGTACGTACTGTGATGCTGGCGTGTATATATACATGCGTAAAGAGAAGGACGTGCACATATGGAGGAGGTGCCAAGGAGAATTTTTTTGAAGGTGAAAGCTGCTTTTTGCATAATGATTTTTAAACTGAAGCACTGTAATCGCATAACACCTAAGAGGATTAAACGATTTCTGCGTATAATATTTTCAGAGAGGAATTGTTGTAGATGTGAGCACAAGCTTTGGGAATGGGTTTTGTTTTGCCAAGTAGAGAGCTTCAGCGAGCTTTATTTTGCTTTTGAATAGAATGCTGTCTTCTTTGGAAGCTGATATTTTATGGTTTTGAGTTCTCACGTTATCTTGGGGGATTAGGAGGACAGACGGAGCCCCGGGACAGGGAGCTGGATGCCCCGTGCCAACCGCGGCGCCGGCTCCTCCGGCGCTGACGTCCCCTTGGAAGGACCCTGCTCCGGGCCGGGGCAGCAGGGCTGGTCCCACTTTGGTTGTTTCTAATGAGAGCTTGATGCGGGCAGGGTGCGGGCAGAGCTTTCTAACTGCTGTACAACTGTGTCACATATTCTGTATTGGTTTGTGATGTTGTGGCATAGCTGCGATGAATGTTTTAAGGGCAGAAAGCCCCTTGGGTCATGCTCATCACTCCAATATTAAAATAATGGTCAGATCAACTGTAGGGCTGCATAAAGGAAAGAGAAACTCTAATCTTCCAGGTATCTCTCATATTTATATCTATTTAAATATCATTTACCTAATTTGCTAACTACAAAAGGCAAAAGTCTTTTACTATGTCTATAGCTATGTTACTATAGGGTCTCTTTTTTTTTTTTTTTGGATGAGTTGCTTATTCTGAAAACGTCTCTGTGGGAGAGTTTTTTGTAGATGGAAAAAGGGATCTGGAGTGCCAAAAAAGAGTGCGGATTAAAAGCCCATTGGCACGTACCGGAGCTTGTCTGGGAAGGTGTTTGTATCTGTGTTACCCCTAGATTGCTGAGGTTGCTTCACTCAAAGTTTGCTTTGGTCTTCTTAAATTTCAGGAGTGCCGAGAGACCTTTACCACCTGCATATGACCCTCAAAGTAGCAAAAAAAGAGGAAAAGTGCAAAGTAGCACTGTACTCAAACGGCGAAGAACGACCCCATTCCCAGAGCCGCAGGGGAAGCTCGTGCTGTGCAAAGCTGCCTGGAGAGCTGCACGGGGCAGGACATCCCTACCCTCCCTTGGGATCCTCCAACGCTCCTCCCAGCCGTTGCTCCCATGCCCAACATTTAGTGTGTGGCTATTCTAGTGAAAGCCCTTGCCACCGTGAGCTTAGGAAATGAAATATATCAGACTGCCTTTCCATCTGCCTTCCTCCTGCAGGAAGAAAATGGGTCTGAAGTGGATGGTCTGTTGCTGCGTGTTCTCACCCACTAAACTGAAAAATACCTGTCGTCAGATTTGCGTCCTGGTCCTGGTTGGCTTTCCGTGACACACCAGCCTGGGTGGAGAAACCCTACAGTGACAAGCATTTGCACATGGATTCACCGAGGCATTTTGCTAAGCTGCAGATGATGGGTTTCCATTTAATCTTCGGTAGCAGGGAAAGCTTCAGTGTTCCTACCTCCCTCCTGCTTAAACTCTGGCAATCTTCCATGCGAAGATATTTTAGGGAAGTATGTTTCACTTCTGAAAGACAGTTTTTCTCATATTTTGGTCATTAAGCTGTTCAAAAAAAATTAACAAATGAGACTATTTGACGGAAGAATTGTGGAGCTGGTGTTTGTTAGCCCTGGAGGGGCTTTTATGGAGGAAATCTTGTTGTTAACTCCTCATAGAAAACTTGGAACTGCGCCTCCTTCCCGGCAGCACGCATCACCCTGGCCGAGCTTCTCCTCCCGGAGCTTCCCTTGTTCCTTCCTTCATTTCTCTCTTTATTCCCGAGTTTGTGCGTAGGGCTGGTGCCTCCCGCCCGGACGCTGCGGTGCAGATTGCAGCATGTGTCTCGGCATTCCGGAGCGCTCCCGCGATCTGCAGATCCCAGCGGTGCCGTGCGGGGAGCTCCGCGCTGGGATGCAGCACTTTGCTGCTTTGCAGAGGCTCAAACCTCTGCTGCTGCGAGCTGGTCCACTCGGGCGCTCTGCGGCCGCCGTGTCCTTCCCCTTGCATGGAAGGAGCTGCCTTGCCTGGTCCTTGCTGCGTGGGGACCCCCTCGTCAGCCTGCGGCGGGGGGCTTGGAGCCAGCGCCAGCTGCGAGTTTGGGCTCAGAAACGTGCGGAGCCGTCAAATCGCATGGGTGCAACTGCTGGGTGGGTGCAAACACGAGAAACACCTTTCCCATGAGGGTTGGCCATGCCTCCGGTCAGCGCAAAGATTTTTGTGAGTACAGGGTCCTGCTCACATAAAGCAGCTTCCGAGCAGTTCCTGAGGCTTGGGCAAGGTGTCCTGCGCCAGATATGTTCCCAAACCATGGATGATTGGGAATTTATGCCACCTGTTAACTGAACAAAACTCAGATTTTTCTTGAAAAGATTGAAGAGAACATAGTACTTGCTGATAAGAATGAAAAGAGGAGAGAGAAAGAGATGATATCTTGTATTTCGCTTACTTTTCAGCTCCCCAAAACAAAGCGAAGGCTTCATTCAAAGGAAGGCATAGCAAAAATGTTTGCTTTAATTTCTTTATGAAATTTCTATTGAAAACTTTTTTTTTCTTCATCTTAGGTCTTCCTGGAACTATATTTTTGACCTAGAAATCTTACAATCTATTAGTTTAAATTATTATCTGCCTGAAATAATAGGAAATACTTTGAATTATGAAGTGAGGATGTATCCTACAAAGGTAAAATGAATACATAAATTTCATAAAAATCTCTGCTTTTAAAATGTACCTAAACCATTGTAAAATTTTATAGTGTATTGGTTACAGGTACACCAATTTGCATTTTAGGCTGCATAAATGATGCATATAAATGCATCATAAAAAGCCATCTCCTGTGAGCTTGATTTAATGCGTTTGCGCTGAGATAAGCTATCTACCATATTTTCTTCTTTATGATTATTCAAAGACTCAACAACCCGATTGAACAGCCTGATTCTGGAATTCCTGAGCGTTATGAAAGATTTGCAGGAGGATGACAAAGATAATTTAAAGCTGATGAGGAAAGAAAACTCCTGCTCTTAAAAGAATAATTAACTTAAACTCTGAACTGAGCAGGAGTTAATCAGTGAGGTCAGGAGGAATTGTTTTAAACTCTGCTCTTAAAAGGGCTCTACCTTCATTATCCAAGTCCTGATGACTGGTCGCAAATTAGACATTGCTCTGGGTTCTCAGCAGGGCTGCAGGCATCGCCAAGGGGGCTGCAGGGATGAGTGGGCCACAACACTTACCCAAACCTGCCCTTATGAAATCATTCTGAGCGGTGAGACGTTGTCAAGAGGTTGTGGTGGTGGCCACCTAGAGATACCTAGAGTGACCTGGGGGGTCTCTGGCTGTGAAGGAAAGACAACGGGACACGGATGGGGAAAGGAGAGCTCGTGTCTCACAGGCAGGCATGGTCCACCAGAAGGTGCATTGTGTCAGTCAAACAAATTTCTGGAGACAGGCTGGTTTTGACAGTTTTCCCTCTCTCAGAGAAAAAAGAAAAATACCTAACAGATAATTTCAGCTGTCTCATTTTATTTCCAATTTTTCATGTAGAAGACTTACAATTAGGTATCCTATAAGATCCTGCCCTGAGGCATCAAATGGGCCACATGGCCTCTTCAGGAATCTTCAACCTGTCCATTTGAACATTCTGCTCTCTTATATTGCTCTTATGTTGTTGAAGCAGTGAAATATTGCCTAAGTGAAGGTTTCTACTCTCCTGCACACATGGCCTCCTTCACCACCTGGCCTGTGGCTCTTCAAAGCCCAGGGCCTCTGCACCTCTTCTGCTCCTCTTCCTCTGGGGCCAAGGATGTTTATTTTGTGTCTGGGCAGGGGTCAGAGCAAGGGGAACCCAACTTAGTGTTGCCAACAAGCAGAACTGATAATACCCTCATTCCTTAACTGTAGTGAAATTTGTATCTGAACTAAGTCAGGATGAGCTGTTGAACCCTTGTGGGTCAATAAAATGTGTTATTATGTGGGACAACTGTCTTTGCACTCCGTAATGCATCTGACAATAAAGCTGCCGTGAAGAGGTGACGGTATGTGGAAAGTGCTGCTCCTGTAATGCGGAGGCACATCTTGGTAGAACCAGGGCCAGGAGGAATCATCAATGCTGAAGATTTTCCTCTGACCACCAAAGACCTGAACGGGATGACATGAGCCCTGGACATCCCAGCCAAGTTTATTTAGAAGGTGGGAGATCACTGGAGCAAACAGGGAGAGATGGAGGTGCATAGCTGCTGATGGGCTTGTTTGACTGCATCTTGACCAATGCTTGACCAACCAGGCTGCCTTGGGGTGGTAGAGAGCTCTGCAGAAGAGCGGCACGGAGCATTTGCAGACCTGTGACACAGAAACACAGCAAGAGCCAGGCCATCTCAGAGCACAGAGAGGGAAAAGGGAGCGGAGGAGAGCCTTGCTGGTGTGCTTCGCACTGGAAGTGCTGGAGACGTGTATTGAATCAAAATGCACTTGGAAATGGAAAGGCAAAATTTTGTCCGTAGTATATGAGCCAGGAGGGACTGTTTCCTTCGTGCTCTTGCTCTGGATTATATATGAGCAGAAGGCGAAAACTTTTAAGGCATTAAGTGTATTAGCTAGAGCAGATGTATGGAGACATCTCCCCACCCTTGCCTACCCACAGCGATCTGTGAAACTACTCCCTTGGGGGAGTTGCAACCAGATGTGAAAACATTTTATTTTCAATTTATTTTAGCTATATTAGCAGAAATGCAGTGCTCTGTTTTCACTTTCTTATCCTTTGCTTCTTATCCTGATACAGTGCAGGATCTGTTGCAAATATAACATTCTCAACCCTTTGCCACGTGGCCTCATTGAAAACTTCATATAGGTAGGAGTAGGAAAAATAAACACTTTTTTATTGCATCTTCTTTTCTAAAATGACTCATCCATGACAATAAAAAACAGAAAATTACAAGCCAGGATGAGATTTAATACACAAAATGTAGCAGTAGAGATTATTATGCTTTTAAAGGTAAACACAACTTGCAGAAAATTCCCTCTCTCTCTTTTTTTTTTTTTTCCTCTAAGTTATTGTTCCACAGCATTGCTTTAATATAACATTTACTTCCATTATGAATAGTCCAAATCTGTGCAAAGGTACCAATTATGTCTGGAATTGTCATTGGCATGGGAAATTCTTCTTTTTGTTTCCTCCCGGGACTTTAGGGGCTGCTACATGTCTAAATACTGTCATACTGACAATAGGATGTCCAATAATGTAGCAACAATACTCAACTTTTAAAATATTTTCCGAAACTCAATTTTATTCGACACAGTTCAATAGCATAAATAGATCTAAATATGTATTTACTCATTGTGTGCCTAAAATTGCCAAAGAGAAGTCAAGGTCTGGGTCAGGGAACTCCAGATGGACAAGGGCCTCAGCAGGAGTCCACGTGGCTGCAGGGCTCTGCAGACTCTGATGTGCTGATTTTAGGGCAAGACGTGACTACTTTGATGCTCTCATTTGACTTCTTTCATGATGGAGACCAGAGAAGAGGAAAGCATGCCCTAGATTGCTAGTGGTGGAAGAAGTAGAAGTGTGTCTCCAAAGACTTATGTCTTGGCTTAAAGGTTTTAAATAGTGGTGAGTCAGCTGGATCGCTGGTGAAGAGCGCTCATCATAATTATCCTGGTAACTGGCGTGAACAAAATGGTTTCTTAATAGTTTTTGCCTGAAAAAAATCAGGAAAGTGTTCTTGCTGGAAAATAATGAGTTTGGATGGATTAAATGTTTATTTTGTCCTTCTTTTACTCCCTATGGAACATGTAGCTGTACATCACTTTGGTGCTAAGTGACTTCTAGTGCGTGGCTGTCCATGCACCCATCCTGGGCACGGTTTCAGCCACACCATTCGCTTTTATCTGTTTCTTCTCTGGGGCCGGTTGATCGGCATCGTGGCTGGGGGTGGTGATGGTCCTGCCCTTCCATTTCTTCCACAGTTGGCTGGTGTAGGAAGAGAAGCACTCTGGAAAGCATCAGTTCAGATGGTGGAGAGTAAGAAGGGCTTCAGCTTGGGCATAGCCTTATTTTGCAAGGAGCTATACAACAATTTCTGCTCTTCTTGTCTGCCCAGATGTCTTTAATTTCATTTACAGAAATGCAAACGTCTCCTCTGCCCCAAACTCCATGGACCTTGTGTAGGTGGGAGCTCCTACAGCGCAATGTTGCAGTCGCAGAAGAAGTGCTGGCATCTTGGTTTGGACTCCTTCACAATTTTGCTGCTCATGAGGGCAGCAGTGGGTCCCGGCCCTTGTCTGTGGCCTGGTGTGTGATGTTGGCATCCTGTGCTTCCAGCAGCGGGGAAGGGAGCCTTTGGGAGCGGGCACGCTTTCCTGCGTGCCAACCGCCATAGCCTGGGAGCTGCTGCTCCCAATCCATGGGGTTTGCAGAGCTGCGTCCTTCCGGTCTTCAGGGTTGGAGCCGAAAAGAGATATGCATAAAATATGGGGTTTTAACCTTTTCTTTGCAAACCGAATCCAGGATTATGTGGGCGTCACGTAGCCTGTTGGAAAGCAGCAGGATGTGTGTCATTGCTGGTGTGCCTTAAGCAGAGTGCTCAATGCTTATTATTTATTGACTGGTGATGGGCTTATTAAATTATAAATATACATGTTCCTGCCTGGAAGTGTTTTGAATGGCCTAGAGGAGAAGCAGCGCGTGGGTCTGCAAAGGGCTGGCCAGGCTGTGCAACCCGGGCTCCTTTACAAGTGATTCTCCCCTTCCCCCCTTGCCCTCAAGGACTTTCAGAGAGGTTTTAGGCAAGATCAGGCAAATCCAAAAATTTGTATTTTCACCAAAAGCTTACAGGAGTTTTGTGAATCTGGTTGTTTTGATGACAAATTGCTCCCCACACGTTAGTTCTTTAAGTGAGATGTATTCGGTCCTCATAGTGTTGGGATTTCTGCACAAGGAGTTTGCTCCTAAAAATGCTCCAGGAATAATGCTCAGCAGAAACCTGTGTGATCATAAGACAAAAAACGGCAACATTTCTTATGTGACAATAGGGATGAAGATTAGAAGTGATTTGGGGCACGGGGGAGATGCAGGAGCATCCAGTTAGTGATATTTAAAATACCAACAATTAAGCAAAAGAAAGTGTTTTTGCACATCCGATTTAATTGCTATCTTGCTATAATTTTTGAGTTTAGAGGACGGCTGCCTTCATCAGGAGTCAACACAAACCCAGTTCTGAGCAGAAGAGGAAGTAACTGCTGTATCAGTAATAAATTAGATTAATTTTCAGGAAATGAGCTGGCAGTGGAGTTGCCATAAATTATTGTGTCTTGAGGCTGGACCTGCTGCTGTTGCACACGGGAGCCGCGTCCTGGCTGCGGGGCTGAAACGCGTCTCGGCAGGCAGAAAGAGCCAGCTCTGTGTCAAGGCTGCTACTAAATGCTAGTAACAGAGCAGGCCCTTAAAGTTTCCTAAGGAATCGTTCTTTGAAAGGGCTGATGAGAAGCACAGCTAGGGGATTTTGGTTAAACCGCCACAAGTGCTGGTTTGTTCTGACAGTGTAGCCAGATATCCCACGCCTGGTTCCCTGGCTCCGCTCCGCAGATCCACCAGGCATGTGCATGAGTAGGGCAATGGAAATATTGCACAAGAAAAGTAATTTTGGATAAATGTTTTGTTTGTGTTCATACTTCATATCGTGAATGCTAAGTTCACCATATGATTTTTTTTTCCAGTTCTCTAATCTGTTTCCCCCAGAATAGTGATACATATATATATTGTTTTTGGAGGGGGGAGTAATTGTAGGTCAGGTAAAGTACTTAGTTTTGTTTCCAACTTTTGAATTTTGCTTTTATTTTTAAGATCTATTTATTTTTTAAAATAAGGGCTTTTTAGAATTGCGTGCTATTTCTAAAAACATCAACTTTTTTTTTTTTTTTTTTTCTCTAGAGAGAAGCTGACAGAATGCAATGCTTTGGTTATTTCCATGTTATTTTGCTTATTATTATTTTGGTAATTTTTGTTTTTCAGCCAGAATGGTTGTCTGAGATGTAGATCACGGTGCTGTTGGAGGGCCATGACTGAGCTCCTCAGAGCAGCTCCAGAAACCATGGACCTCCTGCCTGAGCTTATGGATGCTCCTGTTGGCCTGGAATCTGAGGTGGGATTTTGCCTGGGAAAAGCAGCAATTTAGGGCGCTTTCCTGCTCTACTGTTTCCCATTACATAATAAGATTTTAGACTGTTAGGTAATAAGATTTTAGGCCGTTTTCCCTCTGATTTCTTCCCGTCAATGCAGTGCTCTGCATCCCTGTTGTCTGTGCAGTGTCTCCTTGTCTCTCCCCAGTTTCTGTGGGTAGATTACGATCTTGAAATGGTCAATCCTGAGTATGGATTCAGGTAGGGTTTACTCGTCTGCAGCATCCCAGCATCTCTCTCTTGCTTGGAAGGTCGTAGAGGGAGTCCTACCAAAGGCACCTACTGTTTACATGTAGGGCTGAGCAGAGCAAGACCAAGCTTTTGGTTTAAAGGAGGAGAGGCAGGATGATGAGCACTTTCGTTCAGCACCTTAGCATGCCATACAGGTAAAATACACTGGTAGTGGTTTTTTTTTTTCTCCGAAAAAAGTCATTGAATTATTTTGCAAGTGTAACATCAATGAAGCGTTATAAATACTTCAATATTTACACATACTGATCTATTAAATTATTCTTATTGCAAATGCACTTTCTACCAGTCAGATGAAGGAACATACTCCATTAAAAAGTTAACTCTAATTTCCAATGTAATATCATCATTAAATTACTGTAAATTAAAATGGGACCCCCGCAGGATTTTAAAGAGATCATATGTCAGAAGGAAGATGCTGCAGTGAATAAAACCTGCATCTGTTTAGCCGATATCAGCAGGCTGTTAAAACTGAAATACGCTGCCATAATTCTGCATAGTTTCCATTTCCTTGAAATATTTTATACTCTGTGAGTGTAGTAAGTAATCACTAGACAATGGAGTCCAGGATAGATGGGATTTATTTGTGGAGGAAGCTATGAACACTTGAGCAGGTGGATGCTGTGTGGGTTCGTGCTGTTTTTTCCGCATCCCAGCAAGCCACCGGGAGCAGACGGGACGTTGGTGGCTCCTGATGCTCCTGATGCTCCTGATGCTCCTGTGATGCCTCCTTCTGCTCCTGCCCTGCGGGGTCACGGCTGCTGCTCCCGTCATGGGGAAGAGCAGGGAAGTGGCCTGGTGTCATGGACATGTTACCCTCCCGAGGGGCCTGCCTTTGAAATCGTCTCGTTCTTTGAGTCCATGGAAAGTGTACCTGTGTCTGTGAGCATCCAAAATAGCCCAACAGAGAAAATTAATGTATTTCTATCTTGGGTGAGCACATTTTTTGTACAGATTAGGAAAAGCATTGTCTGACCGCAGCTGGAAATGGCATATACATTTGAAGTAAAGGGCAAATTCATCTGTGTTATTAGTCATGTAAATGCTGCCTTTGACATGAGAGTAAACCAAGTCATGCCAGACAAGTACAGATGAGCATGAGTAAATTTTCCACTTTACAATGTTCCAGAAATCTGTCAAAGAATAAAGTGAATGCTATCTTTCATCTACTGAGCATCTAAATATTTTGGAGAGTTGCAGTCCTAGGAATTTGAACACAATTTGGCATATTGTTGGCCAAGGCTTAATTTTGACCAATGGAAAATTTGTCAAGCTGTGACAAAACAATGTTGTTAGAAAAAGTCTGGAGGTGAAATGTTTTGATTGGTGGACTCTCTCCTGCTAAAAAAAAAAAAGAAAAAAGAAAAAAAAAAAGATAAAGAGGCAAATTATCGTGGCATTTTCATGGAATAAAAAATTCCCCGGGATTGATTTGGTAAGAAGCAAGAACAGTGGCACATGGAGAAAAGTGTTTATGTAGGATAGGCAAGGCTGTAAGGGAGAATGAGTGCCCAAAACGGACCAAAACAGCAGCTCATGTGTAAGTGGGGAATAACATTGCCTCCAGCTAGACATGCCCTATTTCACCTTGTCTCAATGAATAAATCTTCTTGGAAGGAGAAAAATCAGCAAGGTCCCATTTCATTTCTGCTGCACTTTCAGCTCCTTGGCCCAAAGGCCCTGTGCTCTGACAAGGAAAGGCTGGAGCTGCTCCAAGCCTGGGCACATGTTATTCCCTAGCTGTGGAGGCAGTCAGGGCCCTGCTTGCTCTCCTTGCCCATACCGAGATCCTCCTGCTTGAGGAGCTTGAGGAAGGCGTAAGGGGCCGAGGTACTTGCCAGCCAATCCATCAGCCAGTCAGTGTGGGCATCAACGGATGGAAGAGGACGGCGGTGTGAGCTGGGAAAGGTCCTGAGGAACTACGGGACGTGAACCAGAAGCGGGCCAAGGCAGACCTCAGGGGGAGCTCAGGTGTCCCTCCGAGGAGGTGGGGACACCACTGCTCCGACTCGTGAGAGCTGCAGGAACACCAGCCAGTGCTCCTCACTGCACATGGGGATTTCAGAGCTTGGGTCCCTTCCAAAGACCAGGAACAGCAGCAGCACCCTGGCTGCCTCCAGAAGGGCATCATCAGAAACCACTGTCCAGTGGACAGACCTCCTAAGTTAGAGACGGCCTAAGAGGATGAACTTGCATATTTAGGATGCTCCCAGGGAAGGCAAGAGTTTCCTCAGGAACAGGGCAATGAGTTCTGTAGTTTTTCACTCTAGGGGTTTGCGATGTTATTACCAGAATTCAATTACATCCTTGTTAACTTGAGCACATTGTGAGGGAGGCAATGAGAAGGTTGTATTTCTTTGGGGTGATTTGGGACGTACCTTCTGGTTGTCTGTCCTTGGCAGAGTGGCAGGAGTGGGAACACCTACGACCATCATTCCAGCTTTGCAGGCGTTTACATGTCTCGCTGTAGCCCTCACCTTGAATGCAGGGAGCAAAAGTGGAATTGCTTTCGCTGTAGAGTGGTTTCCAAGGGCCTCTAATGATACTGTAAACACAGAACCTCTGTAGTATCTTCAAAACATGATATTGAAGTCCATAGGAATTCATCATGCATTGGCTCCATTTGTAAATGGCAAAAGAGGTTCTACAGTCCCATCAATGATGACATGTACCCCAAAACCTGAGTTGGGAAGATGTAATGAAGCCAAGGAGAAGATCCAGTGGCTGATGCAGCGTGCTGGCTGTCTTCAAGCTGCGCTGTCTTTTTTTATTGTGTTTGTAGAAAACTGGGTAAGATGTAATGCCACTGGGAAGTAATATCATAGAAGAAGGAGATGCCTTTTCTGTATCGGGGAGCAATCTGCTGAAACTCCAGCTGAAGTGAGAAGTGTTGCCTATTGCTTTGCAGAGTGAGAAACAGTAGATTTTGGTAGCAGGAATTGCTGAGTTGTTCATGTTCTTCCTACGATCTGGAAACAGAATATGTTCAATGGAGCCATGAAGAGGCTGGTACCTGGAGAGGGAGCTGTGTGCTCGCCAGCACCTTGGATGGCTCTTAAAGCAAGGCTAGATTTATAGTTGCAAATGACCTTTCCATTTTTTTTTTCCTCCTGCTACAATATGAAGTTCAGAAGCTGCGTACCGGGTTTGGGAAGCGAAATAATGAGGTGCCTTATTAGCCACCTGCATCTGGCTTGACTCCCAGGATTTGGGGTGCTTTGCCCAGATTAGCTCCGCTGGGCGGGTTTACGCCTTGCTAGGGCTGGGGCCGAGGCGTTCCCTGTGCTCACGAGCCTCCGTCCTTGCTGGGGTCCCCGGCGTGCTGATCGCTCCGTCAATGAGGGCATGGATTGATTGGCCTCCCGCTAACGAAGCGTTGGCTGACGCAGCGGTAGCTCCCGATACTTGGAGCTTTTTCAAGCACTGCCTCACCGTGGGAGGCTCCGTTGCCGGCGGGTGGTTTGCATACACCGTCCAAAAGTGTCTTTGATGGGCGAAGCGATGTCAAGCTACTTTAAAGGTTTAACAGCGCTGATAAATGGGATGGCAAAGGTGCAGCGTGTAGCTGTAGGACATGCGCACGGGTGCCTGGAAGGGCAGCATGTCATCCGTGTGGCACGGCTGTGCCTGCACGGAGGAGCCGTGCTGGATGCACCTCTCCGCTGGGCAGCGAGCGCGAGTGCCCAGGGAACACCTGGCTGCTGCGCTGCCCTGGCCGGGAAGGCTCGCGGCATCTCCTGCGCTCCCCGCGCCGCGGGGGTCGCATCCACGCGGGATGGCACGGGGGACAGCGGCAAGACAACGGGTGCAGCGCTGCGGCGACAGGATGGAGGGCTCCAGAGGTGCTTTTATTTGTGCATTTCTAGAGATAAAGGGATTGAGCCACACATTAAATCACATACACATTGCATATGATGAATAAATTCTATTTTGTGTCACTGGCAGTGGAGCTAGGTGCCAGCTTTTCAAAGAACTGGGAATAGCTTAATTGTTTCTTTTTTTTTTTTCTCATGGAAGAAGTTAAAAATGGAAATGGAAGCTCTTGTATGTTTTTCCCAATTATGAATCTTCAAGCTGTTTACGAGGCAAGATGACAATAAACTTACTTTCCATTTAATGAGCTAAAGATAACTGTAATTGGTATATGAGTCGGTTTGTAGAGCCATTAAAACAGGAGTATTGCACCTGCATTTTTAATGGTCTGCAATATGGTGGCACTAAGGATGCCTTTCTGCAGCTTCTTATAGGTTCAGAGGCACCAGTCTGATGATAGTTATCTGTGTGCTTAATTTAAAACAAATTTCATCCCCATTCAGCAGAACTGACATTACTTTAAGTCTCACAGGGTAGCTGGAACTTCGGCAGTGCTCACAGCATATGACTTTCCTGCGAAAGGGTGAACATAAGTTCATACCTAAAGTAAAGAATGAATTTGAGCAGTTTGAGCTTAAAGATGGACTATTTAACAGTTCTTACTTTTCACTTTTTTGATTATGTGAAATGTAGTCATTTTGAATGTCTGAATGGTTCAACCTTTATAACATCTTTTAAAGATATGTTAATAAGTAATACGAAGAAAAGGTCTTTCAGGGCTTTTCTTTCTTCCCCCCAAAGATGAATTAATGTTAAAGTATGTTTTATAAGAGGACTACCAGGAGTGTGACATTTTGTGGAGAACTACTTCTTTGCAATTATTAATTTATTTTTTCCCAACCTTGTCTTGGGATATTGAAGACTGGAAGGATCATCTGGTGGCTGTCCTAGAGAGGGGTGGTGTTCGCTGTGGTCACGCTTGGAGCCTCGGTGGCCTCCCTGGAGTTTCCCGTGCGAGTGCCGGCGCCACCAGCACTGACGGATTTGCCACTGCAACCAGGCAAGCTTGTGAGGAGAGATGAGTTCGCAGAAAGCACCGCAAAGGGACTAATTAAGGTGAGCAATTTCCCTTTGTTTCCATTCCTCACGTCGCCTAATTGGGAGGCAGGAGCATTTTCACTTGAAGAAGGAATAATTTTAACTGATAAATGTCCTGGTCACAAATAATTTTCTGCAGACTGCTGCAGTGACATTACTCAGCAAGAAGACAGCTCAGACTGCAGCCTACAAGGCACCTGCACAAAACATCAGCATTCCAGCCTTCAGGAAGCCCCAATTAATATGAAATGCTTAAAGCTAGCAGAAGTGGAAAACGCTTCCCGACGCAGAATATTTGTTCTGTGGATTCTCTATTAAGTTCTCCAGGGCTTGTTCACAAAAGCAGTGCCCTTCAACAGGAGAGTTGAGAAATACTATTGAGGATGAGCTAGTCCCTGCTGACGGAGCAGACGCTGGCGCAGCTGTCCTGGAGGCGGGTGCTGGAGCCCAGGGAGCTGCACGCAGGCTCTGGGCTGCTCTCCAGGTTGTGCAGGAGGACACCGTGGCCATGCAGGAGGACACCGTGACCATGCTCGTGCAGGAGGAGACGCGTGCGCTCACTGCCCAGCTCGCGGGTGCATCCTCACCCGTCCCTGGTCCAGGCTCTCCCGGGTGCTCGCTGAGTGCTTGCTGGTTTGCAAGGGCAAGGGAGGAGGCAAAGAGCTGCTGGGCGCTCTTGTCCTGGTGCTGCAGCCGTACCCAACCTGCTCGTCTTGCTGAATGCTGTGCAAGGCCTCTCTGCTCCTATGTTATAACACTGCACTTTTTAAACACTGTTTTTAATCGGCTGCAAGATCAAATTAGTTACATATTTTACTGTTTCATCATCATCCCTGTGTTTTATGGGAAAAATTTATTATTTCATTTTCTTCTTAATGCAGAGGAGGGAAAATCTTTTGCTATTTTATGGCTTGACACTAGCCTTAGTCCTTAAGAAGTGAGTGTTGGCTATATCATCCCGTGCTGGTTTGTTCCGATGGCTTTCCAAGGGCACAGCTGCTGTGGGGACACGTAGCCTGTGGTGTGTGGTTGCAGTGATTGGCACGATGTGTGCTGTGTTTCTGACCTGCTTTGGCACTGCTGAGCATGGGATGGCCAACACCCCTGAGCAGCCATTGCAGGCAATGATGGGACCTCCTTTGCCCTCTCCTCCTGGGCTCCTGTTCTGACTGTGACCTGTGGGACCTGTTGCATTTTTGCAGAGCTTCTTTCCTGCCCATTGGCCCTGTCCTCTTCTTTTGCACGGGCATCTCCATCCTGGCTGTTCCCAAACATCTCCTCATCTTTCATGTGCCTGCACATGGCTCTAAGGAGGACATGCTCCATCCATCACTCCTGGAAAAGATAATGTCTCTTTTGGGATATGCTTTTTAATAAGCTGTGTTGACACAATGAAACTGATGCAGCTAAAACTTTGTTGTGTGTCATTCTGCCCATTCTGAACATTTTACTTTCTTTTTTCTCTCTAGACAGAAAAGGCGAGTAGACTTTGCTTCTTCCTTCCTCTCCTAGAAACAGTTTTTCTGGAATTACTGAAAATGACTGTAGGAGTTAATATTTTTAAGGTTAGACAGAAGTCGCATGAATAAGGTATTCCCTACCTTGCAGAGAGGCCGCTTTCAGGAAGGCTTCATGGTCAATCTAAAGTCAATTCTGTTTTATACGTAAACCCTGATTATGACTCCTAAAAACGACTGTCTGCTAGGTGCACATTGGTGACCTGTAGGGATTTTCCTCAGCATTTCTGTTGAATTTGTAGTTAATTGGTGCACACTGGAAGGATTTCCTTGGGTCATTGGTGAAGATGATAACATATTCCACCTAAGACTTTGGGTTTTTACCGGATCAGGATACAAAACTCATAACCAAAAGTTATCAGTCCATGGTGTAAAATACTGCAGGTATTTCCTCAAGTAATTTTCTTAAAGATGAGGAAGGGCACACTTTTTGCATGTGCACTCCAATTTTGTTGCGGTCGCAATGGCCTCAAGGCTGCAATAGCAGCTGGAATCCAGGGGTCAGCACTTAGAAATCGGAATAAAGGGTATATTGCTGTAAGGATAGGTCCTCTGTCTATCCCGCTAGTGATAATAATAATAAATGTGCCAATAGTGGAAATATTTTGGACTTCAGCAGACCATAGAGGCACCTTTGTGGTGCCAAGCTTTGGCTGGTCTTTGGACCCGCTCCTGCACATTTGCTGCTGGCCTTGGCTGGCTCCTCTTGTGCACCATTATGTGGTAGGCCCCTCTGTTGAGGGGCCCTTTTCTCTTTATAAAGCACATTTTTGCACTTCTCCATCACAAGGAAAGCTTTCCTGGATGTAACATATGTGCATGACACTTGGAACCCAGTTTTTCACTTTTATTCCTTGTTTTTAACATACTTTGAAGTGTTAAGTAAAAACTCTGCTAAAGTTTTTGAGCTTTCCTCTAGCGAGGAGTTGTTTCCTATAGCTTCTCTTACAAGCACCGTATGCCATTTCAAGAGAGCAATTTGGCTGAAGGCGTGTGTTTGACAGGAAGGCACGGCCGTAATTTCTCAGGACTAGCAAGGGCTGCCAAATAAATCTATATGTGCTTGACAATTATATCTTTACAAAAGCTTTGAAAAGAACAGATAGAAAGTGAAGCTATTGACAAGCTTTCTTATTAGAGGAAAGTACTTTGGCAAAAGTCCTTTGAATGCAGCATTTTATGATGCTTCCTACAGAAGAAGCAGATGTGGGAGGCCAGTAGAAAGAGTTTTATATTGACAAATTTTTATTTTAGAGGAAATTCTTCTAAAAAAACAGTCTTAGCCTGAGTCATTTTGTGGTGGAGCTGTATGAAATATATATAATTTTTACTTAAGTCAAACCAGAGAAGTAAATTGGTCTAAATGCTTGTGCTGATAGGATGTTGACATCAGTTAAAGAAAGGGGCCCGGTTCTAGTGGAGCTGGCTGATGTGAATGCATTTTGACACTTTTTTTTTTCCCTTTAAATTGCTCAGAACAATAAGGAATCATGGGATATGGAAAACTGATTGAGACAGCTTTTAACACGGGTGCTTTTGCCAGAAAGCTGCCCCTCTCCCCGTGTGTGAGCCGCTGCTGACAGCTAGTGAGGGATTTGCACCGGGGCAACAGCTCCTTGGAAATTAATGACTGGTAAAAGGGAATGATGACTGGGAGAAAGAACAGGACTCGCTAATAACTCCTAGGAATAATGCTACAAGCCAGGCGGGAAGCATTTCCAGAGTCAAATATGAGATTAATTAACATGACTCATGATCCAGCTACACAGGAGAGCCAAAGCCTCTAATTTTGCTGCCTGCTCTGTGTTTGTGACTCCCTCATAGCTGAGCTGTCAGAAAGGACAAATGCAGCTTAATTTGTTTTGCTATCTAGGACATCTATATATAAACTTACAACAGGAATATAGGATGGGGCTCTGGGGGGACCCTTTTGCGCTCCTCTATTTGGCCTACTTCTGGTAACTATTTTCTCAGATTTGGTACTTATCCATTTAGCCCAGCCCTCATCTCATCATGCGCCTGCTTGTTTTCGGGCATTTTGTTGAAGGGACTCTCAAACCTGCACGGATTTATTTTACCGTTAGCTTCCAGCCGTGCCAAACGTGGTTTGTGCAAGGCTGCGGGAAATGCTCTGGCTTGGATGCTGGATGCTCTCCTTGCTGAAGTCCTGTCCTGGGTCCGAGGGCTGCATCCCACATCCTCCCGTTCCCCCGCTTGCAGGTTGGCCCAGGCTGTCCCGGGCCGGGGGAGCTGCAGCAGGATGCAGGTGCATGCGGCGCTGCAGCTCATGCACACGCAGATGTGCAGGGTGCCACGGGCTGCGCTGCCGCACGGCGACGCTGCGCCTTGACGAAGGCAGGCAGACCTGAAGGTGCTCGTACCCGTGTGCATCACGGTGCATCCACTGAAATCCCAGGCCTAACCAGCAAAAACATAGACTTAAGTCTAGTTTTAACCTTCTGACCAGGGTGATGGCTGTAAAATGCTAAGGAGGATTAGTGAGGCTGTGAAGACTTAAATAATAAAAGATTTCAGTTATTTATGGATCAGCTATTTCACACAGGCGGCCCGTTTTTAGACACGATAAAGGAATTGTAATTTAATCCTGAGCAGTGCTAAAATGGGGTTGTAGATAAGGCTATCGAAGAGCCTTATTGTAGGCGAGATCATAACAAGCCTAACTAAAACATCCTTATGGATGACCAGAAGACAAAAATATCCATGATAGCAATACTTAACTTTAAAAAGAGAGCTATATAAAGTGAAGTAACATAATTAAAGGATCAGATAATACAGCAAAATGCTTGCAGAAAATATAGAGATCATTTAAAATATACCAGGCTGGAGGCTCGTAGGTGTGTTGTACCCATCAAAGAGAACTCTCCAAGGGGACATGGTCCCCTTTTGTATCCCTCTCTCCTTTCCAGCTTGACCCCCATGAGAGATGGTGCATTTAAAAAGGAAAGAAAAAGTGAGGTCATTTTTCAAACAGTAGATTTTTTTTCCCAAAATCCTGTTTAAAGGAGGAAAAGAGAAAAAAAGTGTAAACAGTAGAAAATTATTGCACATTTACATTTAACAGAGCTCATTTTTTTTTCCTATGCAGGAAAAGGCTGGGAAATGGAAAATAAAACTCTCTGTGGACCAGGATGGAGGGAGTATATCTGGAAAGTTGTTGAGGCCAATAGGTAATCAAGGCATGAAAGGGAAAGGAGGACACCGGGGAGAGCCCGGTGACCGGTGCCAGCGCCCCGGGAGCGGCGAGGGCTCCCGCACCGCAGCTGCTCTTTGCAGACAAAGAGCCGCAGAAACCGCCTCGCACGAGTCCTCTAAAAGACCTTGTAGAACAAGCTGATAAACACAGCGGCATCGGGGCCAGATGGCACGTGCCCAAGAGCCAAGGGAGCCAAGCGCCGGGCCTCTTAGCACTGCTAACTAGCCCGTGGCCGGCTCCTTGCTCCAGCCTCGGCGCAGGGAAGGGAAACGGGGCTAATCGCACTCCAGCTCTTCGACAGGATGGCAGAGAGGAGCCTGGAAGCTGACGAAGGGCAGTCTGGCTTCTGCAGAAGCAATTTAATAGAAATGGTGCTGAAGAATGGAAGACCAGATTCTCAGATAAAGGTGAAATAGTCTCCCTGGCTTCCACAGATAGAAATTAAACACTTTTCTATGTGTCAATCTCCCTTAAGGCAGTTAGTCACCACGGTCCTTTCCTCAGCAGAGGAACATTGACATTTTCTTTTATATGTGCTCACTGCACACACAGTTCCCATTTTTCTTTTCCCTCTCCAACCAGTCTGCCTCTTTTTTAGGCAGAAGTCTATCAAAACCATGGACAGTGCTGCAGATTGGAGCTGTCCAGCGCTGGAGCTGACGAGGATGCTGTGAGCAGACCTAAAATCCCGTGGATGAGTGTGTGGATCCTCAGAGCTACCCAGTGCTGCCCAGGTGCTGGGGTACATGCAAGAAGGGTTCCTCCTGGGGGTGAGCATCCTCTCCTTCCCGTGTGCTGCGCAGGGTGGTCTGAGATGCTCCCCAGACCAGTCTGCCTTTTAGCTGCATGTCTGAAAGGTTTCCACCCCTGGGATCTGCCCTGCTCCCCTAGTTTTAGTTCCCTGCATGTGGTACTTTGGCAAGTTCAGGTGACCGCTGTCCTTACTGGACAGCTAAGTGCTTGGCAGTATTTAGACTTTCTGTGCCTGGGGAGGTGAAAGGACAGAGCAGCTACCCCCATTTTAAGGACCTCACTGTCTACAAACCTTCGCATGTGCTGGTTGCACCTGGGACAAGGCAGCTCCTTGCAGGGTGAAAAGCAGGTGCCAGTCCAGACCAAACCCAGAGCGTGGCCCTATGGGCAGGCCTACCTGCCTGGGGTCCACACACTTTCTAAAGTCACTTAGACATTGATTCATTCAGAAGTACCAGTTAAAAATCATTTAGATGGCCCGTTGCCACTTTTAGAAGTGACTTCAGTGATGAGTCCTAGAGTTGCTCTTGTCTTCTGCACACTTATAAAAGGCTTAGCGTGGATTTCTCCTTGTTATCTAGGGAGATTTGGGCAGAGGAGAGAGCTGACCAGGCTCCGTAGTCCTGCGTGTGGATGCTGCAGCAGTGAGAAACCAGGGAGGACCATCGGGGTGGTCCAGCACACAACCCTGTTGGCCACTGCCACTGGAGAGATGCCCATGAAGCCCGTAGTCACCAAGCCAGGACAGCACTTAATCAAGGCTTCAAATGCTAGGGAATCTGCTCCCTACTTAGATTTGCTGCCTCGCTGCTTAATTAACTTTATTCCTACTCTCAATTTGCTTAGTTTCATCTTCCAGCCTTTGGCTCTCATTAGGACTTTTTTTTTCCTAAATTAAAAAGCTGTCTAGGATGAGAATCACCTCCCTCTGACAGTACTAGAGACCACAACAAAATCAGCTGTTACTCTTCCCTTGGATAAATTAAAAAGGTCAAGTGCCTGTAGCCTGTCTCTCGCTATAGAGCTCCTTTTCCAGGCTTCAAATCCTTCTTGTGATTATTGGAGCTGTATTTGTCAAGCCGAGCATTGGCGCGCTGGTTTGGTGATGCACGGCTCCCCGTCGACCCCTCGCGTCCCGTCTGGCACGTGGGCTCGGTTGGTATTCACCGTGGTGCCTCGGCCCTTGTGAGGATCACAGCTTTCCGGAAAAAAACAGCATCATGAATAAACATCATGAATAATTTCCCAAGAAAAGCGTAACTTTATCACTGACTCTGAGGAGAGGGGCAGGATGAGAGCGGTGATTAGAATATTTATGCGAGCCCTTGTTGATGAGAACCATCTATACAGAATAGCCATAGGTCGCTCCATTTTAATTTCATGCAAATGCCCTGTTTTCCAGAGCAGCTTACTACAGTTAATTGCCAAATGTGACCCACATCCCCTAATTTTGTGAGGCTTTTCTCAAGGTTTGTAGGGCCCCGGGAGGAGGACGGTTCTCGTGCTGAGCTGGTTGCTCAGCCAGGACCTGCAGTTCTCCAGGACATTGGCACAGAGCAGGACAACTGATTTAGCAGAAGACACAGTCTTTGGAAAGCGCTTTTAGCCTCAGCATGCTAGACCTCGACTCTGGTGGTGCTGGGGGTGGCGAGACCTCTCACCAGGGCCAAGGGTGCCTGCCTGCTAACTAGTCTCTTCTGCAGCAACTTTGAGTAATTTTTGTTAGCTGTGGAGAAAAAGAAAAAAAAAACTCTAAATTTTTAATCCTTTAGTGTCCCCGTTTCCAATAAAATCTTGTAGCAAAGGATTAGAGCTAATTATATGTTTTAGGGAAGAGAATAATCATCTTAGTGCCCTGAGTTTGCCACCTTTTTGATCAAATGATTTTCTCATTTATTTTTCACCCTCTGCTTTATTTTGTTCCTACTCTTTGTATCCATTTTTAGCTTACTCTTCTGACTCTTATGGTCGACATTTCTTTTCCAGTAGTGCCAGTCATCCCAGTCGAGACGAAACTCTGGCAGAGAGGAAACCCATGGCCTGAGCAATTTACAGTTTAAAGGGGTGAAGATGAGCAATTTCACTTTGGAAATGTGCAGGACAAGTGAGCATGGTGGATAATTACCTCTGCGTTTCCAGGCACTTAGTCAGTGAAGCTAAGCATGCAAAAATAAACCTGGCCAGGTGAATATTTGACAGGAGAGGGGCAGCAGCATGGGGAAGATGCATTGCCTGGGGTTCTGCTGGCCACTGCAGCCCGTGGAAAAGGTGAGGCGGAATGAAAGCAGGAATGGGTCTCTTTTTCTGAATCTTTTTGGGTTACTAGTTATTTTTGCTGAAATCTCTGATGCTCCCGTTAGCAAGGAGAGGGTACGGATGGGGCAGTCGGGGCTGAGCTCAGAACTAAGGTGATGGTGCTGGGTTTACTCTTCACGCTGCCTTCAGGATACGGAGATGCCCTCGTTTCGAGGGGTCCAGCACATCAGCAGGACGGTGGTGCTCAGAGGAACGGCACCTGTGGACGCACCTCGTGCTGCTTGGAAGGTGGGAAATAGCGGAGAAGCAGGAACTGAGCAACAAGCCAGATCCATGGTGTGCGTAGCAGGAGGAAATCTGCTAGCAGAAAAAAAAGACAAGGCAGATGTACCTTCCTGTCAGCTGGGAAAAGGAGTCAATAATGCTCATTTTTAGCAAGCATCCTTACTTCTGGTTAGGAGATGTACAGCTCGTGTGATAACAGGGCTTCTAACTGCACTGCCCTGGTTTGTGCCTGCTGTGCAAATCTGCCAGTAGCCCTTTAGCTCTTTCCAAGGCTCTTGAAGTCTTTTTTTTTTTTTTTTTTAGGAATAGGAGCTGAAAGAAACCTAAAGCATTTGATATATGTGCAGGAGCTATGTTGTGCATCAAGAATTGGCGCTCTGCTGCAAGCAGGTTTGGTCCCTCTTCTAACTAGGAGCCTGGAAATGTCACTCTTTATTCCTTTTCCATCATTTTTGCAGAGGTAGAAACATTTATTATTCTGGTGCCACACAAATATTCCCCAAATGTCTTTAGCTAAATAACGAAGCAGCACAAAGCTTGGCAGGAGGTTAGTTTCTTCTTTGCTAATTAAGTTTAAAACTGAAAGTGGTCCATTACTGAGAAACTAATTTTAAATGAAAACTGAGAGTTGAGAAACAAGGAAAAATATATTTTCCTTGAAGAATCAGAAGAAATATGTTATGCTCACAAAGGCACTCCATATATTTTCCATGCGATGTCTACGAATGATTCTGAAAGTGATGAATATTGTCCTGGGCATGAGCAGTTGCAGATGGGAATGGTGATTTTGTGTGTGCTCTTCACCTTCTCCAGCTCTCAGGACTTTCACAGCAATCTCGGAGTTCATCTGGGATGATGGTAGGAAGCACAGAGGTGGAGGTACCAAAAGGCCGTGTGATTCATCTCCAAGAAAAATAAGCACGAGGTTTTGGAGCTCAGGGAAGAAAGTGGCTGGACCTAATGTTGCCTGTTGTCCAGATCTCTGCGTGGCCGGAGACAGGGAGAGAGCGGGAGCAGCCCCTGCGAGGTGAATCCCTCCGGAGAGCAGGGCTCCCGCCAGCAGGAGCTGCTGTCACAACCCTGCAACCACCGCGGGTCGAGGGCCCAGCGGAACACCCGGAACAACCGCGGGAATGTGTCACCCAACAACGCGTCATCCTGCGGGAATGTGTCACCCAACAACGCGTCATCCTGCGGGAACGTGTCACCCCACAACACGTCGTCTGCTTGAGCGGGACCTAGGGAGAAGAGGACAACAGGGCTGAGGGCCTGGGCTCTGCTTTGGCTTCCATTGCCCTGGTCTGAGACACTTCCACACATGGTGCTTGTAGGTGGGACAGGATCCTCAAACTGGCACCTCACATTGCACTCCTGTTGTCTAAACCTGTTTGCAGCTTTTACATTTTAAAAACAGGGACATAATGTTCACTCTGAAATTGGCCACCTATTCAAGATTCTCCGATATACAAGAAAGCTGATCTACAAAAATAGAAAAAAAAAAGGTAGTTTTCACCTTCCCACATACCTTGTAGAAACTCCCTTATGTGTACAAGCACCATAGGATATTTTCTGCTGGGAATATTTTGTTCCAAGCTGCACAAGAGTGCTCCACTAAAGAACAAATCATGCTATTAGACTTGCACTTTAATCTTCCCTCTGGGAACACAGAGCTTCCTAATGTAATCTTGATGGTACCAAAAAGCATTATTATAATTTTAATGCACATAACAAATTATCACTGTCCCCTATTTGCAGAGGTGAAGGGAGATATATTTTATGCATATGCTAGAATGAATGCAAAAAACCCTCTTGTTTATCTTGCTTCAGATCCTGCCTTACCCCAGTAAAACCTGTTTTTTAAAGTAGATGCGCTCTGGATTCTCTCTGCAATATAAAAATTTAAAACATGTCCCTACAGATTGTTCAGGACACAACTGTATCCATGGAGCATTATCCTGGATTTCATGATGAAAATAGCAACTCAGCCCATACTTCCCAGCCGTGCTGGAAATCCTCAGGTGCATGTGGATTCATCCAAACCCTGGTGCAGCTTTTGTGAAGGTACCTGAGAATCTGCCTCTGATTTCCCTTCTCTGCTAGCATGGGGTTGCAGGGACTCTGTAGCTCGGCACCGTTGAGGCCTGGAGCGACTACGTTGACTCCAACATGCGGAACAGTTAGCTGGGAAGAGCCGTGCGCGGAGCAGGGCTTCTGTACCATGGTCTACCACCGGCCAAGGAAAAGGAATGACTAAAATGACTTTCTTTTGAGCTACAAAAAGTACATATAACTCTTCAGGACTATTTAACCCCTCTTTCTTTCATAATATCTGCACATAAAAAGGGAGAGAAGAAAGCAATGGGCATTCCATGGTGTGCAAGTCCTTCAATCTGATCACAGGAAAGGGAAACGAGCTTTGTAAACATCCAGTTAGGCTCGTGGTAGATCCTTTCCTGCATTTTTTAATCAAGAATAGATGTTTTTCTGCTAGTTGTGCGGTGATTCAAGCAGCCTATGGTCTGTAAAAGTTGTATGGTCTGGATGGCTGATCATTTTGACCCAAGGGTCTAGTACTTACTTTTCCAGCAAAGAGTGAGGATATTCGTGGGTCGGATTTGGTAGCTGGGCTGCATGGAAAGCATACGTTCTTCTTCTTCTATCCTTCCTGGAAGAAATGGAGGGAAAGGGGCTCCCCCAGTGGGAGGGAGATGGGAGGAAAAGCGGTGTTCGAGACGTGCTCTCTGTGTAATGCCCTGGTGCTATGTGATACGTTCCCAAGAGACCATCGCTGAACGTGCATTGCTTTACCTATCACCAGCAAGAAGTCTCGGCAACAGCAGGGTTTGGAAATGGAGATATTTGTCAAGTTGTCTCAGCAAATATGGTTTCCTCATACCCAACTCTTCTGTCCGGCCAGACTGCTCAGAAGAACATCTCCTCCAGGCCAATTTATTTGCTTCTTGTCTGCAAGTCAAGGTCTTGTCATCCAGCTCCCCTGTAATTGCTCACTGTGTGCTTTTGCAGTGGTGCACAGAGCCTTTAGTGTCTTCAACAACCACACTGGTTAAGGTCTGGCATCAAAACTAAAAGAAGCAAAACTAAGGGAAGCCAGCAAGAAAAGTGTGAATGCATCCATAGAAGGTGGGGGCTCCTTATGCCTGTAGATGAACCCTGTGCTTGTGGGATGACACTGTGACAGCTCTTCCGTATCATGGATCCCTATCTCAAAGACCAGGAGAAATGTCTTCCTTGTGTGGACCAGGTTGGAGCACACGGCCACCTTGCTGAGACCTGGCTGTCCACGAGACTCTTTATGGCCGTGCTTCAAATGCAGCAACATTTACTTAGAAGAAAATTTTATAAATTGATCATTGTTCAGAAAACCACCAGTGCAGGACAGGTTGGGCTGGAGATTGTCATCTTCTGTAGTCTCTCGCGGTGGCACCGGCAGGCTGGGGAGACGTTTTGAGCAACGCGAAAGCACCAGCAGGCAGGATAATTTGTAGCTGGGAAATGGAACAGAAAGCAATACAGTGCTTATCTCCCCAGTGCAGATACAGAAGCACAACGCGCCATACAACTGATTTTAACACAGGGAATATGTTAAAACGTATTGATTTGACCCAGCCTTGCATGGTGCAGCATTACAAAAATAGCACGGCGCAGTATCAGCAGAGTGCCCTCGCATGGATTAAAAGCTGGCTGTAAGGCAGATCTCTGAAATACAAGTTTTCAAGGGGGAAACATATCAGTGAGGAATAATTCGAGGATCCTTACCTATTTTAGGGCTCTTCTGGATTTTCTTTGCTGATCTGGAAGCCGGCACAGAACGCGTGGCTGGTGGCAGGGGCGCCTGGCAGGGATCAGCTAATCCGCCGCGACATCTGAGGCAGGATTAGGCGTAATTAGACCAGGCCGGACAGATGTCAAGCCATGTCAAATCCGTCTCCAAACAGGCAAATGAGATTTCCACCTCCGCCCGTGGGGAGGGTATTCCGTTCCCTCCCTAATTACCTTCTCCTGGATAGTTGAAGCTTTTTTCTAACAGCTAATCTAAACTTTAATCCTCTTTGCTTTGAGTAAAGCAGAATTTGCGTCTCTTCCCAGCAGCTGGAGAGTGATTGCTCACCAGCCTTCCTCCATGATCCGCTTCCACACCTCTGGCTGGGGACACTTTGTTCCAGTCTTTGCAAAGCCCACGGGTCCCGTCCCCCGGGGCTCCTGGAGCTTCTCCAGGGTTTCCAGAGTGCAGGGCCCCAGCAGAGCACCCTGTGCCAGCTGACGTGTTGCCAGCCCCAGGGAGTTTCCTTGCATATCTTGCGCACTGTGCTGGCTTTTACGGGCCCCGGTGTGTTATTTGACAACCAGATGGTGTTATTAACTCATGTCCAGTTTGTTTTCTTTACTGCTTTTCTCAGTCCTCCTGGCTAGACAGCAATCCCCATTCTGCTATCTGAATATTAGGGGTTTTTTTTTTCTCTCTCATTTGTATGTGCAGCTCTTTGCACTTGTCTGTACTGGATTTTATCTCTTTGATTTCAGACCATTTTCCAATTTATCAAGGTCACTTTGGATTCCAGTCCTGTCCTCCAAAGCACTTGTACTCATTCCTAGATTGATGTCCTTCGTCTTTCTCAGTTGTTGTCGAAATCATTAATATTTAACAGAACCACGAGCAGGAGGGTCCCTGCTAGACGGCCCTTACTGTGTCCTTTGCCATGTTCATAGCAGCTTTGGCATGTGCTGCTATGGGCATCTGCCCTCAAAGCCAATCGCTAATTACTCAGCAAATGCTTTAGTTGGTTTCTTAGTATTTTATGATAAATCCAGATGATTCCTAGTAATCTCAAAGGACTTCTCTGATGTCTTTTTTTTTGACCTGATCCTGTGCTGCTGTCATTCTGAAAGGAATGTTATTGTTTTTTGTTAGTATGTAAAAACATTCAGCCTTTTCCGTGGCATTTTTATAAATTGTGCCCCTTTTTAGTTAATGAATGACCTCATACTTCTTTATTCTTCCCTTCTATCTGCAGGTCGCACAGGCCTTGGATTTAGGATTGCTGTGTCCCTGCCTTGATGTATGTCCTTGCTTTCACAACCTACATGCCACAAAGATGCTGCACAGCAGGTAGAGAGGGAAATGATGGGAAAGAAGCAAAAAGCACTTCGGTATTTCTGCATCTGCACCCTAGAGAAGCGAGGGCCGTGTCCTCCCCGTGCTCGAGGGGACCTGCTTGCTCCGGGGTTGGAGCGGGTGGTGTCCGGAGGTCCCTGCTGTCCCCAGCGCGGCCGCGGTCCTGCCCGCGCGGCCCCGTCGGCTGGGGACGATGGCAGCGGCCGCCCTTGCTGCAGCTCCTGCCCCCGGAGGCACCTCTGCCTCGTATCCTCGTGCCTGGTGAGTACAAGATGGGAGTTTTACTCTTTTAACTGCATCCTTCTTTCCTGTGGACAAGAAGAATGGCTTTTTTTCTACCTTTATGTATAACCCACAAATATTTCTGACTGCTGCACCTTATCCTCTTGCAGCTGGTTGTGAAATTGCAAGGCAAGCCTTTAAAAAGCAACATTTAACCCTCATTCAGCTTCAGTATTTCAAACCAGGTTATTTTCCTAGCAATCCTCCTGCGCGTCCCCCTCGAGGGTTTTCAGCTCCTGAGTTAGCGCGGTGCCAGCTCGGCCGCGCTGCGCGGTCTGTCTCGCGGTTCGCAGCTCCGTCGCGGCTGCTCATCACACAATGCTCATTAAAACTGGGCAGAAAGGTAATTTCCAGCCCGTGAAAGATTCCAGCTTCTCAGTATCTGTTCTGCAAGCTGAGCTGGAAGAGAAACTCCCATCTTGGGATCACTTGGGGAATTTGCTCAATGATTTTGCAAGGAAACATGACATTGTTCAGTGACCTCTCGCTGAACCGTCCGCCCTGCATGGACTTGGCTGTGCAAAGCAAAGCACAGAAAAAGTGAGAGACCATTTAACCCTAAAAAGTGGAGTATATTGGAATTACCAGTTAATACAGGGCTATACATTATGCTGACTTCAGTGCACCAAATCTGCACGAGCAATGCCAGAGTTCATTAAAGAGTGAGGGAGTTCATTCTGATTGCAAAGGTGAATCTGCAAAAGGGTGAGAAATAATCAGTTTTATAATATCAACTGGGAACATTAACTAGTTTTAGGATGAATATTACACAGAATTAAATGAATAGCTAATGACTTTATTGCTTTAATTACTGTAGGAAAGGTTACGCCGTAGGTTATCTAAGGTGTTTTCCCGGCTAAATGAATATTACAGCTGCGACTGGAGAAGTGTTATTATCACCATCTATCATAAAATGCATATGACATGACAAGGCAGTACATAGTTCAGCTTTCATTAACGGTGGCTCAGAGCAACCGAGCCAGGTTCACACATTTTGAATAAAACCCCTGTCTGTTGCAGGGCTGGTTGCATAAGGCTGTTCTCATGTAGGAGTCCTTCTCTTTGAGCCGCTGACTGACAGCGTTGACAAGGGAGATGCGGGTTTGCAGGCAGTATTTTCAGGCTGTGGATTGCAGCTTTACTGTGTATGTTCTGGCTTTTTTAGTGCTAATGCATTTGCCTATTGTACTGCTGAGTGAAGGATATATGGAGAAGCGGTTGGTGGTGAATCCAGCGCAGCAGGGAAGGGAAGGACTGTGGTGCGGTACTTAGACTTTAAAGTAAACTTTCTTTGGAAAAATAAATTCTTACTGCGCAGTTTGTAAAGTGCAGCTGCTAGAAGCGAAGGGTGGTTTGAAACGGAGCTAGAGGGTGCGATGCTCCCCGACGAGCGGAGCTTACCCGTGGGGACCCGGGTGTCCGGGCGCCAGCCTGGCCTGGGCACGAGGCCCTGGGCAGCAGCAAAGCGGCTGCCCTTCTGCTCCGTTCAGCGCTTTTCCAGGCAGCACTGGGCTAAACGACAGCAAAGGTGAAATATCCTTGCAGGGTACTTCAGTTAGTCTCAGGAACTGCTGCACAAGTGAGGAGCTTCATGGGGACAAAACTGAAGCTTGATGTGCTTAAGGCCAGCCCAACTCCTTGCTCCGTACCGTGGCCTTCGTTCCTTCCCTTGACAAAGAAGCGCTCTAAGTAACTCCAGGATTAATTTGTTTCCAATAGCTATTATTCTCTCAGATCTTGGTGGGGGAAGGGTACCTAGCAAGAAGAGAAAACTAGAAATTGTACCTTTTCTTCTCTTTTGGAGTGGGAGGTCATGTTCTAAAAACATAAAACAAAGAAATATTAATTTGTGCCTGCCATGGGCTATTCTTGCTTGAAAATCAGAAAAGCTGGGGCACTCCTGGAGTCTGGCCAGTAGTTCTACTTGTCCTGCAGAGCATTTAAGAACTGATAATATGGATTTAAGCAATTATACTGCAGTATTGCTCAGACTTAATCTCATCTCCTGGACATGTTTAATCTGCCTTTCCCTGGGTGCTGTTGGGCTTTGTCAGGTAGGATGCTGGGTTTTCAGATGCCTTTTACTTGCTGGAAGTTTGTTTGGCCCTAACCTGGTCTATGGCTGCTACTCATTTCCCTTGAAAGACCAGATTCTGCAAAAGTTTTTGATAACTCTTCCAAAATCAGCTTGTGTTGTAATTTCATGGTATGGAGGACGAAAGCTAATTGCAGAACCTAACGTGTACTGACGCATTAACAGTGAGAAATGAATCTTACAGTTGGTTGCAAATGCGATATAGTAAATGACCGCAGCACCTGGCTCCATCTTATTACAGTGGTTTGCTTGCACGTTGTACCCCGTTTGCGTAGATCACAATCTAGTTCTCTTTTTGACCTCATACACTACAGCTGCACTTGTTGGTATCTAGTCGTTATGAGATAAACATCCTTAAATCTTCTATTAAACTTACATTTTCCATGGAAATTCCATGAAACAGGGTATTCCTGTGAACTGTTCAAAACCCCATCAGTGCTGGAGCAGCCAGGCATGACTGTTTTCCATAGTCCTATGGAGAATGGAGGATGCTGTGCAGGGGATGTGAACTATGTGAGCAGGACTCGGTGGTCCGTGACCGCAGCAGGAGGCAGGGTGCTCCGCAGCACGCGCGAGGGGAAGGAGCCCGTTTTTCAGCAGGTTGAATACCCCACGCGATGAGGTTACATGGGGCCTGGTGACTCATGAGGGGTTCTCAAGGGCTGCGAATAACGGCGTGTGCAGAGGGTGAAAGGAGCTGCTCAGGGCTTCCTACGAGCGCAGTCCTGCTCCTCTCCGCGCATCTGCATCCTATCCTGTATGCATTAGGTCTTTGCCTAGGGAGAGTTTTGGGATATCCTCTTGGAGGAGCTGCACGGTGATGGATCAATGGAGTGGTCTTTGTGAAGTGACTTGAAGCTCTGTGGACAGGAAAATCCCCAATCCTGTCTTACTAATAGCTCATATTTAATTTGCAGGGGGGCGAGGGGAAGGGAGGGGGAAAGCCTTTCCCTCTCTTTTTATGTCTCGGATCAAAGCTTGCTCGTTTTAACTGCTCCCTTGATATTCTGTTTTGTCCTTTCACCTTCAGAAGCACATTATACTCATGCAACTGTTGCTCTGGCTTTGAAATTCACCCAGCGCATGATCCCATGATCACAGGACTTGCACAAACCTGCAATTAGAGCAGCCCTGCGCTCCCTTCACAACAAGGTCGGACACGTGAACTCACCACGGCCCTTACAAGTTGCTTATGGCGAGCTTTAATAACCAAGCTGCTTCAAGATGTTAGCAATTTAGAGCCATGCAAAGGGGAAAAAAAAAAAAAAAAAAAAAAAAGAGAGAGAAGAGGGGAATTTACAGCCCTGTCTGCATTTTCGGTAGTCTAGAGAGGCTGTGTTGGACGGGCGCAGAGGTGGGACCTGCACCCCAAGCAGAGCCCCCAAAGTGCTGCCCGCGGCTTGACGACCACAGCGCTATTTCTCCTCCAAACATCTTTCTCCCAAAGCTCCTCCTGCCAACGTGCAGACTGCGGACAGGAGGAAGACCAAATTTTTAAAGCCAACGATCAAAGCGGCGTGTGGGCTGCGGGGCTGGCGCTGCAGTGAGATCAAATCTGCACATCAAGGCGGCCGTCGGAGAGCCTCGTTCAGGGGAGAGCGGCCGTCAGAAAGCGCTCGTGCCTGCCCTGAGGATGCAGGAGCCCCCGGCCAGCTGGAGAAACCAGGGATGAAATAGGAGGAACAGGAATAGGAGGAAAAGGGAGACGTTTTGGAAGAGTGTTACAATGTTTTCTTTTTTTTTTTTTTTTTTGGTATCTTTGAACTTAAAAATGTGAGATGTTGTTAGTGCTGACATCGATATAATAATTAAAATAATAAGAAAAGCAATTACGCGATCAGCTGGAAGCAGTAAACAGCTGCCATCCCGCAAATCCGCCCCCGCTTCCCGTTCTTCCTGGGATGGGGAGCGCCGCCCGCGGTGCCTTGCTCGCGGATGGCAGCGTGGGAGCCGCTGGCTCCCACTGCGAGGGCTGCTTTGCGCTACCACGACCTGGATAGGCCGGGCCTGGGGCTTGTCCCGCGCTGCCCTGGCCGCACGGGCCCCTGGGCTGGTGCCTCCTGCTCCGTGGGAGCAGGGACGCGGGGACGGTGCTCCCCTCCGGCAGCGCCTTTCCTGCTGCCAGCTGCGGAAAAGCCTCCTTCCTCGGCATCAGAGCTCTTATTTAATCATGCAATATATTTGCCTGTGCATCATTAGGTGTAGATTTGTATAACCTTAAATTAAATTTAGCTCCCAGGCTCGAGCTATTTCCTTCCCGATTACCCGCTGCTATGAAACAACAGCCATTAATCCGGCTCCTTTTCCCTGGCCCGCTGCTCCCAGAATCCGCCCCGCCGAGGGCTTGCGAGGAGCAGAGAAAACGCTTTAATTCTTCTGTAAAAGGATTTCAACATGCCCTTCTCTTGCTTTGTACTCAACCTCTGTAGATTAAAAAGCTCCTTTTCTACAGTTAATTTCTCCTTCGCTCTTGTCTGTCGCTTTGACTTTCATGTGAGTTGATTGAAAATATGGTGCTGAGCGCAGCTCTTCCGTTTGAACTAATGCAAATCGCCCAGGCCCGGCATGTGGCTGTAAACTGGGTGCCTGGGGGAAGGGCTGGCGCTGCTGGGGGATGAGATAGGGAAGACTTATCCAAAGGGGGATCACCGGGAAGAGCTCTTGCTTTCCCCCAGCTAGTGGGGGAAACGGCTGTACAGTATGAAACACGCGTTGGTGAAGCCTGCCTGGGCTCCGAAGCAGAATCAGATCCGACATACCTACATTTCTGGAAAAAAAAAGAGCTGCCACCAGAGTCCTGCCTTCAGGTCACAGCAAGGTCCCTTGGGGGCATTGCAGCTTCCCCACATAGGGTTATTTGTGCATAAGAGCCATCATGAAATGCTAAAAGAAGATAGAAAAATATTTGTCTGGTGTGGAATAGGTCTGGATGCTTCGTCTGTGTGAGATGCAGCACAGTGCACCAGGTTTTATTGGTAGCAGCTTATTTGAGAAAGTGACCAAGGTTTCTGTTTTGGTGTGAATACATTTTACTGAAAACCCTGTTCCATACCTCTCGCAGCCCACGGGAGCTGGGAGAAGGGGCCCTCATGGCCCCGGGTTCCCTTTACCCCGTTGATGCCCAGGGAGCAGCAGAGGGGATGGAGCAGCCGGTGGGACAGCCCTGCCTGCGCCTTCCTACCTGCGCTAGGGCTCCGGGAACAAACCTGTTTCTATGGCTACAGCGCGGGACGAGCGCCGCGCTAACCATTCCCGCAGTGCCGGGAACGTTTCCTGCATCCCCTCCTTCCGCCGGGATGATCGGCGGAGCCGCGGCGCGGGCAGGCTCGCAGGGTGCACCCGGGAGGTCAGGACAGGGCTGGCTCTTGGGAGAGGGAACCCGGGCGGAATTGGCCGTCTCCTCCCCTCCTTGGCTCTCCCCGTCGCTGCTCTTAAAATGCTGCTGTCGACAAACAGCTTTAACCAAGTCTGGGATGATGGAGCAGAAACCTGGGCTTTCCCAGCGAGCCCATCACCACCAGCAGCTTTTAAGCCCCTCTTGGAAGACGGGGACAAGGGGGAGGAGAGCGGTTACATTCCAAAAACTATTCAGTGTAATTTCTTATTCGGTTTCCCTTTAGAGAAAAGAATTTATTGAAAAAAAAAAAAGGGAGTTTGAATTATTGGACCCTCAGGCATCACTCTTGTGAGTTGGTTTGCATGTGAATTTCCAGCCCAAGAGTTGGTGCTGGCAGAGACCCCATTTCCAGGAGCCCTTGTGGGACATCTCAATGTTAAGGCAAGAAGTGGCAAGCGCAGGAAACTGCACACGTGGGCGAGCAGAGCGTGAGCTGACCACAGAGCTGGCGTGGCGGGTCTGGCACGGCACGGGCATCCGCAGGGGGTCACCATGACCCTGCCTTCCTGCTCCCCTCTGAACATAAAACCAAACCAAAACAAAACCCAGGGATTTGAAAGGGTCAAAATGACACTTTGGAAGTTTAGAGCTTCTTCATGGAGATCGAGGGCTGTGGCAGGAAGCTCCAAACTCTGCCCTCCACGTTCTTTGCATGTTCTCATAATGTGCAGACAGGCCCTGAGGGGTAGCTGGATGTTTTCTTTAACCTATATTCTCCTGCATCCCAGACCGTCAATTTCATAATAGCTCTCTAGCGTCATGCAGAATGAACAAGCAGAAAATAAGAGTAAGAAGCAGCCTGCAGAAAACACGGAGGGCCTCAAACAAGGGGAAAAAAAAGAAAAAAAACACAACTATTGAAATCTTTGAAAAAGCTGATGCTGTGGAATGGGATGCTGGCAGGGAAAATGGCTTGCAGGACAGGACTGGGTTAGCCGGGCACCCTGTGGGGTGAGGAAGGCGCTGGAGGCTGGACGTGCCCCTGGGGACACCTGGTACCGCGAGGGTGGCCGGAGGGACCACGGGACAGGACTGCAGGGAGCAGAGCTCCAGCTGCTGAGCCAAGGACCCAAGTGCAGGCTGGAGCTCTACCGAATTGCAGGGGATTGCACCCAAAAAGGCTGAGCCCTGGGGGCCGCGTTTCGCCCTGCTGTGCTGTGGCTGCACTGGAGCGCCAGTCTGAGCCCCAGCAGGGCACTGAGCAGGTATTGACAAGATCTAAAGCAGGCAGAGATAATGAAGTGTGTTGTGGAAAGGGCGGTTATTCCTTCAGCTGATTGTGCTGTAACGTCCTGCTGATTGCGTTGTGGCTGTGGAATTGCTCTCTGTCCGTGTATTCTCCTGTATTTAACGTGCAGGGTCCACCTGCGCAGGCCAGGCTGGCGGAGCAGGGAGTGTTCCTCGCCGCATCCCTTGCTCCCGTCACAACGTTCCCGAATCCTGGTGCCACCGGCCCGGGGCGCCCGCCGGGAGGAGAAGGCAGCAGCCTGATTGCCTTGGCTCTGCTTGCAGCGAAAAATTAGTGCTCCCAGATTGGGTCCTGTGCAAGGTTCCCTGCAAGGAGCAATCAGAGGCGCGTGGGCCTGGCCTGATCATCACCCTCGTCCTTCACAGCATCTCTCATTGAGGTCAGTTTTTCCTGGGGCGTTGGATTAAGGCTGCTAAATGGATGAAATGCCCTGCTGGGCATCTAGTCCCGCTGAGAACGGATGGGAATGCTCATTGCATGGGGGAGCTTGAACTCTGCAGCATCCTCACATGGAGCTTGGGCCTAAGCCAGAGCCACGGACAGAGCCGCGTTTGCCCAGGTCCCGGCTCCTGTCTTCGCCTGGGCCATAAACACATGGAATCCAATGTCTCATGGCAAGCAAGGGGCAGGAGAGGTGGATTTAATGTTCCTGTCTGGACTTTATAAATCCAAGGCATACCTCCCTGGCTGCCCTCGCTATGCATGAGCTAAGTGCTAGAGCTGCTGGAGCCCGGGCAGCCCCAACCCAAGGATGCTCCAGGCCTGGGCAGGGGTCCAGCTGGAGCCATGGGCCAAGTATCAAACACCTACGTGTGTGAAACCATTCCTGGACAATTTGCAGAACTTTTCTCTAGGAAAGAAATAATATTTTGGTAAGATTGACTTACCCATAAAAGCTCTTGCACTTGGGAAAAACAAATTTTCTGTCAAATGGGTATTTAAATAGGGACTTCTCAACTAGATCTGTTTTTAATCTTGTGAGATTTTAATACTGCTGTTCTTGGTCTGATAATACTTTTCCATTATAAAAAACTTCAACATATTTTGCAGACATCTTGTTCTCCATCTTCCTGTTGTACAGATAAATAAATCTATATTTATAAACAACAAAACTGAACCCTGGCAAAATTGATAACCTTCTGAGGGAGAAAAAGGAAGATAGAATTGGGGCTGGATCTAACTGTATTTGAGATCCAATTTCTTGGAATCATTTCCCTTGCAATATATAACAGGTTGGCCCCAGTCCCTTGTGCTTTATTGACGGCAGCAGGACTATTCATACAGGGAATGAAGTCAAGTTCACAGCCTGAAAACAACTGCCAATGTGGGAACAGGGTCAACGGGAAAATCCACTTGCCTCACCTGGCATCGTGCACTAATAAGTTTTAACACCAGGCATTGATTTAATTCCAAAGGTGTTAATTGTTGGAGCGGACAACCTGCAAATTGCTGACACGGGGCACCCCCAGGAGCTGGGTGTAAGGTTGTGCCTACCAGGAAAGGCCCCCGTGCTGCAGAATTACTCCAGCAAGAAATCCCGGCTGGAGGGTTTTAATGAAACCAGTATTCTTTCCAGCAAAACAATTGCTGTGTTTTACTATTGAACTAATTGCTGTTAGCATTAAGCACAGGATGCTGCCAAATTAGAGCTCTTCAGAAAGCCTTCTTTAAAACATGTATATAATTATATACAAATATATTTGTATTTAAAGTATATGTAGTATAGTATGTTATAATTAAAATATATACCATAAAATGTATATTTAAATTACATAGATTGTGTATAAATATGTATATATTTATTGTGTATATATTTATTTATATGTGCTATTACATTTGCTAACTGATTTTGGAAAGTTCCATGTGTATGGTCACATGTGTCTTTCATGTCCTTTTCCTTGCCATGGATTTTATTTTCCAGCTACAAATATCTTTCTTTTTACACAATTGTTGCTATAATACAGAATATCTCTCTCACAGTGAGAATTTGTTAGGTTATTAAATGCAAGGAGATTTCCTGTTGGTTATTTGCTCTTTTTTGTGTGTCTGTCTTCCCTGCCTGTTCCTCTCCCTACAGAGCATGATCACTAGTGCTTGAACCCAAGGAGATCTAGGGCCTAATTTAAGAATATAAGGCAGTATCCCGGAGATCATCTGGTCTGACCACCCAGCAAAGTGCCTATATCTCACTGTATCTCAGTTTTTGGTAGGTGCTTTACTACATTACTATCTTTTCTTAAAAACCTAAAAAAAAATGGAGCTTCCATAAGTTTTCCAAGAAATGTCTTCCAGTACTTCTGTCTTCCTTTTACTTTTTTTTTTCCAGCTAGTTAACCTAGATTTACCTTCAATTTTGTCCATTATTTTTGTCATATCTAGGCATGAATGCAGAGAAATGAATATTTCACAGCATCACAGAGCAGTTGCGTTTGGAGCTGTTGTTCCATGTCGTTACAAGTGTGATGTCAGAACCCCTGTGCATCCTACCAGGCTGGTGCCGTTTGTGCATCCCGCTGAAGTTCCCTTTGGGCACGCTGGAAAGGCACTTCTGACTCAGCTGATACTGAGTATAACCCCAAGATGTGCAGCCCCCTGCCTTGCACCTTCTCCTTGATCTGAGCAGGATTATTGCTTATTGGATTTCATCCTGATTTTTATGTAATTTCTCTAATATGGTAGAATCACCTTGAAGTTTAATCCTGTTTTTTATGCAGGCTTGTATCCCTTTCCAGTTTGGGATCACCTGCAAATTGGATAAACATCCGTGCTTCCCTCAACTGGGCTTTTAAGGATAGCGCTGAATATGAGGGGGATGAGGACACCCGCTCGCTCTCCCTTCCCTTTCTGATGCTGGACTATTGGGTCTGTTTTTGGGATAGCAGTAACCCAGCCAGTTTGTGTGGTTCATTGGAGTGTGCTTCTCAACCTTGCTTATCATGGGGGAGTATTAGCAGCGTTCCTTAAATTGAGCCCTGTGACATCCACTGCTTCTCCTGTCACCAAGTCTGTCCCCTGTCCCAGGAGGAAGCGCCATGTGCCGCCAGAGAAAGGAAAAAGGGTGAGTTTGGCATGAATCATTTTTGACAAATACGTGTTGATTGTAACTTACCCCTTAGGATCTCCTGGAGGTTGCAAATAGGCAGGTTGGTTGTTTGATATGGTATTTCTTGCGTACTGAATTACATAAAAGAAGCGGAATAACCACCCTCAAGTTACTGCAGCTGGTTCTCTAAGTACTTCAGGAAGATTTTGGAGGCTCAGCTGACCTGAAAATATTTAACTTTTCTGACTTGTTCTTTCCCTGTTGGAGCCTGAGTTATTACCCTTGTGTCAGTGATGCTAATTGCATTACATGCCTGATTACAATTGACCTTTTGGTGAAGAGAGAAGCAAAGCAATAACAAAGAAGGAATTAAGCAGTTTGGCTTTTCAGTATCATCTGCCATAAGCTTCTCTGCCTGTTTATTAGTCACCTTCCTGGTCAGAAGCTTCCTCATTGCTCCGCACGTCCTTTGCTGTTTTTATCCCTTCCAGTTCTTGGCTTTTCTGATTTTGTCCCTATAGGCTAGTGCTATTTTTTCTCCTTGTTTGTCCTTTAGCACCAGTTGAGCCAGTTCCCGCTTTCTCTGTGCTTCCATCTTGCTCTTGAATTTAGTGAATCGCTGCCACCTCTTATTGCATTTTCCTCTCTTTTTCTGAGGTGATTTGCATACATCATGAGATTATTCCCTTCCTCGTCATTTCGGGACAGGCTGCCCGTCTATCCTCGTTCTCCCTTTCCCCTTGCAGACAGCAGACATCTCTAGTGGGACCTCTGCCCTCAAGACATGATGCCACCCATCACGGGTGTCACCAGGTCACAGCAGCAGAAATGGGAGCTGCAGGTCCTGCATGGAAGTGATGCCAAGAGGGGCACGGGTGATGGGGAAACCTGTGGTGTTCGGCTTTTGCTCCTTTCTGCAGGGTCTGCACCCAATCTGGGTCTCCTGCTCCTCGAGGGTGACCTTGCCCTGGTCCTTTAGCACTGTCTCTGCATCTGCCGTTTGCCTCCTTCCAGTAATTGTCTGAGCCAGACTGTTTCCATATGTCCTGGGTATGGTGCTGAGAAGCTGTGGTTAACATAAATGAAAGCTTCACCAAGAAGCTCATTCAGACCCGGCAGCTTGAAGGAAATACTCGTTTGGTCCCTCAGATGATGCCAGACCCCGTTTCGAGCTCAAGGCGTCTGTCATGGACAGATGTGGCAGGGCTTAGCGCAGCTGGACAGTAAATTGGACAAGGGCTGACCCGGTGGAGCCGCTGGCCCGGCCTGCTCCGAGCCTTGTGTGTAGCGCCCATCACCAGGAGCTCAGGTCCCCGCTCCTGCACGGCGCCCAGGCCCCACGCCAAGGAGCTGCGAGGATGCCTTTAATTATTCTTGCTTGCTGGATTATCTACATTAAGAAAAAGCTTAATTAGGTCACTAATAGCTTAGTCCTTTTCATTTTTGTGTTTCGGTTTGTTTCATTGGCAGTGTCTGCCTTTTCGGAGACTGCATCCTGGCTCGGGAGGGGAGGAGAGAGCACCAAAACCAAGGAGGCTCAGCGAAAGGAAAACCTTTTGAGGCAATTTCCTACAAAATAATTCTTCGGTCAACCAGTCACTCAAATATTAGACTGCCCTCAGAATTCTTCTTTCTAACTGCTGTGAATGTCTTCAGCCACAGGAAAGAGAAATTGCAGCACACGTTTTATAGCCAGTCTTCACTTTTTGGGAGTCAGTGCAGGGGATCTGCAAGTGCGTGGGAAGGGTGTGTTGGTTAAAGACAAGAGACATATATAAAAACAGCAAACATTAAACTCTGTTTCCTCCCACAGGCTACAGAAAATAGTCATTAGGAAGAAAGGAAAGCACCTTGGAGCAGTGTGGTGGCAAATGCCACTGTTTTCAAACAGCACGCGCCGTCCTTGCTCAGTGTTGCACCCCGCTTCCCTCGCTGCTGCGCAGACAGACAAGCACCTCGCCAACCTTGAGCATTAACCAGCGAGAGGAGAAGTGTTCATATTTATTGCTTGGTAGTAAACATCATTACTGTGACCTTTTGGAGTCGTTTTAAAGGAAAAACTATATAGGGTGAAGAATGTAAAAGTGCTTTCTCTGGGAAAAATGCAAACTGCAGATTTCTTTGCAGCACTGTGGGGGAGCAAGGTAGGAGCTTCTGCTGGATGGAGAGCCCCGTGCCTGGTTCGCAGGCATCTCCAGGTGTCCCCTGGGTGCTACCGACATGCAGCAGCACCAGCAGCACCCCAGAAGCGCCCAGACCCACCAAGGTGGCTGAAAGGAAAGCAAAGAAATGAAGGAAAGGACGTAGCTGCCACTGGAAGCTCAATGCCAAGGTATGAAGAGGCAGATGCTGCCACAAGTTGATGTTTGGGATGCCCCAAATGTTGGGGGTGTTGGGGATGTTTGGGAAAAAAAAAATGGAAAGAAAATCAAACAGTATAAAACCTTTCCCACTGCATTTTCAGTTAATTTTGTAAGACCTCTCTAAGCCTGGTCTATAGGCACCAGCCAATGAAAGAAAGTGGAGGCAAAATAGCGATCTGGTAAGAACAGCTGTGAAGTGCTGTCTAGCCCATTTTTATCACATTCTTCACTCAAAATTAAACATTTTTAACTGTGCAAGATAAAACGATAACTACCAGGAGAAATGTGTAGATCCTAATTAGTCACAAGCCCCCTCGATACTGGCTTTGTATCGGTTTTATGACCTGCCCTGAGGGTCTTGCTGTGCCAGGCTGGTGGCACCTCTGCAGCTGGCTGCCCAAACCCTGCCAGCCTCGTGGCCGTGACCGTGCCCAAGGGCTCTGCCAGCTGGTCCTGTTGAAAAGGCACCTGGGCTTTTAACTGTAGGCAAAACCAAAGAGGCCGGTTCAGCACAGACCTCCGCGAGTGCCGCGGACACTGGAAGGGCTCCCGGTCGTGGATGCTTGGGATGAGTGAGGCTTGGAGACGATGGCTTTGCCTGCGTTCTGGAGGGTTGTGCTCTCCAAGCATGCAGGTGTTGGAGCCTCTAAACGTGCACAGCACACGTCTGCAGAGAGCGGCAGGCTCATAAACAACGCTCACGGAGAATTCCTAATAGCAGCCTTGGCAAGGAAGGCCATATTTCACGCTGCCGCCCATCTCCCCCTTGTTTTTTTGTGCCCTCCTTCTTTGTATTCGTTAAGAGACTCTTGCAAAGAGAGGACAAGGAAAAGAAAGAAAACACACATTTTGCTTTTACATTTTCATTTGAATAGTGTGCAGTTGGGTAAAGTTAGGGGCAAGGAGAAAGTATTGTTCTCTAGCCTTAGACCAGACTTGGAGACCATGCTGCCCGCACTGCTAGGAAAGTGTTTCCTACAAAATTAAGAAATAGTAGAGATGAAAAAAGAGTAGGATGAAAAGTAGAGCCACAAAGCAGCATTAAAATTACCTCTGTACCGTTTTTCTGCATATCAAAGCCATGAAGAGAGCGAGCGGTTGCATCTCGAAGGAGAAGCTGCTGGGCGGTGGTTTCGGTCCCCCCAGCTCTCCCGTGGCGGGCAGCTCCCCGAGGAGCCCTCTCCCGCGCGGTGCATCCCGCGGGGATGCTGAGCACCCGGAGCATCCTGATCCTGCCGGGCCCCCGCGCCTCCGCTGCGCCGCCCCCCGCCGCGCACGCCTGCTTTTAAAACACACATAATTTGGGCTGCATTCAGAGAGCTTTTTGATCACGTTTTTGCTTTAGCTGTGTGACACAATCAAATGGTAATGGAAAAAGTTCTGTTGTGCCGTTCAGCGATTGTCTCCTGTGAAACAACCACAGTTATCTGGCACTGGCACATTTGTAACGTGCAGGAAATACGCCGTTTTCCAGTCTGCAAAGACTTTTTTTTGGCAAAGTCTGTCAAAAGATTCTGCTCAAGTAGTAAAGACTTACATTAAAAGCTCGTCTCTCAAACTGTGATTTCCTGATCGTCAGTAGGTTGCTGGTATTGTATCATGTCTGGCAATGGACAGGCTAGTATATGTGATTCCTCATGCTTTTATTTATTTGAAGGTAGATACTAAATGAGATCATAACATTCTACTTATTTTTAAAAGAAAATAACAAAGTGAAAGGGCAGTAATTTTATTAGGTAAATGCTATTACAACTGAATCCACAATAGGGTAATTTCTACAAATTCCTCTAGTACAGAGGAGCTTGATTTGCTTGGTCTGTGTTTCAGGTGAGACTCAGAAATGGTGTCTGTGGATCTGGTCTGTGGCTAAGACTGACTCTCTTTGATAAGGATGCACGGATTTGTTGAAAGTGTATGGTATAACAAAGCAGGATTTCATGCACATGTGTTTCATGCAAAGCATCACTCTTCCTCTGAAGGCCAATACTGAGCATTACACAGTTATTTTTGTTGCAGAACGTGAAAGGCAAAATGCTCTATATTGAAAGGGATGGGCTCACGCAGTTTTCTTAGGCCTTGGAGCAAAAGCTTGAGTAGAAAATCTCAATATGTTTTTGCTAAATCAAATGCAGAAGGACTTGTTCCCAACAGATCTGTGAGCAGGCTGGAAAAATTATATATATATATATAAAACTCAATGTTGCAAATGTTTTATTGAAATCATTTCCTTAGAAAATAGAAGGTGAAGCATGGAGCTTAAAGAGCAAGATGACAAATTGCATAAACAGAGTCTTTCATCTCTCAGAAACTTCATATGGAGAATGGATGGTATAGTATATATCACATTTTATTTTGCATGTTTTTTCATTTTTATTTTTTTAAATCAGAGTGAATGGTTATTTCTTAGGTGTTTTTGTAGCTATAAAAGTGATCCTATAAACTTAAAGATTACTCCGACTCTATCTTTTTAACTCTTAATACTATTTTCTCCATTTTGCTCTGAAGTACACGATCAGTATGTAACAGAGAAATGTGCGATTATAATGAAACAGTGAAATGGGGAATGCATGTTTCTGTCTGCGTTTTAAGGAGCTTTAAATAAAAGTCAAGATATAGATCTGAGGTTGATGAGAAATATATGAAAATTAATCAATAGATTAAAATATCTCCTGTAGGCAAACTCTTCACATAGCAGTGATGGATTTAAAGCAAGCTAATATGGAAAAGCTTTTTAAAGCTCCTTCACCATGACTAGGACCTTTACACATTAAACATAAATTTTTGGAAAAAACTTTGGAAAAACACGGAGGATTTTTGGTCCTGCGGGTGTCCAATATAAAATCTCTGTAACTGGATCTGATTTGAAGGTCCTTGTTGCACGCAGGATTAGCTGTGCCAGGTGATGCTTGCTCAGTGTCCCCTGGATGCCTATGGATGGATATGATGCTTGGGAATATTCCGGCAGAGGAGTGACGGCTGTCAGGGCTGGGCAGGTAGCAACATTCCAATGGGATTAATTCCAATGAAATTAGAAAATTCAGAGTTTCTACTCCTGCTTCCCCAGAGTTGCTCTTTATACTCTTGGATTTCACATTATGAAGTTTAGACTTCTCTAGCTCCATCCCTTCCCTCTACAGGCTGGAATGGGACAGCTCTTGGTGAGGTTGGAGTTGGAAGGAGTCAGAAAAATGATAGTGGTTTTGTCAGGCCAAATAGGGCTGTAGATATTCTTCATTTCTTTAAGGAATTTGAATTTTGTAGCTCAACCAATGTCACCTGATAAAAATGTAGGGTCTGACAGTGAAGATAAGTGAAGATAAAGGCAAATAATCTCAGTTCAGTCTTTCATCTATATCTCTCCTACAAAAGTAACGTGCATCTATCGGTGATGTTAAAATTCATATTTCTCTGCTTTCCTCTGACACAAAGATGCCTCACTAAATACAAGCCTTTGGCAAAATGCAGTTGGAAAGAGTAAAAAAGAAAGAAATTCTGGTCCCGAATTGCTCTTTTACGTTGCTCATTTGGGTTTTACAATCAGACCCTGAACTCTTCTGTGTTTGAGTTTGTAAAGCCCGTGTTCTCCACCTCGAGGTCGCTCCCCTCCTTCGCACCCGAAGGGGCGGTCGCTCTTCCTTGGTGATGGGAGCCCCCCTGAGCTCCCCAGCTCAGAGCTTCCCGCATCCCATCCTGCCACAAGGAGCTCCGGGAGGAGCGTCCACCCCACGGGAACACACAAAGTGTGAACTGAGCTGTGGCATCTTCTGCACATCACTGCTTTCCTGTGGCTGCTGCGTTTCATTGATCAGCTTATACCCACGTGTCCTTGCGCCAACATCATCTTTAATTGAAACGCTCTTTCTCTTGCAAAACGTACTTCTGAGGGGTAATTATATCTCCAGTCAGCCTCCGTGTTCCTTGCTTTTCCCCTGACCATTCTTTCTCCACAGCTCTTTCAGTTTACATTTCCCTTTCAAACATGTGTGACAACAATTGCACTCCATGTCCTAGATGAAGCTGTAATCATGTCTTGTAAAGTGACATTAATACTCACAGCTATTAATAATTAATAGTCAAGCTTTTTCTGCTGGAAGCAATCTTGCCTATCGTGCCCTACATTTGGCCATTTCCATTTCGAGGATGCCTCTCACGAGTGATTCAAAGTCATCCTGTGGTTAATTACTTTGCCTTTATTCTGCGTGTCATACTGAAGAACTGCAAGATTATAGAAGAAACTCTTGGCATTCAACTGAAATGCACTCACCTTTTTCTTCAGGTATGTAATGTCTGCCAAACTATAGCATCCCTTGTTTTTTTTTTAAATCAAACTAGTGGCTAGCGTGTGATTTTTATGCACAACATTTTTCCTATTGGATAGTTCCAAGTACATATTGCCTTACCAAGGCTAGTTACATACATAAATAAAGTCTAGTAAGAGTCAGCAGTGCCCTCCATTTTACCTATTGTTTAACTTCCCCTTTCAAATCAGGCGGAAACCATTTACTTTATTTCAATTTTTTTCTGATTAGTTCCTACAGATGGTTAAATCAGGAGTAGGCAGCTGCTAGAAATACCAGTCTCTTCAGCCATTAAAAGGAACAGTAGCTGTCATGAGCTCCAGGCAATTAAAACACCGTTCGGTAATTGCCCCTGTGTCTGTCCTGCCACAAGCACCTGCGAAGGAGCGAGTCCCCGTGTCCCGCGGGCGCAGCAGCGCTCGGCACCCGCTCTGATTGCACGAGCCGTGCGGACCAGCGCGGCGCGGGATGCGCTGACCTTTCCAAGACGTCGTTGCCGCTCTGCTCCGAGTGACGGAGGATTCTGTTTGCCGAGCTCGCTCCGCTCCGCTCCCCTTGCTGCGCTAGGCAGGCGCCCAAGAGGCAGCTTTATAAAGAGCAAGGTTTAGATCCGTCACTATGTGATGGTGCAGAAAACCAAAAATCAATCCCCTGGCCATGCAGACAACTCCTAGCCATGGATCTCACACTGCCCCAGCTAGGAGACAAATGTGTGCTGATCGCACTTGTTAGACATACCTTGCAAGTCATGCAAGACCTGCACCCACTTTCAAAGCGACATTAGAGGCATTTCTAGAGCTGTTTTCCAAAGGGAAGAACCCATTTCAATTTTGAGCTGGTTATACTGATGTGTATTTCTTTAGGAATAGCTGTCTCCCATGCTCCTCTTCCATAATGTCCAGCTGCAACCATCAACATCCATAGAGCAGTGAGCAAGGGGCAGATTACTGCCCAAATCGCAGCACAGTCAATTTTACCAATTTTGCCCTCTTGGAAGCCCATACACCAGCAGGAAGGTATGTTTTGAGTCTCTGACTCTTGACCGACCATCGAGCTGAGACTTCAGTCTTGCAGAACCGAGCTGAAATCCCCTTCTGCAGCTGATGAGCCCAATATGACTTAGGGCAAGGAGTCCCTGTGTGGGTTGTCATGAGCATGAGCTGGTTGCAGGATGGAAATTACAGAGACGCCGGGTGCATCTTAAGCTGGAAAAAATAGTGTCACAATCTATTAGAAAATGTCCTTGAGCGTGCTGAAATGAATTAGCTTATAGGAGTCTTGGTTTTCTCAATTTAGATCTGTCACATAATGAGCTGAGTAGAATCTAACCAGAACTTGGACTATTTTTTAATATAAGCTGATACCCCTGGTTTAGGCTCACACGGAAAGGTGAACTGTGGTCAATGGATTTCTCTGTGTTATTCATATGCCCTGTAGCATCAAGGCAGTCACTGAGACGATCTACTCTTTGCCATAATGCATGTAATTTGGTTCACACTGTCCATGCATATCGCTTACATCCATATTCAGACTGTTATTATTTATAAAGTGCTTTGCAAGAATGTGACAGAGGCCAGGGGCATTTTCACCATTTCTGTATAAAGCAACAATAAAGGTCACAGAGAAGCTGTGGCATACTGCAAATTAAATTCAAGAATCTCTCTATTTTTGAGATATGTGTTTTTATCAATCTAATCATAATGCAGTGGTAATGGCTTGGAAGAATCTACCAGTCTTCTCACAGGCTCCCTTAAGCAAAACTATTAAAGAAAAAGTAGAAAATATTGTGTTTTGTTATATCTCTATCAGTGAGGCATTAATTAAAATAGCACGGTACACCTACAGGAATTATGACTGTATTATTTCTCAGGATTCTGTTATTAAAAGCGGGGCTATTGGTGTTAGATATATTTAGAACTAAATTTACTGTTAAAAAAACTACTCAGAAAACCCATAAAGTCGGGCACTTACTAATAGGCAATTTTAAGCAGCTGGATAACTGAAGTGTGAAAGGCTGCAATGCCCCAAAGGTCAGATGCCTCAGTGATTTGATTTTTCTATCTGGTAAAAAGTCTTAATGACTAGTTTAATTATATGACATATTATAGCACTGGCTCAATGAATCCAAGGAAGTCTGAAATTGTTAATTTCCTGGATATTGTATTTGAAAATAACAAGAATTGTTAAAATAGTCACTAACTACTTCAAAGGTTTCTACTGATAGCTCAGGAAAACATTAGCCAAAACCTCTCTGAGCTACAAGCTCTTAATGGAGTTTATTTTGGAAAGTTTGTTTTTTCCTCCTTGAGAAGCAGACCATGATGGATATAAACAAGCTTTGGAACTAGTCACAGGATTAATTGCAAATGGTTTAGTCAGCACTTCTCAGCTTTTGTTCCTTGTTACTCAGCAGCTATGTCCGTGACCTTGCTACATCCCGTTTGTATCTCACCTTGGCCTTGGGGTTCTCCATACACTGTCTACATTAGAACTTCACCTCATCCTAGTGTCCCATCACAGGGCACCCTTCTTCCACTGAGGAGGGTGAATATATTCATTATATGTTATATTATATATTCATTAATCTTGAATTCTCCCCGGTGCATGAGTTTGACTTTGCACAGCTTTTGGAAAGTCCTTTTAAAATCCTTTCTTCTCCTGAGCACCTGAACACTGGGTGAAGACAACTTGCATGTGGAGACCCCGTGCCCTGGGACAGTGCTGCTCTTCAAGCAGGAGCCCTGAGGCTAAATGAATAATAGCTGTGCCTGCCGTGGCAGCGTGGGTGAGCCGTGTCCAAGCTGTCTCTCTCTGATGCTGTTGACATCGCCTGGTCTGGCTCATTAAATCCTTCTTTGACACTTGTGAGCATTGGTCCATCGTTGGTAGTTACTGGAAGCAGCTGTCATTGCAGCGCCCGAGCGTGTCACCGTGCTTAACGGCTGTCCTCAGCCTTCCTAGGAGAAAAGGCAGCGACGGCCCCTTATCATGCAAAGGGGAATTTCAGCACGATGGCCCTGGAGACACTGAGGTTCCTGATCTTTAGCTGATTGCAGCTGGTGTCAAACACCAGCGACCTGCTGGGGAACTTGGCACAAGCAATTGCCCCACATCTGACGAGAAGTCCGCAGGATCTCAAGGGACACATGACATTTCTTCCCTTCCTTCTCAATACTGAAGAAGGGATTTTGCATTAGCATGATAGGTATAGCCCATGGGAAAATAATATTTTAGAAACTGTTCAGTTCTTCCCTTGCCTTGGGGAACGTCTATAGTTCTGGCTGGAAGCGAATTTCCCAGAGCAGCCTGCATAGGTGTATAAATAGGACTTAAATGAGCATTCATCCCTTTGTTAATAGCACGGATTTATTTTTAACTCCTTTTCTCAGACACCAGCATGCAGAACGCGGTCGCAATAGAAAGCATAAGCAATATGTCCAAAAAGCCCTCGAAATCCAGGGAGCAGGTGCAGTGCAGACATCCATACCAGAGATTTTCACAACCTCCCCAAGAGCTGCTGGATCACAGCTCCTCCTGCACGGTGTCACTGCTCGCCGTGGAAATACCACTCTATTTTTCACTTGAGCAAGCAGGCACAAAAGAGCACTATCTGACATAATTTATTTGGGCATTCAAAATGTCTTTAGCCAAGTCCCAGGGTGCAGCAGAGGAATAAATGGCCATTTGACTATGGCAAAAGGCTAACAGTGGGGAGCACAGAGACTTCCACGTGGGGACTGCTGCTGCAGGCTTACCAATTAATGGTGTGGGACGGGAGTGATTAGTGATGTGGTGCAGCTGTGCTTGAGAGGGTTATTTAGATCAGCCAAAGCTGCAGCTCTTCACTCTAAAGGGACCTTAATGAAGCAAGGTGATCAACAAGATGATAGCAATAAAAGTCAGTGTGGGGAAATGCAACTTATGGAGGACAGAATAATTTGGAAAACTTGTTGGCCTGAAGCTAACAGCAGCTACGTGAACTAAAAAGTCACAGAAATATTGTTTGGAAGGGGCTGCTGGAGGTCGCTTCATCCAACCCCTTCTTGAAGGTCCCTTGGAGATCCATCCAGGAGCTGGTAGGTGGCCCGGTCCCACCAGCTCTGATGGGGCAGCAGACACACAGGGACGGCCCTTGCAGTGTCCTGCTTCCCCCAAGCTCACATACAGCCTCTGGGACTGCTGTGAGATTAATGATAAATGACGAAGCAGAAATTAAGAAATTGATATGACTGGGTTTTATATTGTGCGGCAGTCCCAGGGCTGTCTTAAAGATGATCAGGGAGATGTAACATGCTGGGTATTGATTTTCTATGTAATATTTTTGTTGGTGTTTTTTGTATGCTTAACTGTCAAAGAAAACAAACCTGCAATACAAATTAAGGGAGCATGTACAATAAACTCCATGTTTACAAAATAGCTGGGTTCTCCAAGGCAGATTAATTAGGGCTGGCAATTAATCTGAGCTGCTAACGGCTAAAATCATGAATATTTTAGTGGAAGTCCACCTACAACCACCACCCTGGAATTAATCTCCCGCAATCCAGTGCCTGCCTCTGCTCTGAACACGCAGCTCCCGCTCGTGACCGCAAGCAGCGACTCGCAAACGCTGCAGTAACGACCCGGTGCTGCCTCCTCTCTGCATTCCCCGTGAGTCTCCCTGCTGCTCTGTACTACACTGCTATCAGGATGCAGCTCATGCTATGCTTATAATGCAAGTAAAGTTTATCAAGGAAATACTGTATAAATGTTTAATACAATTCTCCGTTCAATGCTCATGTGTTGCCGTGTGTGGAGGCAAATTATTTTAACTGGTCTCTGCCAGAGTGTATAGTTGCTGCTTGAATTGCTTTAGCTCTATCATTCAACACTCAATGTGATGAAAAAATACTCAATACATATTATGTTCACTGCACTATGTACATCCTGTGCGCAGATTGCCTATAATATATAATTGTCTATTTTTCTATTTGAATTTTTATTTCATCCTGCTGATTGCCAAGGAAGTGAAGATCTTTGGAGAAATCCAGCTTTTCCCATTTTATAATGACATGAAAGACAGAAGTAAAATACCAGCTTTTTCCTTCATAGTGTATGGTTGTCTGAAGGTCAAAGAAGCTTCAGAAAGGCAACTTCTTCCTCCAAAACAAAGCAACTCGCTGATTAGGATTTACTTAAATCCTGTTTGACCCAATATTTTGTTATATTTTTTCTATTTTGAAGTTCACTTGCAAAGTGGAGAATTTTTATGTCTGTAGAAGCTTTGCCAACAATATCTGGAGTTCCCATTATGGGAAAAGCCTCCCCTCTGCAGCCTGTCCATGCGGCCCTGAGCTGTTGGGCTCTGCTGAAAGGGCTCCCGGGCCTGAAGGGTTGAAGCAGCCCGTGGGGAAGGTTTGTAAATGAGGCGGAGAACGCAGGGAGATAAAGAGCAAAATCATAATGGGAGAAAATGAGAGACTCCAGAAGAAAATAACAGCCTCACTGCAGGCCCATACAACCAAATTATAAGGCAATTAGAAGCACAATGCTGAGATGAAGCTGGTTCCATGGAATTTTGGAGCAGTCAGTATTGCTAGAAAGGGAAAAAATGGTGACAGTGTATTTTTATTATTATTATTATTATTATTTTGGGGCTTCATCTGACTTGTTGTCTGTATAGAAAAAAGAAGCACGAGAAGTAGGAGATGGTGTGGTCCAGCCTGGCTACACAGTCAGTTAAGAGGAGGTTAAATGGGAGAAAACAACAGTGACCAACCAGCAAGTTAAAGGAGCCTTGAGGAAGAGAGCTGAGCAAGTCTCGTTTGGGAAATATTCCCTACGCATTTCCTAGTGCTCCAGCAGTGTTTGAGGATGGAGCAGTCAAGCTGAGAAGGCCTCGAGAAGAGGGCACAAGAGAAGCAAGAGCTTCACCTCTCAGCATCTGCAGGTCTGTCCTACGAGATGCAGTCAGCAGAACCCGTCTGGCTTGGATCGCACCCGTTGGCGGTGCCGATGACAGACATAAGGGGAGGGAAAACTGCAGCTCAGGAATATTTATGGGAATATTTACGGTTGATGTTTACATGGGCACTGCCAGTTTATAGGAACGCAGAAGCATAAAACAGTGTAAGAGGCTGTTTTATTCTTAGGATAAATGCTCTAACTTGACAAATCCTTTTCCAGAAAACCAGAAGTTCTTCAAATAAGGGAACAGTTGTATTGACTGCTCTAGAATGATCTTTTTCTGATGTGTACAGAAGACGTACGAAGTCCCCTCTGGTTTCAGTCCTCTCTAGAAGTGACTTGAGAAGGAGAGTGAGGGCTGCTTGCCTTTCCTGGACGTGCAAAGAAGTCCCCCAAACCCAGCCACAACCGTGCCACCACCCAGGTCTGATTCCTTTTCATGGCACATTTCTCCAAGATCTAGTTTAAATGAGGAAAAAGTAATGGCTATATAAGGCAAAATCTGGATTAAAAAAAGCAAGCTGGCTCTGTTAGCACCAATTTGCTTCAGATTTCATACCCTTGTTTGGGGAGAAAAGCTTTTCTTGTGAAACGCTCAGAAGTGCAGAATATGAAAGTCTCCTTTCAGATTGCCTGGCTAAAGCAGATTAGATGAGATTTAATATTCTTGATTTATTTGTTTGTGTTTAGTTATTTTTTAAACCTAAGGGTAAAAACCATGAGCAGATTTTAAGTTCCTTCATCTCTGGGAGTAGTAATCTTATTTAAAACCTTGCTTATATAACACAAAGGAGCAAAACTGTGATTCTCTCTCACTTAAAGAGCCTTCAATATTTGTTAAAGGTAAATAACCCGATCCTGCAGCCTCATGCACCGCAGATTGCTTGGTTGCAAGGCTAGGAAGAGCTTTGGCTTGATATCAGCCCTAAAACTGCCCTGAACAAAATTCTGTTTAAACCAGAGGATGTCTCTTACGGAAAAAGTCTGCTATTGATTTTTAGATTACCTTTAGCATTGACTCTCCACAACACTTACGGGTTTTATTAATGCTACAAATGTGTTTTAAGAAGCCAAGGCGTCCTGTCCTTCAAACTTCCTTTCCCAAACCCAGTGCCTCTGGGCCATAACCAAGCTGTGCTTGGTCTTCCTGCTCCTGGGCTCAACATGTGGAGATCTTTGCTCCCGCATGTGGATTTGGGCCCCCTTCCTGCTGCATGGAGGTCCTTCCCGAGGTGGGAGCAGCAGGGAGAGGGGCCGGTGCCCTGCAGCAGGGATGAAGGTGGATGCTCCCTCCACATGCACCGTGTTGCAATGGGCGCTCAAGCTCTCGCCCAATGTTGCACTGGAGCCATCAGCGTAGCAGCATTTTCCCTCCCATGGTGAAGTCCCACTGGCCAGGCTGATCCTCCTTCTTTGGGCAGGAGCATCAAGTTTCAGAGCTTGCCCTTATATTTAAGGTAAAGAGTGGCAGCAAGATACTTGAAGAAATTAGGACTGGAGTCTACAGCTGGACTCAATGATCTTGAAGGTCTTTCCAACCACAACGATTCTATGATTCTATTCTATGATTCTATGAGTCTGCAAGAAAGAGAAGGCCCCTACAATTTTCTGCTTATATTTCAGGAAAACCAGTTGTTTTTGCTGTGTTAGGGTTTTCTTTTTGCCTTTGTATCTGAAAAGAAAAGGCCTCACTAATGCCTAAATCATTATACTGTCATTCACATTATATATTCACACCCTATTTTTGTTATGTGTTTCTGACATTTTTAGGATAAACAAGTTTTAAGAGTCTGTAAAAAGGTGAAAATGTGTTGAAACAAACTTTTCTTCCAGTAAATTTCCTGTGTAGAATAGAAATACCAGGTGTAACATGAAGAGAGTTCTTTTTCCAAGCCAGAAGCCTGAACACTGAGATTAGTATTCAGGTGGCCATGCAGCCATCAGAGAGCTACAGCTCCAATTAATTTAACCCAGAGCCTGACGTTTTAAATAGGACTTGTCTGATATTGCCAAAATATAAATCCTTGCCTGAGCATTGACGCTTCGTAATTTATTCTTGAGCGTTATAGATGTCCACTGGTTATATTGGCCAGCAGGGAAGTGACCCGGCGTGTTGGGATCCTGACGGAGGGCGCTCACCAAGCAGCTCCACTAAACTGGGGCCAATCGCTGCAGGAAAAGGGATATTCCAAGGGTCTTCCCTTGAGATAAACTAACTGGTGACAACATCAGGACCAGCACTGCCACCCTGAGCTTGGGGACGGCGGGAGGCTGAAGAGCAGAGGGGACATTTGCGCTCCCAAGTGGGATGAGTTGAGCACCCACAGACAGCTGCTTATCTCTTAGGTTTGTGATTAACGCAGCTTTCCTATTTACCACCCCAAAAGTCATGTGTAGACCAAATACTTGAGAAGTGCCAACCAGGCAATTGTCTTGGGTACGATTAAATAAAACAATTAAACGGGGCCTATTCCTTTTTAATTTGATTGCATCAGAGCTTCTTCCATTACAGAAGAAATGATTCAGTTCAATTAGCTTTATTCTCAGATGTGAAGCATTCTAACATGCTTTTTTTTTCTTGGCTAAATTAATTTAATTAAAACCCACTATTTTTATGGAATAGGATACTGTAGCTTCAAGAAATGAAATTTCATACACAGAGTACTTGGGGAAAAAGCAATGAAAATCATTTTGATAAGTAAGCTTCAGATTGAATATCTCTATTGTTGCTCATGACCTGGGGTTATATTTTTAATTGCATGTAATAAATATAACTTTATTAATTAGAAATTATCTGGAAGGAGACTTTTTTTTTCCTGCTGTATGGTATACAAAGTCTTAAAATAAAATTACTGTTCCTAGGGGTAGGAACATCTAATCTACCTTTCTTTTTTTGCTCTCAGGCTGACAACAAAATCAAGAATATAAATTCTTTTCTTTGTTTTTGTGTGGGGTTTTTTGTTTTGTTTTGTTTGTTCTTAATGGAGTTGGAGAAGCAGGCTGCTTGCCCTTAGCTGAAGGGAATTTGGGAAGTTTCTTGTGTGCCTGTTTCTCAAGAAGATTTTTTCCCCTATGCCTGTGATGGGAATCCCACTTGCTAATGAAGCCCTGGTTTCTTTACTTTGCACGCATTCTTCTTTTCCTTGCATCAAACTTCTGTATTTTATTTATTGTAGTGCTATCGCACGAGCTTTAGTTTTTGTATTTGCATTTCTCATCCACGGACAGAGACATATACTTCTACACTCATTTGGGAAGAACAACACTGTAACCAAACCTTCATGCAGAGGCAACATTACAAGGATTTGAATTATTGATATTTTCCTCTTTTGTCAACACTGAATATCTCAGCTGTGAAACACTCTTGCTTTGCCGATTAAAGCAGGTCTTAGGTTGATACTAACATTGTTGTCGTGGTGTTTTTTCTAGAGATCCTTTAACCTCTATTGGAATTTCCTATTTCTCAGTGCCTTCATTGAAGAAATGTTGCATTTTTCACCATATGTATGTTTGTAAAAGGTATGTTCTGTGGTTAGGTCCACCAGAAAGCAATCTGCTTTAACACTGAGCCCTACCAATATTTTATTCCGGGTAGTTAAAAGAAAGGCCTGCTTCTCCAGTACTCGGGTCCTTGGCCGGGATCAGGGCACTTCCAGCTGCTCCTGGGAAGCACATCATACGGATGCTGCCAGTGCCGCCGGAGCAAGGGGCACAGAGATGGTTGCAAGCTTCATAACACCTTTTTTTTCCCAAGATCTGATCACGTTTTACTGCTCTTTCCCAGGGGCTGAGGAAGGTGAGGTGAGAGGAAAGCTCCAGGCACAGCTCAGCACCTGGGATGCTGAGGGAAGGACCAGCAGGGCCTTGGTTCCCACCGGGTCCCCATGCCACAGTGAGGGCCATTGTGCTGGGAAGGTGACTTTACCGCTGTACATACCCAACACACTAAGTTAGGCAGCTGGGGAGGTAAATATGTTTATGGGATAAATTCTGGAGAAATAAATACACAAAATCCAGAAAAATATTCTAGTTAGGAATTAAAAAGTTGGAAAAAGAAAAGAAAATTATATATATGTATATGTATATTCTACCTGATCAGTCTCTTGAAATCCTTTCGTCGTTTGGCTGCACTAACAACCATGCCAAGGAAAAGGAGAAGGATGTGGAAGCAGGACTGGCAAGGCAATGGGAAATGGATGAAGTGCAGGATTGCTGCAGGATGGTGAGTCCGGGGAGGTCTCATCATCACAGTTAGTGCAAAGCTGCATTTATATCTACAGTGCTGAACCCCCAGGCATGAATACGCATCTCCCCCTACTATTTTTTTTTGAAGTTTTTATTGCAAATACTGAAAAAGAAAGAAGATCTCTTTGGTTTGAAGGCAAAACAAAATCTGCACCAGGATTTAAGAGGAAAGGATGAACAGCAAGAAGGAAAGTCAGAAGCAGCGTAGGGGGAGACAAGTAGATCCACAGCTGGGAAATCAGAAGGGGAGATAAGGGAAGCTCCGTGCAATGATGGGCGAGAGGCTGGCCTCGGTGAGGAGGAATTTCCATGCCAGTACTTAAAAAAGACAATGGGATGCCATAAAATGAAGGATAGTCCAACATGACTCCTGTTGACAGATTGCGGCAGACTGATATGCAGGTACCCAAGGCGCCTATTTAATTACCTAATCACCCGATCGCATTTTCTAGGACATTATGGTGGAGTAAATGCTAAATTATGAGGCTTCAGTGTAGTCATTGCCAATCAAATTTTATTTAAGAGAATGAGGTTTTCTTAAATTGGGCACCACTTGGGCTGATACCTTGCATTTAACTGATAAAGGTGACTGTGATGTATTTAAAATTGCAGAGGAGATTTTAGCTAGCACTGCTGCAATGTGCAAAGCCACTTGGATATATTTCAAACAGTTGAAAACTAGCTTATAAATCACAAATACATTTAGGCTGTTGACAATTCTTGAGAGTTTCTTTTGCATTTTTCCAAGGATCCTTCATTGGACCAGTACTAATTGGTATCTTTATCAAATAACTAAGATTGGTACTAAAAATCACCCTAGTATTTTGCTAGGAGTTGTAAATATGCAACACTACATCGACTAGGGAAACAGAAATTTATATTCCATATGTAGAAAATAAGAGGGAAATTAAAGCTGGCAAAGGATCAATGCCAGAACTGGGCGGAGGATGGAGATTCTCTGCTTTGGAGATAGGCCTGGCTGCTAGACCATACCCGTGCCCCAGGCACAGCCCCAGGGGCTAACTCGACTGCGGGGGATTACCCAAGAGATGCTGTTCTTTTACTTTAGTTTTTCTTCCCTGCCTAGGAAATTGCTAAAAGCAAAGCCTTTCTGAAAGTAATAATGCAGCTGGGGGAATGATTTTGAAGGTAAATCTCAGTACAGTGCGAAACGGGTGGTGTCCTCTGAGACCATGCAGGGTTTCACTTCTTTTTATCACGTTTAAGGAAACTCTTTTTTTTTCTTTTCTTTTTTTTCTAAACCTCTTAAAAACGCTTGAGGCTGGTTTGTGGCTCATTTAAACTTCAGATGGAGCAGAAATATCCCGAAATATCCTTGCTTGTAGAGCTACATATGATCTCTCGTATTGCCCACTGCCTTCACCACGGACAGGGTTTCTCAGGGGTTGCACAGGTTGAAGGTAAGTCTCTCCCAAGACCTCGGCAGAGAAGTTGGGAAACTTTAAGCTCTGGCAAAAGAGCTAGATGGAAATAACAAGGTTACATATTCGAGGCATTAAGTAACGCCTAAATGAAAAATAGGAGCCCTTTGAAAACCCCCGGAGACCTGTCGGTACTGCTGCCAAATAACAGCCGCTCCTAAACAGAAAACAGAGTTATCGATGTGCTGATGCGGGTGAGTTGTCAATATTTACTGAGAGAATATTCCCTTATGAGCACCAATATCAATGTTTTAAAAGGCACGTTTTTACTGGAGCTTTTTAAATATTACTGATGAAAAAGTAGTGCAAGTTTGAATGTCAGTCGTTTGCAGCTGAAGGGCATCGTCTTTCACCCGGATCGGAGATCTCTCAAATGTATTTAGTATCGAGCCATTGTGCATCTCTCCCTTTAGTAACTAATCATAAATCCTTGAAATTGAAGCTGTTATTTGTGTCTCTGCTCACAGCACTTTTGGCCCATTCTCCTCTCGCGAGAGTGGCTCTCATGAAGCATCTTCTCCACAGCATCAGGTGCCAAAATTCACCTTTCTTATCCCTTTACCAACATGTGCACTCCTCCAGTGCTGGCCATGTGATGCCCAACCAATGCTGTCCACGGAGGACCAGAGCTGAGCATGGCCATGGAGAAACTTCAGTCACTTCAATGCCTTTTAGGAGGGAGAGTTGGTAAAAACATATATATAGATAGATATGAAAGTCTACACACAGTGTTTTATTGCATCACTGCTTTTTGGTCATCTTTATTTATCTAGACCAGGACAAGCATCAGGGATGGCAGGTGCCAAGTGCTTAGTGCCACTGCAGAGCCTGGGTCTGTCCCTTGCCCATCCAGTGGGCTCCATCGTGCTCTAGCACGATACCTCCGAGTTGTTTGCAGCATCCTGGTGGCCACCTGAGTTCCTATGTATTCCCCAAAGATATATAAGTCACAATATAATGGGGATATATATGTCACAGCATAAATAACCGTCTCTGGAGAATATATGTACGAAAGGCTCCTGTCCTTGCCCAGAATGGACGCAGGGATGGGGGGAGGCTGTGGGAGGTTGGAGGAACCCAAAGTTGGACCAGGATCTCCAGATCATATCCTTGCCTGGTTGGCCAGAGGAGGCTCTAGTCATGGTTGTTACACATAATGATGGGACTGTAATTGCTTCTCTGTACAATGGTATTAAATTAAATCCACAAAATGTCAAGGTCCTTTGCATTTAAGTACCATTCAGCAAGGGTTGTAATGGCTATTACTTTCAGCACTTTAAATCCTTTAAATAGACTGGTGTCAGCTGTTTGTCCATCTTCTGCTGCAAAGCACGAGGACAACAAAACACTTTACCAGCCTGGGGTCTATCCTGGAGGATGCCAGCCTGTTGTCTTTTTATGGTATTTGAAAATTGAAATTAAAGCAAAAAAGGTCACACCTTTCCCCAGCCTACTCGAGAACTAGCAGAGAGGTGTTATTATGGTAATAAATGGATGGTTACTGCCTTCAGATAATACATTCACCATTGCATTTCTGAGGTCAGGTAGGACAGATGCAGCGCATGGTGGCATATTGGACTTCTCCTAGTGACCTCCACATGAAGGAGCGATGGGGCTTGAAGTAGAGCACGAGCCCCTGCTGGGGCCGCTGCAACGTGGGCTCCATGACCAGACTGGTCTGATCAGGGGTACTGGGTGCCCTGAAACGACACAGGTGAGCTCACCGTGCTCCATATTGCACAAAATCAACCAAAACCTCAATGCTGTTTTCCTGTTATCTCAGGTTAGTGTGAAAGATGCACCAATGAAGGTAAGAAAAAACAGCTGCCATGAAATGAAGCACGACATTTCGTCTGAGGCTAGAAGTGACAGATTTGTAAGTTGGAAAAATCATAATTTGGGTGCGTGTGTAAAAACATATGCAAAACTGATAGATGGCTCCACAGGCTCTGTGCACCTGTGGACGTAGGCGTTTGGCTAATGCTTCTTCATATCCCTTGAGCCGTTTATTAGCTTGCCCCAAAGTAAGACAGATTTGCTCATTTTTGTGCATTCAGTCACTAAAGCATGGCTACAGGAAGGGGCACGCGATGCTTTAAGTGGACTGGAAATAAAAAGAAAATAGTAAAACATAGTTAATGTAAGAAAGACCCAGGATCCCTCTCTGTGTAGCAATGCACAGCACAGAGACAGGCCGTGTCCCCAGAGGTGTCAAGTCCAAAAAGGTGAGACATTAATTGAGAGGAACTGTCCCCGTCACGCAGGTGAGGAGAGGTGGCCGAGGAAGCCGGGGGCTGTAACACGGGTGTCTCCAAGGGGGTAGGCGGCCCGGGCAGCCCGGGTATACGGCTCTTACAGCGGAGCTCGGCCTGCAGAACCAGCTCCTTGCAGCTTTGCGTTTGCAAATGTCACCCGGTGCCCTGTGCCGTGCCAGTGCGGGTGACGCAGGACCCGCACGTGTGGCAGGCGGGACCTTCGCTGCTCCCTCTGCAACACCCACAGAACTAGAGGTAATGGCCACAAACTGAAGCACCAAAAGTTCCACAGGAACTTAAGGAGAAATTTCTTCCCAGTGAGGGTGCCAGAGCCCTGGAACAGGCTGCCCAGAGAGGTTGTGGAGTCTCCTTCTCTGGAGATCTTCAAACCCGCTTGGACGCAGTCCTGTGCCACGTGCTCTAGGTGACCCTGCGTGTGCAGGGGTTGGACTAGGTGACCTCGAGAGGTCCCTGCCAACCTTGAGCATTCTGTGAGTCTGTGATCCTATGAACACCGAGTGCCAAAGCAGACACGGGATGGCAGGCGGCCCCATGCCCGCCCGTGGGCCCCGTGCGCGTCCCCTCGGGTGATGTCCTCCCTCCTGCACCCGCTCCTCCTCCGGCGCTTTGCGCGGCGCTGCCGGCGGCAGAGCACGAGGAGGATGTTTGACAAGCTCCACCGCCTGCCCACCTTGGCTCTTGATTAAGTCTTCAGTGAGGGTAATGCGAGGCGAGGGCGCGCAGTCCCTGGAAATTACCTCTCCATTAAATTCCTTGTCATAAACGCGAGGGAAGGTGGGTAATTCAAAGCAAAGGTGGATGAGATGAATTTACTGTCAGTCCCTCCCGAGCCGCCCCTTTGCTCTCTGCCAGAGCAGGTTGTGTCTCCTGTAGACACTGATGGATTTTGGTGTGTCTGGTCGATGCTTCCTCAGACGCTCCCATGAGCGGCTTGGTCGTCCTCGGGCAGGAGCACATCCTGTGGAACCAGCTCCCACCACTGCTCCCGCTGTGGATCCAGTGCTGAGCGAGACTGCTGCAGGAATTGCATTAATGGGTGGAGAGCGGCCCCAGGGCTGTTAGAGATGGAAGGGTTTGGTCTTTGGCCGGGACAGCCAGGGCATCTCCTGACTCTGTAATGTCCATTTGCAGCGTGTGAGGCTGCTGCTCAGGATGGGAGCAGCACGTGTGTGGGGAGTCCGTGCGGGATGCTGCAGGGATGCCAGGCTGGGAGCGGGGCAATGAAACACGGATGGTGTTTGGCACAGGCGGCCGACGTGGGCGAGATCTGCATCTGGTTTCGTGCCTGCAGGATGGATGCTGGCGGATGGGCTCTTGGGGGTGTCTGGGAAGTTTGGGTCGAGACGGGGAAACTCTGTGCACACATTTTACACCCATAGAATGGGGGTGGCTTTGTCTTTAAACATCGACAGCAACTTCTGCAAGCAAACATGAAAGTGGTGAGACTGGCTGAAGTGCCCCAGTGCTGCGGGATAAGGGGAATGCATGGTACTGAAACCCTCTGAATATCCAAATGCAGTGTCTGTCGGGCATAAGCAGATAAAGCTTTGTCCTGGGCACACAAAGTGTGATCCTACAGGGTTAGTTTAAGCAGGTGTCTTCATGCTAGAAACAATTTAATAGCTTTAAACCAGATTTCAGGACAAGTTAAGATGGGGGTACTTGTAGGGGTAGATATGTGTAGGATCCTGGACTTCAGGCTCCCCCATCATGCTAAACTAGCCGGAAGAAATCGTTGTCCATGACAATGCAGGGTGTTAGCATTAAGCCTGGCATTTAAGGGCAATATCAAACCACGAAGCCATTGATCCGGCTGCCAGGAGGGAAGGGGGGTCCATGGCCCCTTCCCTCCCAACACAGCCAGAGACCTGGAGGAAGCTCCGGGATCAGGGCTGGCTGCGCTCGGTGCCTGGAACTGGTCAGGAACCGTGGGGATTCCTGGTCTTTTCCTAATTGTACCAAAGGAATATATGTCTGTATGGACAGCCATATATATATATATATATATATATATATGTATAATGCACATGTATATGTTTATCCATATACCCCTCCACATGTATGTATGTATATATAGGTGCATACACGCACATATGTATCTATGTATATATCGCCACCGGGAGCAACAAAAAGCCTAACTGAAGCTCGGGCCTGGAGCCAGGCGTTTCACTGCAGCAGCTCCTGGCTCGGCAGGGACGAGGTCCCTGCGAGGGGAACTTACCATGTGTTTCTCTCCTTGGCAGCAAATACTACTTTTTCTGGTCTTTTTACAATTAAAAAAAAATCAGCAGCAATCAGAGAATGCACTGGAAGCAACTGTAATCTTAAAAGAGAGAAAGAAATAAAAAAGGAAGTAGAAAGAGATACAATGTGAATAATAAACAAACAAAAAAACCCCACTCAAATAGCTAATAGACAGCAATTTGGGAGATAATTGTATAATTTGAAGCAAGTATTGTAAAAAAAAAAAAAAAAAGTTCTAGCACTTGGTACAAAGGTTCCTTTTTGTCTTTGATGCTCTTTCCAGCCCCCAAAAGCTGTGGGATGCTGCAAGAAGGGAGGCTCTGGGCAGGCAGGTTTTGCAGATCTCCCACCGTAGCGTCTCGCTGCGCCCTGGTGCGCAGCCAGACCCGCCCTGAGACGGGCTCCCCCGCTTCGCTGTTTGCAGCTATTGCTCCTGTTTTTAATGTATTATCCCATCTTTCTGAGCAGACGTGTTGCTGCACGTGTGAACCCGATGGATGTCTTGCACCGATGGATGGTGTGATGGCCCTGGCATGTGCGGGAGCCCCGCTTCGGCAGGCTGCTTTTAGCATCCCAGGACCAGGGTATCCTTGTGCACCAGCAGGATATCTTAAAACCATTACCTGTGAATTGAGGTATGGAGAAAACCCACAGCAAAAACCATGCACAGGACAGGAAACTGGGTAACTTGTTGGCAAGCTGGATTCCCTTTGTCCATAGGTAGCTTTGCTGTCACTGGATTGCGGGAAGAGGAGACCCTGCATCTCCAGGAAGCACCTTCTTCAGGATGCCTGAGCCTTTAGGCCAGCAAAACACTCGTGAGTCATAATTGCATGTTGTGGTGATGTGGAGTTTGCGTTCAGCAATTACAGAGCGTGTGGTCCAGTCTGACAAAGTACTTTTGAAGGTGCTCTTGAGTCATGTGTGCTTTGAAGGATCTGACAGCGCGGATCGGTGCGGCAGGGATGGGGTGGAGAGGGCTTTGGGATGGTTCGGGATCTTGGGTTTGGTCCAGGTTCTTGGGGTGCTTCAGGCTCTCTGGAGAGGTGTGGGGACTGGCTACCTCTGCTATAAGAGTAAGACAAGGCGTTTTCTGGGTAAGAATAATGGTCTCTGTGCTGTCCTCAGGGGCAGATGTGACCCTGCACCTGCGCTTTGGATCCACAACAGACAGAGCAGTTACACAGTTATCTTCGAGCTTTCCTGTTAGTTTCTAGTCAGATTAAACAGCAGTTGCTTGATATGATCTACCTCTCCAAATCTTTCTTGCAGGTCCTCCATGATTTTCAATTATTTCACGTCTAAATCTACTATCTACCACCTGCAGCTAGGGAGGACACTTGGCGCTGCCACAGCCCGGACCCAGCTTTGAGCACTCAGAGGAAATGCCAGGGTGTGCACATTGCTAGGAGGCAATTTTACATGGCTGGGCTTTGCTCTTGCTGCAATTTAACTTTCCCAAACATTTTGATAAGAGCCTGCCACACAAATTGCTTTCATGTTGTGGGCAGGTTTCCTAAGGAAATGAAGTGTGTGTGTCTGCGCTCTCTGTTTGTGCATCTCTGCCAGCCATCTACCAAAGAGGAGATGTTTCCAAAGGTAGGGGTGAAGATCAGGGGCTGGATAAAAGCAAATAATTAGGAGTTATTTGAGGGAAGTTTTGCAGTGCGAGCCCAACCACTCACTGTAGAGGCGGCCCTAGACCAGACACCAACCATGCTCATGCCTGTCATTGAGACTGTGACGGGGATTCTGCGGGAAGATTTAGGGAACAAACAACACAAATTGGAATGAAAAGGTCTCCATTGATACCTCTCCTTGCAAAGGCAAATAGCTTTTTCTATACCTGACATTTTGGAGTAAGAAAATTAATGCAAATCAAAAGGAGTTTTCCGAGATCAAAAAGGACAGTTTGACAGGGAGGAGTTGAAGTTTCTTGCAAAGATTCATGAGGGCTGATGCTAGGGGGGATCAGGTGTTTACTGGTTACACAGCTAGGGAGCTAAGCTGCTTTGAAAAGGAGAAATCCCAAACACCAGTGTTTTATAGAGCAGCTTCTACTATTGACACCATCAGTACTGCCGGAGTTGCACGTTTGGGCTGCTCTGCTGCAGCGTCTTCGTGTCACCTCCCGTGGGCCGGTGCTGGCTCGGTGGGTTGGTGCAGGGAAGGCACTGGGCTCCCTGCCTGGGGCCTCAGAGCAAACGTTTGCTCCTGGCAGCAGGGCCCTGCACGGCACTGCGGGCTCTGCACTCACTGGAGATAAAACAGCCGTTCCAGTTCTTTTCTTGTGGAGCCTCATGGTGGAAGGATGGGTTTGGGGTGAGACAGAGGTCCCCCACTCAGCAATACCCACTGGTTTTGTGCTGAGGCTCCCGAGCCCTCTGCAGTGATGGGCAGTGTCTGCCAGGAGCGCACGAGCCAGCCCTGCAGTGAGGACAGCTCTATCTCACCCAGAACGGGAGGAGAGGCGAGCACAGGTATGTTCACCAGCTCGTTTTTGCTGCCACATTTGAGTCACTCGTGTCACACACCCACTCTGCATGGGGCCATTTTGGGTGGCAAACCAGTGAAGCGATGGTTTTTCTGCAGATACTCGAAAAAGCTCAGGCTTGACAAAGAAGTGCCATTTTTCCTAGTTGTTCTTAGACTCCAAAACTACTAAGCGTTTGGCTCGATGCCCCCAACAAGGGTGAGGATGCTGCTGGCTGCGGCCGTGCGGTGCAGCCGGGCCAGGAGCCGTGCGGCCGCACCGTCCTGCACTGCGTGACAGCGCTGCGTGACGGCGCTGCGTGACAGCACTGCGACAGCACTGCATGACAGCGCTGCGTGACAGCACTGCGTGACAGCACTGCATGACAGCGCTGCGTGACAGCACTGCATGACAGCACTGCATGACAGCGCTGCGTGACAGCACTGCGTGACAGCGCTGCGTGACAGCACTGCATGACAGCACTGCATGACAGCACAGCACTGCATGACAGCACTGCATGACAGCGCTGCGTGACAGCGCTGCGTGACAGCGCTGCGTGACAGCGCTGCGTGACAGCAGTGCATGACAGCACTGCGTGACAGCGCTGCGTGACAGCACTGCGTGACAGCGCTGCGTGACAGCACTGCGTGACAGCACTGCGTGACAGCGCTGCGTGACAGCGCTGCATGACAGCACTGCGTGACAGCACTGCATGACAGCACTGCATGATAGCGCTGCATGACAGCGCTGCATGAGAACACTGCGTGACAGCACTGCGTGACAGCACTGCATGACAGCACTGCATGGGACCGCACTGCTCCCCCGGAGAGCACCCGGCAGCGGCAACGGGGAGAAGCCGGTGCCTGCGGGTCCTTCAGGTTCTGGAAACTACAATAGCTGGCAGAGACATGGCAAGAAAATTTACATTTTTTTAATTTCACTGCAGATTAGCACTAACTGGGACTTGTTCTATATGTTTGAAAAATGACATGCTTCATAAATATTTAGTGTGTCAGATTGGTGAGTGCAGATGTGTCATAATAAAATCTGAAGCAAATTGGTCCTCCTCCAGCCATTAATAACTTCCAAGCAAGGCTTTGCAGTAATGAAAATTGATCAGTGCCAAATGACTAAACACAAACCGGCAAGCAAGAACCCTGTTTGTCAAAGTCTGGCTGAATCCTTTCTTTTTGGGGCTGGTGCAGCAGCACTGCACAAGGACGTGGGGCCGCTGGATGGGAGCGTTTCCATGGACGGCTGTGGGTCGGAAATGAGGACGTCCGTGTGTCTGCAGACAGGAAAGCACTCCAATGCCTGATCTCAAAGTCTGATTTCACACTGAAAATCTCCAGCAGCGTTACCCATAGCAAATGCTTACATCTGCCATGCTTTATATTGCCCCAAGTTCTCTGCAATCATTGCTCTCTCCAAGACATCTTGAGCAAGAGGATGTCAAAGGGTAAAGATGAGGTAACAAACCCGTGCGGCTGCAGTGAAATGCAGGCTCTGTATATTCTGTATATTCTGTATATTCAGCTTCTCGCCTGCGTTGGCCGAGCAGCCCCGGTGCCTGGCAGTGCTGCTGGCAGCACCGGCTGCGGCAGCATCCCGGATTCCTCACTCCCATCATCAATGCAGTTGATGAGCACCCGAAACAGCAGCCGCTGCATTAAATATGCGCAACATCTGTACCTCTGCACTGGCGCTGCAAGCACATATCTGACAACCCTCCCGCTTGGAGGACAGATGCTGCGGCAGAGCAAGGAGAGTCCTGCACCCTGAAATGACGACTGCCCGTAGCACTTTTTGCACTGCTGGCTCCCCCAGTCCCGCTCATTGCTGCCTGTGGTGCTTCCAAGCGGCCATGGCCTCTCGTGCAGAGGCATGGGATGGTGCTGGCCGATGCACACGCTGCTCGTGGCAGCGGAACGGGATGGACGGTGCCTTGTGGCACAGCCAGGAGCACGACACAGCTCGGCTCCAACAGCCCCGCGTGGGCCCAGGGGTTTATCATGGATCATCAGGCTCCCTAAGGGAAAGAAACCTGGAACTTGGAGCCAATGATGGTGCTCATTTTGCTTGCTCTGCTCTGTCCAAAGCAGGTGGCAGAAATAAGGGTCTTTCCATGGAGCCACTGCTAGGAGAAGAGGACACTGCCTCCCTGGGGAAGGGAGATGGGGCGTCAGGACACATCTGAACGAGACTGAACTGAAATCTCCACAAATCCTCAGCAGCACCAATGCATCTGAAGGGGGCTGGTTGCAGAACAGATGTCCAGATCTTTTGCTTCTTCCAGAAAGATAATGACGACTGTTCCAAAAGGCAAAGGCAGCAATCGAAATACGCATTGGGCGATATCTCAAACAACAGTGCTCAGAGACTCACTGTGGGGCTGCTTGGGGACACGATGCCACCCAGCAGCCCTGGGGAAAGTGGAATGGTGGGGACAGGGAGCTCCTGGGCGGCCCGGCAAAGGCAGGAGGGTCATCCCTCCGCTCCGCTACCCCGGGAGCATCCGGAGAGGAGAAATGCTCTGCAACGCCAGTAACGGGAGAGTATCGAGATCTTTTGGTTATTATTTAAACTTCAAAAGACAAAAACATCTGCTCTTGCTCTTGCATGCAGGAGGACACAAAGGATGATCCTTCTTAGCTTTGGATTGTGTCAAACGCTTGTAGACGAGACTCGGGGGTTGCTGCTAAGCTTTGTAGCGCTGCAGAAACTCAGCATCCCTCGGGGCAAACCTCGCGAGCCTGGCGGTCCAAACACCAAAGCGCCAAAGATTTACAGCAATAAATATTGTATGGAACTGCACCATTTGGCTTGTTTTATTAAAAAAAAAAAAAACAAAAAGTTTCTTGATAGTGCTGACCAAATGCAACACAGTTTTAATAAAAAGGTGGCTTTGAATTTTTAAATGCTTTGAGGAACCTTATCTTTGCTTCAATTGAAGATAAGCATGTTTTCTTAAGAAAAAGGTAGATTTTTTTTTTAACTGAAACGTTGCATTTGGAATGTTTTGAATTTGAAACGTTATAGTTGGACTTTATGGTCTTGACGATTCTATGATTTTACGAACATGTCGTGATGTTTTAAAAACATTTTGACTGTTTACTAAGCCATATGTTTGCATGTGTGTTTGCATATGTTGCAGATCTCATCAATGCAAAAATATGCAGCCATTTTCCTCCCTTGAAAGCAACAACAGCTTTAAAACAAATACTTAAAAAAAAAACTTTATTGTTTAAAAAAGCAAACAGGCTCCGATGATTGTGTTTCTTCCTGCGCACTTTTCTCCTAAGGAATAGCTTTCCTCCTCACTTGTTCTTTCCTCAAACAAGGAATCTTTTAAAGAAATAAGGACCCATATCTAAGCAAGAGTTTGCAGCACTGTTACAGACTATGATAGCAGGGAGGAGGTGTGAAATCCAAGATCATTTTCTGGTTGTTATGTATTAAATGAGAGTAAAGCTTCCCGAGGTGAGAAGAATCTCTCTCCATTACCACACTCTTGGCTGTAAAATGTGTAGGTTACGTCTCATTATCACCTAAGAAATTAGAGCCTCAAGGTCGCGGAGAGCAGAGCGCCGCGTGTGACCTGCCGCACAAGCGCCTCATTAAGGCAGCTACGCATATGTGTAATTTTCTATCATTTTTAAGGACCTTCACAGATTAAGGTCACTGAAATGTACAGCAGTAGAGCCTTAATAAGAGACTAGATTACTTAGTGGGATATCGCTTACAGATTTTTGCAGGCTGTGAAAATTTCCAGTGCAAACCTGACCTTATCACAGCACCGCGCGTTTGTCCATGGCAGCAGGACAGACGGACGGATGGACGGACGCCCCACGGCCATCGCTCCTCCCGGCATCCCAAGCCTTAATCTGGGGAAGGACACGTTCACTGCATAGACCCAACACTGAGCTCAGGCTATGGTCAAAGAAAGAACATTTCTACACAGGTCCCCCCGTTCTCCCGCAGGATTCAGGCTGCAGTTCCAGGTGTCTTAGGATGTTACTGCTTTGCTGCAGCAGCTTGGCTTGTATCCCTTGTGTCGCTCGTCTCTCCTTTGACAGAACCTCTTTCTTTTGGTGGCGATATGACTCAGGAGATCCTCCACGTCCCCTATAGGGTTAATCTCCTTTCCTTTACTTGATGTTTCTTTTCAAATTACCTGCTTGGGCGCCTTTGTTTCCCTCCCAGTAACATATGGTGCAGTGGATGCTGTCTAACTGCTATAAACAATTTAGCAACAAGTGGGTATCTATCTCACAAACCGTGTATCTGGGCAAAATGAGCCAGGCCTTTTAGCAAAATCTGTACAGAATCAGAATGCAGAAGACACAGAACTGTGAAATCCTATTGCCACCACCCCGGGCCCTGGTTTGCGGTGGCTGTTTGCTGCATCCTGCTCGCAAGGACGCGACGATGTCCAGTCGTGCCGAGCTGAACGGCGGGGCTGAGTTGGATTTCTGAGTATTCAATTTTATTATAAATATCTTATTATTATTAAAAGCTGTTGGCCAGTAAGTTTTTCCAAGAGGCTTGCTATGTGTATGCGTGTGTGTGTATATATATATATATATATATATATATATATACACATATATAATGCAACCTTTGGAAAAACAATTGATTCTTCTTGGTTTCCATCCTACATCTGTGATACACAGCTTGGGCTCCTGGGGCAAATTATTATTGCACGAGGTCATACCCCTCCGAGCTGTACCCTGGTCTTGTGGCTCTCTGATACCCCTGGGCTATATTGCAGACTTGCAGCTACCCACTACCAGGCAAAATACTTTTGCAGGGTATGTGCAACTGTGGGAGGGAGGCCATGCACCTTCCAAACAGCCTGGAGTCCCCATTCCTGGCATGCAGATCTGTATTTACCCATATTTACAACACCAACGATTTTTGGAAAGTAAATTGCCATCTGGCCAGTCTGCACTTGGAGGAGGCAGCTCTGATCTGAGTTTTCCTTCTACCAACTTTAGTGGGTCTTGTCTTGGTGAAGCACATTCTGCAAAACATGTGATTTTCCTTGTCAAAACAATGTGTGCAAACATGAGATTTTAGCATTAGAGTTTTAGGTGAAAACACATTCTGATTGGGTAAATTTAAAAACACTGTCATTTATCAGGCTCTTTTTCTCTGCTGCAAAGGCAGTGAAACGTGATGATTGATATGTGGTTGAGTGCTGCTCTTTCCATCTTCCCTGGCCTGTCATTAAAAAAAAAAATGCAGTTGAGTCCATGGCCTATGCATTTTTCTTCTGTGAAATTTTGCAAGGTCAGAGGCCTGTCAGCACAGCATCAATATCAACAGTGTATTATACTGTGTCTCCTGAATAAGTTCCAAAATAACAAGCTTAGTGCTAGCCAACTTATGTCTGCCATTTACCCATCACTGGACTTGATGGAGGAGAAAGGGTCCTGCGAGCGCGGCTCTGATGTTTGCTGGTTTGGTTTGATCTTGTTTTGTTTGGGTTCTGTTTGTTTGTTTGTTTTGTTAAGGCTGTCACTAATTTCCCCTTCAGCAATAGAGCTCTTGCCAGTAGGAGGCTAGGGAATGTTAATTTTAATTTGTAAGTATTCTCAGTTTAGCTTTAAGGTACACCAGGGAATACTTTATGGGGTCATTAATCCTTGTCTTGAATGTGATATGTTGGTGGCTTCATTCCCTTGGGGCACTTCATTAATAGTCCCATGAAACACGCCTTGAAGCATCTAAGAGCTATTAAAATATGTCCTTTTGTTCCCAAATTAATCCTTCTAATTCACTTTTTAGAACAATTTACTGAAGAGCCCTACATTTCCGAAAGTGTTTGTGCACACACTGCAAATGCTTCCTGAAGATGCTGTGGGGCCAAAGACCTGTTCAGCTGCAGAATTAGAAACATTTGTCACCTTTTTATCCCCTTGGTTTCTGTTAAGCTTGTTGAACCCTTTCCGTTTTGTAGTAACCCATGGGAAAACACTATACATATGCAGAATCCAAAGCAACTAAGGCAAACCTGACCATGAAGCCTCTATGGCCCGAGTCAAACTTATAAACAAGTGATTCTAGGAGATGCTCAGGGGGGCAGTTTCTGAATGAGGAAGAACTGCTAGCTCCACCTCTTAAGTTGAAGTAAAGCCACGGCTGCAAAAAGTTTAGTATCATTGATTAACATAGATCTAGCAAAGTCATCAGGTCTTAATTAGGCACTGTGTGATGTTAATGTGCCCTGAGGAGCAGCACCTGGTGCTGGTGAGAGCCCTTTAGAGCAGGCGGGGAAGCAGCCCTGGCCTTTCCTTGGAGCCCTCCTGGAGGAAGGCAGGGAGGTGCTGGCTGCTCCTGGCTATGGTGCAAGAGAGCAGCTTGATGCATGTGTGTGCCCTGAGGTAAGAGCATCTCATTGCCTTTGCTCCACGTTTTGAGCTGTGTGGGATGATGGTGGTGGAGTTCAGGATAACTGTGACTGGTCCATTTTGGTAAAATGTGGCTTTGAGAAGAAGCCTGGAAAGCTGGGGCTGTTAATTGGAGGCTGGCTGTGTGTTTGAGCAGCTGCAGGGGGAGAGGGGCACTGGAGCCCACGCAGAGCTCGCCTCTGAGTTCCAGAATTCCACAGGCTTATTTCTAAAAACCTATGGGGGAAATGATTGCGAGTCCCTGAATGGAAGTTATTCAGCATGGTGAGTCATCCAGAGCTCGACAGCACTGGAACGGGCTGCCCAGAGAGGATGTGGGGGCTGCTTCTCTGCAGATCTTCCAACCTGCCTGGGTGCTGCCCTGTGCTCTGGGTGTCCCTGCTGGAGCAGGGCTGGACTAGATGATCTCTAGAGATCTTCCAACCTGCCTGGGTGCTGCCCTGTGCTCTGAGTGTCCCTGCTGGAGCAGGGCTGGACTAGATGATGTCTAGAGGTCCCTGCCAACCTCAGCTGTTCTGAGGTTAAATCACTGCTGTTCTCGGAGCTGCTCCTAGCTTGTAGTGCTCGCACCTGGGCTGGCTTTCCCTGCAGCAGGAACCACGGTCACCTCTGTCTGAGGGATGTGGGATGCTCTTCCTGCAGCAGAGCCCTGCTCCGTGCAGGAGGGAGCAGGGCCGGGTGCTGCCGCTCCGGCCGGTCACGCCAGGCTTGTGCAAAACCTTGGGGCCAGCATGGGAGATGTGCGGTGCACGGAGCAGCGCCAGGAGCTAAGTGGAGTTTTGTCTCTGCTCGTTAGAAAAACGGTATTTTGCTCCTGTTACTTTTTTGAGGGGAACTGATGAACTGGCCTTCCCCTTGGCTTGGGAAGCTGAGGGCTTTGCAGTGGGTGAGGAACAGCAGGGCGCTTGGAAAGCAGCTCCCACTGCAGAGCGTTCCCTGGGACCCTGCGGGGGTGGCTCCAAAGGGCCTTCTAAAGGAGTCTATCGTGCTGCAGGACATGTGTGTGGGGTGGGGGTATTTTTTGTTTGTTTTTGTTTTTTAAATCCTTAAAAATTTGCAAAACAATCAAGAGTTTCTATACTCTGAATAATATCACAGGAAAAATTGCTTAGGCAGGACAGGATGGGGCTGAGGGTGCAGAAAGACCGGAGCCCACTGCATGGTGCCTCCCTGTGACCACGTGCAGTTCTGGGGGGCTGTGCCTGACTTCCCCTATTTCCTCTTCAACAATCACTTTCCTCCTGAAATCTAAATTTAAGGTGAACTGAAGTGAACTTTTTTCTTTTTCTTTTTTTTTTTTTTTCTTCCCCTCTTTGAGACATGTTTTTGAGTAAGCAGTAAGCTTGAAATGAGCTGCTGAGGGAGGAGCCCATGTCGCTTCTCCTGCAGTGGTCACCAAACTCCGGGAGCTCGGGGCAAGTGTGTTTAATAACACCTGGATACTTTTATTGTGACACTGGAAGGAAAATACCAGCATTCTTAGTCCATCAGAAATCTCTCACATGATTGCGAGAAAGCAGGAATATTACAGGCACTTTTTGTTCAGCTAGACTCGCTATCTGAAAACATATCTGAACTGAACCCTATTTCCTCTCCTGTTTTCATCATTAATCTTTAATTAACAATGTCCATTGTCTGAAAACTCATGATATCACTGAGCTCCTGCTGATTTACCGACTTGCACTGATGTGCGTGTGAGAAGTGTATTTCTATACTGTGAAGGATTTCATGGTTGAAGTGCTGAGCTTGTGGATTTAAAGTTGTTCTCCATGGAGATGACTTGATTACAACCTTGTTTGTTTTACCTACTGATGGTTTTGTTTCCTGCATCATTCATACTATTGCTTTGCATTTTGTCTTCAGCTTTTGTATTATTTGTTTTTGATTTATATTTTCTATTTTTATTATTATATTAATCTATGATTTGTCTATTTATAATGAAGCTTTTTGCACTGCTACTATGAAATAATGAGTTGCTTGTGTCCTGCACGCAGCCCAATTAAGGGATAGTGTGTTATGTTTGTAAGCTAACTGTGTATCAAAACCACCAAAGAAAGCAAAGCTCCTGAACGAAACCCTCCCCGGTGTGGTGGGAATGTTAAGGAGGCTTTTGTAGGGTAAAGACTGGCATTTAGAAAGCAGGAAGCTTGCGAAATGAGGAGAGCCAGGGAACCACAGCAAGTTGCTTGTAATAGGAGACTAAGAGGACTGGGAAGACTTTCAAAGGCAATGAATAGATAACGGAGGTAAAGCACCAACTGATCCACAGGGACCGGCTCCCGGAGCCATCCCGTGTCACCCGGAGCGTCGCCTCCCCCTTGGGAAGGTGGGAAGCGTCTCCAGTGCGGCCCTGCTGGCACCGCTCCCGTCCCCGTGCGCCTGCCCGCGCAGGCAGGAGAGGCTTCAAGTGCGCTTTCAAAATCGCCCTCAAGAATTCTTATTTTCTGTCTTCAAGTCCCAAGTTCTCTTGAGTTTTTACTGAATTGAAAAGTTACTCTGTGCCTACTCAGACTGTCACTCTAGACATGATGGTGAGGGTGATGGTGTCACCATTTCATCAGTGTTTGCTGGAAAGTACTGAAATATCATAGCCCAGGGGTCAGTGACCCAGGGATATGAAAATGCTTGTTTGTGGCTGTGTTTTTTTTCTTTCTGTTTTTAAAAGCTCTGCTTAGTGGATGAAATGCATACAGGAAGTATATACAAATTGCATATAGTGGCTGTATTAAAAGCCCAAATCCTTTACAGAGGGTGAATGAGAGCTAGGAAAAGTTAGGAAAGTGTAAACTTGGATCCGGAGGGCAGAGGTCTTCATGTGTTGTTATTTTCTCAAGATTCTGGTTTAGCTGGATCACTTTTCACTATCTCTGAGCACACGTTAATGGGTTGAGGTGGATCCAGCTTTTCCTTTGCCTTGGCTTTTCCAAGTTTCCACTTGGTTGTCCCCGTTACTGACAAACTAACTGCGCCTTGGGTGTATGAGCAATCTGCCTTCAGGGAAGAGGTATAATCGCAAACTCACTGAAGTGGGGGTTTGCCTTGTTAAAAATCACTCTTCCACCCTTGGGAGCTTTGGGAGAAGTGAATGGATTTTTTTTGCCCTGTCCCAATGAGAACAAAGCGCTTTTGTCTGTGCCCTTTTCAACAGCAATTAGGAGGCGTCAGCAGAGCCTGGCTGGTGCTTTTCAGGGTATGTGCTGTGGGGGAAGAAAACGGAAACTTTCTAGGAAAAAAAAAAAGCTAAGTTTAAATTTATCGCACCCTTTGTAAAGGGAGGCTAGAGCTAACTGCTCAAACGCCCCGGGCCATCGCTCCCCGCTGTTGCAGGGACTTCTCTGGGCAATCCCGGTTCCCCCGAGCAGCCCCCGCTCCCCGGGCCGCGCCGCGGGGCTGTCCCGAGCCTGGCGCGGGTGGGCAGGGCCGGGATCGGGGGTTGTGTCTGTGTCTGTTGCTCCTCTGCCTCCTTTCCTGGAATGCTCCCTCCCTGCCTGGGCGGCTGGGTACCTCCACAGCCTGTTTTCCTCCTGTCCGCTCCCGTTTCCAGTTATCTGACCCTGACGAGCAGGGATGGCTCCTGCGTGAGGGTGAGTGTATCCCTCCAGGTCAGCACTGCTCCCACCAGGAGCAAGTCCCATGTTCATGGCTACAAATATATATGTGTATATATATAGTTCTTTGCTCTTGCTAAATCTGTCTTGATCAGCATGCTCCTGTGACAACCACTGTCATGCCAGCTTGTTAAGAGACAGTAAAATAATCCAGAGGGGCAACAGCCACTGGGCTTTAGTGGATTTTACTCACCAGTGCAACATCTTTGTGACAATATCCAGCACTAACTGGGCAGTTGTTACAGGGGGTTATCAGCTAGCAAATAGCAATTATCAATCAGTGCAACCAAGTGAAGTGCAGTGCACTGCTTGTCCCAGCAAAACACTAAAGCATTTCTTCCCCCTGAGTGTACAGGAGCTCTCAGCCCTACAGGAGCTGACAAATGCTGCCATGTTTCCTCTCTCTGAGCTTGCAGGGGACTCCCATCCTTAAGGAGTTACCTTATCCTTGCGTGCCCGGTATGGGGAGGGAAGGGGTGGTCATGGTGCAGCTGGAGGAGCTGCCCAGGTGCATTCCCCATCCCTGCTTGGCTCCTCAGTGCTGGACCCTGCCCTATACCCCTTGGGGAAGGGGAGCGTGGCTGTGCTATGGGGATCTTTGAGGGGATCTTTCCAGACCCTTCAGACGAGGTCCACAAGACTATCTGCTTTTTGTGCATGATGAGTTCTGCTCCCTTGTTGACTGTTTGGTGAGTATATCAGTTCCTTACCCATTGGATATTGCTAGCACGTTTTTAGCTAAGCGAGACTGTGCTGCCTCCACAAGACTTCCCACCCCTCCACCTTGCTGAGGCGGGAATGCTCAGTGCTGAAGAGCTTGGTTAACTCTGCTGCAGTGTAGAGGAATGGAGATGAAGTGTACAGGGTGCAGGAGGCCAGGGTATACCCCAGGCAGCCCTGCACTATGTGCAGTTGATCCCAGCTTTGCTCTTAATGCTGGAAAATGTGAGGAAAAGCTCCTTGTGCTCCTTCAGTCTGGTGCAGAGGGGGAGATGAGCACCACTACCAAGCCTGAACAGCTGGGGTCTGCCACCCTAAACGGAGGGTTTGCACCCAAGATCCTCCCCTTGAAACGCTTTGAACTGGAGGAGCTCACGTTTCTGAACCAAAATGCACTGCTGAAATACATTTTTCCTAGAGCTGACTATTTGAATAGCACATTGTTGTGAGCGTCTCAACTATGCAACTTCTGATGCTGCCCTCACGAGTGCAGTGCAAAGCAAGATTAAATGTCTGAAAATTTCTTTCAAACCCCTTATTAGTGGGGGGTGTGTGTGGTTTTTTGAAGAAGCCTTAGCAGTAGCCCGGTGTTTCAGCTTGTACTCTATTCTGTTTTCTTGAAGGATACCTATATACCTATATTTGAATGTGGAAGATGGAGCTTTGCAGTTCATTTGTGGTGATTTTTGCAGAGAGCAGTGCAGCCAAGGATGAGCCTGGAGACAGGATTTCTTCCTTGCCTCCCCAGCGAGGCCATGCCCAAGTGTAAACTCCACAGAAACAGCATCTTGTAATGAGCAACACTGACAAACCTGCTCTGAAATACTGCTGGGTGCAACCTAATGGCTTGTGCAAGTGTGCTAAATTAGTATGGCAACAGCCAGCAAGTGCTGAGGAAGTTCACACAGAAACATAAATGATCCAATCTTGCCACTGAAATAATAGCTGTGATACTAAGGAGATGTAACACAGCAGGAGGCTAGCGATTAAGAATGAATTAATAGATGGTATGAATAAAACAAGCTATAAGAGCCTGTTTTCTATTGCAATTAAGATATATTGGGCAAAAAGTACAACTGGAAATTGCTTCTCTTGGCAAACACATGACTTTGAAAAACTAGGTACTTATGTAGGCTGGTATGGAGGATAGGGTGGAGGAATGGAAGGACAAAGTGAGCAGGAAGAAATCCAAGTGTTTGCACGGTGCTATGCTGTGTAAAACACTGAAATTTAGACAAGTATTGCTACCATCATGCTTGGTAAACTGCATTTGTACCAGGCTTGATTTTGGGGCTACGTTGACAGGACTTTGCAACAAACCTTTTACTGCAGGATCAGCACGGAGGCATCTCGGGAGTCTCAGCTTGTATCAGCTGGAGACTCTCCGCTCTGCTCCTTGTGCAGAGCTGGGTCGGACCATCCTGGAGCTGCTCCACCGGGATCTGCTCTAGCAGCCGTGAGCAAAAGCTCTTGTGATCTTTAAAATAACAAAATCAACTGTCTTGAATGTAGATTTTCTGTAGGCAAAAATAAATCTGAGACCATGAATCATGCCTGCAGCTGGAAAATGGTGCTAGATCCGGTCCTTGCTCTGTGCAGCTCCAGATATGTTTGAGTAGAGCAGTAGAAGCAACAGCAGGGCCTCTTCCACCCCTGCTCCAGGCAAGGGGTCCCCTTGAAAGAGCTGCTCCTGGGATCTCCCCGTTCTGTGATCCTGCACTTTCTCAGTCAATTGCTGCTTGAATAAATCATCTTTTTCAAATTCATATGGAAGATCCACGGAAGATTTGGGAGCTGAGCAGAGTTACCTCTTGCTGCCTGCTTCAGAGAGCCGGCCTCCTGCTTTGTGCCGTTCTGCTCTGATCTTTCTCCAAGCGTGAAGCAGGGAAACCCATGCTCATGTCTGGCAGCATGTTAATCAGCTCCTGTCCCTTCTCACAGGTTCCTTTTTTGTCTTTGCTGCACATCCTTAAAAGGTGTTGGTTTTATGCTGAAACTCGTGACTTTGGCTGCTGGTGGAGAGGTTGCTTCTCGCCACCGCTGAAGAGACAATTCTTACATGTGTATCCTTCTGCAATGACTATTTCTGAATTAATCTGCAGTGTCTCTAAGATATTCTCTATGTGAAACCTGCTCTTGTGTTGTACCCTCCATTGGGTGGCCGCGGTGCTGTTTAACACCCTGGGCTGGGCACACTGCTGGCATGGATGTCCTGAGCAAGGTTAAGGAAGAGCCACGCATTGCTCTGCATCCATTGCACTTAAATCTTGCAAAAATATGACCAGGAAAACCGGCAAATACAGACGCTCAGGGGGAGGTCAAAGATACCATTTAGGGTGAGGATTTCTCGTTTTCCTATCCCAGACTTATGGCTTTAACTGGAAAGTGTTAGGGAGATGCAGTTGTTCATGTAGCAGAGAAAATTAACCCTTGTCACCCGTGTATTTGTTGCATTTTAATGCAGGTAAATCTCAGCTCTGCCTGCTGGAAGTTTATAAAACAAGGAAACCAAGCCCTTGGCAGCCGGCTGGAACGATTTTATGCCCCTATGGCTGTCTTCATCTTGATGGGCTTTTTGGATTGATGCATCATTGTAATGGAGCAAGCCTGATAATTTTTAAGTGCCTTATCAGTGTGTTTAGTAATATGAATTATTTGCAATATTAACCACTGCTCAATGGCTGTAAATAGCAGCGCTGCCGTCCTCAGAGCAGCAGCTGCTGCTGTTCCTCCTTATTAAGGACATTATTCAAAGCAGAGGGAGGACCTGCGTGCCTGCAAGGTGGGGAAGGAGAGGGGCTCCCTGCGGGGCAATGAATTTGTTAGTACTTAAGCAGTGAGAGTTATTGTGTGTCCCTGTGCGGCAACAAGGGCTCTCCTGGGCCCGTTCAGCTGAGCTTTCCATCCACACAGGGTGCACAGGAAGGTAAGTGCAGCTTTCCAGAGAAAAATCCAGGAATGAGGAGCGGGCCTGTCCTGGCAGCATGTGAAAAAGCCAAACAAGCTGCGCGCGGTGGTGACCGCAGCAGCCCTGTCCCGGGTTGTGCTGTGTAGGCGGTAATTAGTGGTGTGAAAGAGCCTTTAGAAGAGCTTCAAAAATGCTTTTTAATCCAGTGTGACAAATGGGAGTCCTGGCTTAATCGGCATCATGGAAATTGCCTGCAGATTGTTTTCCTATGAGAAATGACAGGTGGAATTTGTGCTAGAGCTGGTGTTGTGCAGGCTGCAGGTTAATGCTGCATTCCGAGCCCGGCTAGGCGGCCCGCTGAGCGCGGCGCAGCGCCGTGCGGCCAGCGAGGGCTTCCTCAGCGCCCGCTGAGATACCCAGGTGCAATAGTTCTGCTCATCAGGAGGGGAAACCCTGCTCTGAACGGGGAATTCACTTTGTTCCGCTTTGTTCGCTTAAGCGGTGTGATGAAAGGGCTGGAAAATGCGCCTCTGGGTTTTGCAAGACCCCTCAATAGCTACAGCAGCCTCGGGCATCTTCTCAACATTGGTATCTTTTATTTTTGACAGTGTCTTTAAACTGATCACTCTTGTATTACTTCAGCGCTTTTATGTCTTAATTTTACCTGAGCAAAATGCAGTTTAAAGAGAGCTACCTAAGAGTGGGAGTGAAGCTGGGGGAAAGGAGGGGTGTCTCTCCAAGGCCCAAATCCCTGTCTCTTCCCAGGGCTTTGCTGAAGCAATAGCAAGTCCCGACGTGGTTGTGTTTGGAGCCGGTGCTTTTCTCTAGACCTTCCAGTGTGACAAGAGGTCTGGAGCAACCCATGTCATGTGTGTAGGTAGATGTCTTCAGGGGCTGTATTTTTTCCCAGCTGCAATTCAATGCTGCAAGAACAATCCATCCCTGTTGGATATTTTTTTTTTTTTTTTAGCCATTGAATTATTGAATTTCCCACAGTTAGGGATGCCAGGCTTTTATTTTTCCCGACACCATCGCAGAGAACAAAAATACACCCAAAGAGCAAAGAATCACCCATTGTGATTCGAAGCTCGTAATGTGGTAATGCCAGCTGGAATTCAGTCCTGCCTTCCCGCGGGAAGGAATATGGCCCTCTGGAGGGGAGGAAAGGGAGACGGGAAGACAGGAATGTCCCCACAAGTCTCTCCCTGACCATGTCCTGTCCTGCTCCATGCACAGCATCTCTTATGGACCCAGCGTAACCCAGTGCAATAGCAGGTACCACCGCACATACACGGAACAAATGGAAGCGGTGAGAAAAAATCCCCAAATCTATCACCAAGGCAAAGCAGCACAGTAACCTGTTAATAACAACAACCGCCCCTGAAGCAGAGCGATCCTGAAAGCGCCCGCTCCTGCTGTGATTGCCCTGTTTGTGTTTGGAGAAAGGCGTTTTGCACCTCTGCCCCTGGCTGCGGGTCCTGCCGCTCGGTCCCCATCCCAGGGGAAGGGGCCGCCTTCCTCAACACCCCTCTAGCTATGGCATTAGCGCCATATTTCAGTTTAATCTCTGCTTGCTAGTCATCCTTTTTAGAAAGGAAATATAAAATGGCGCAAAGACTATTTGCAGCTTGTAATTATTATCCTTTTTCATTTTTAATTGTCTCTGCTGTAAGCATCTGCCAGCATTACCATTATAAAATCCCCTTTCCCTTGGCTTTGCTAGTTGGCTGTATCTATCCATCCTGGGCTGAAACCGGCCTGTGTTTTTGCTTCCCTGGAGCAATTGCTGCCTTTGTTCATGGATGTTAGGGAAAAGCCGCTCCATCATCCTTAACCTCGGCTGCTGCTCCCTTAGCTTGTCTGCTTTGTTGTGTTTATTCTGTTCTGTGCTTAGCAATTTTGGGGGGAAGTAATGAGCGTTGGGCTGCCTGCACACAGTGATGTGAACTTTAAGAAAGGCCGGCGATGGGGAGGGGGTGATCTGCAGCGCTGCTCGTGCCCCGCTTTGCTCCGTGCTAATCTGCTCCTTGCAGGCTCTGCGCGGGTTTATTAAACCTTGGCAAATAACCCAACCTGATGAATGCTGGTATTTAGAAAGGCAGAAATTCAAGCTAAATTGGTTTCGGGAACAAAAGCCTGTCTCGGCGTAATGTCAGCGCTGCCCCGGTAATGGGGCTGTGCGTTTCCACGGGGGCGATGCTCGCCCCGCGCGGGGGCACCGTGCCCGGCGCTGACGGGTTGTGTCTCTGTCCGGGTGTAGCGGTGGGGTTGTCAGCGCGCACAGGCGGAGCTGGGCTCTGCCCGCTCCCTGCGTGGCTCACACTGGGGCTAACGCCTGCAAATCGGGTCAGGGTGGCCGGGCTCGCGGCAGCGCTGCCGGCTCGTGCGGCCGCGGTTGTGAGCGGTGCTGTTGAGCCGGCACCGGGGATGACGCTGCGGAGCAGAACGGGAAGCAGCCGCATCCAAATCTGCCGTGCGGCTCAGCTGGAAGCACCCAGGGGAGCTCAGCTGCTTTCGGCCTTGGCCTGGGGGTTTTTCTGGTGACTGAAGAGGGAGGATGTGCTGTTTGCCATGGGAATGGGCTCCCTGGAGCCGGTGCTGGACCAGGTGCCTCCTGGAAGAGGCAGGAGGGACAGGAGAAGCTCCTGCCCCAAACACTGCCTGGGTATTGAGGGCTCTGGTGCCTGTTCAGCCCTCCTGAAAAACCTGTCGTTTCCTGTAAAAGCCATACTGTGGGTAACGGTGAGGAAGAAACTTAGAGAAAGCATGTATATGTATTAAGCGATGCTTTCATTTTAGGATGCCTTTTCATTTCCCTTTTAGCCAAAACAGGCTTTTACAGAAAAAATCCTTGTTTGACAGTCTTAGATGGTATTAAAATACTGTTAGTTTCCTTCAAGGAAAGACGAAAAGCTGGTTGATATGCTGATGATTAAATATGATCCCGTTTCCTTGAGGACTGAACAAGACGAATACATTCATGAAAGGGAGAGGAGAAGGAGCGTGAGGCTGGAGGCGGCTCCGGGAGCCTCTGTCCGAACCGCACGTGGCTCCAGCGGTGCCGTCGGTCCGTGCGCTGCCCGCACTGCTGCTAAAGGGGGGTTTAAGGTGCGGGAGCGCTGTGCAAGAAACCGCTCTGCCACAATAACCTTATGACAATTTCCTTTTCCTTAAGTCTAAATGATAGACAAGAAAGGGAATGAAAGAAGTGACGGATCGTGGTGCTGCAGGGAAACTGAGGCAAGCGGGGCGGCTGCGACATCGTGGCTTCAGTAGCTGCTGGTGCAAGTTCATAGAAGTTACTGCTCCAGGCCCTGTCTTGAAACGGGTGGGCACCTTGTCCACACGATCAGTGACTTTCTGGGCTTCAAACAGTTTTGTCCTTTAGCTAACATAAAACATCGTCTTCAGTGTGCGTTAGACACAGCACCATTCTCCTCGCAAGGGCTGCGACTGCTTAGAAATATTTATACAGCCTCTTGTTAAAGCCGCTATAAATAATACATCAGCCTTACAGAAATGTCTGTTAATGCTGCTGTATTTACCAAAGGTGCACTTTCTTCCTGAGACAGGAACCCTTGCTTAACTCCTTCATATCCCGGACAGCTGTGGTGCAGGCTGTAACATATAAGGCATACATGTACACTGCTATAGCATAGACCGAGTTCTAACGTAGCAAAATCACAGCCTGGGGCTTCTCTGATGATGCAAGCAATGCTTTTCCCTTAGTTATATGCTCATAATTAATTCAACAGGGGAATTAATGCAGTGTATTTTCTATGCAATGCTGGTAATTTCAAGAGCTTTTTTTGTCAGCAGAAATGCTAGACCAGCAAAGGAGACTTGGAGCTGCTCAGTGTTAGCAGACCCCTATTGCCCTTGCATCCAATATTGCTATGTTGCAAAGGATGAAGAGCATAAATGGGAAAAGCCAGGAGAGTGGCATGTGTGTTCCTTGGCCTTAGTAAAGCGTAAGGAATCTGTCCTGGAAAGGCCGCGTGAAGGAAGACTTTCTATTGCTTAAATGGACCAGGCTCCCCATGACAGCATCCACAGCCACCTGCAAAAGCTGGCAGGGAGGAGGTGAATCCAGCCCTTGTGATGGCCTCGCGGCTCCAGCGGGCTCTGTTCCGTCGGCAAAGCCCCGTTTTCCTTCAAGACCAACTCAGCTCCGTACCTGAGCTCTGGTCTGTCCAATCCCATGCGTCCCGTTGGACATGGGGATAAATGTTCCCATGGTGGTTTTACCAAAATGAGGCGTTTTCTGAGCTTTGTCCCATCCCCTGGGGTTCCCTTAGCACATTCACTCTGACTTCCAGGATTAAAAATTCATTGTTCCTGGCATTCGATTGGGAAGCCCACAGTTACAACAACAATCTGGGCATACAGGGAGGGAAAACTTGGGAAAGGATGAGTGGTTGATGAAACATCACTTGGAACCACATGAGGAAAAAATCTTGCTGCTTTTGCAGCAAATATCTTCTATATATAGCTTTAATTATTTTTAGCTGATTAGCCCATAGAAGAATTCTATTTTGATTTGGCTTCACTGATACTAATAGACAAACTTTTGTTTGTCACAGCTCCGTGCTGCACTAAAATTGTAGATGTGGCTTTTTTTGAACACAAATTCTGACATGCTCTATAGTTATTTTTATTTGAAGAGGTTGGGGCAGTCCAGCTGAAATGCTGCTGGTGGAGAAGGTTTCTTAGGGTTTGGGGCTCTCAGGGCTTTCTCCTGTTCTCCCTGCTCCTGGCAGGGATAAGGTCATTGCCCATCCTGTTCCTTGCAGAGTGTAGCAGCTTTCCTGTGTCCCAGCGCCATGGGATGCTCCACTGCAGGATGTTCTGAGTGCCATGGCAAAGAAAGCAGGGCTGTCGTTAACTTATTTTTCTTCCACTGCAAAAATGTTGGACTATAAAGGAGCTGCATTTCAAAGAGGAGTTTGATGTCCAAGGAAGTTCAGAGCAGAGCCTTGTAAGTGAGGGAAGTACCTTACAGGGAAGGATCATCCATAGCTCATTCAAATGAGTGTATCCTGGGAAGAAAGGGTTATCTGAAGTGAGGTTGACTTAAGCAGCGATGTGGAAGCCTGCATAAAGCTTCTGTGTTTGGTCTGAGTAGCTGCACGCCTGTACCTTCCAACCTCACTCCTTTCCCTTACCTCTCTAGATGAGACGGGCATTAAACACTGCCAGCAGCCGGCGAGTCTTGCCCTGCTTGAGGGGATCCTTTTGGGAAGGAATTTCCCAGCCCTCCTCTGCAAAGAGCTGCTTAAAAACCCCAGTGTGAGTCCTGGAGAGATCTCAGCTCTGTGGCTCCTGCCTTGGTGCAACTAGGAAACTGGGGAGTTGCATGAGTCTCGTGGAACACGCTGAGTCCCTGAAGCAGAGGGAGGGTGACCATGGTGGGGAGAGCCAAGGCTGGGACCACTGCATTGTCCTTGTTGAGGCTGGACATCTCAGACCTAGTTCTGGTTGCCCCTCTTGGAGGCCTCAGCTTCCAGCCATCATGAACTGCATCACCATCCAAGTCCCCTGTGGTCTCTCCAAGTATCCTGGTGAGGTCCCACATTGGGATGAGCACCTGGGGCCCCCTTGTCCTGTTGTTCTGGTGGCCCCATGCAGAATTTGGAGGACTGGGAGTTAGCCCAGTTCTGTAGCATGAGGACAAGGTGTGGTGGTGGTGTGGGTTATGATGCTCCTGGAGGTAACAGTTTTTACCTGCTACTTCTGGGGATGCAGCTCCTGTTCACATGCCCTGTTTTGGTCAGGTTCAAGGTATCTTTATAAGCCAGAGAATATCTTAAGAAAACACCCCCTGCTGCGCCAATCCCTCAATCACTACCTCATCCTGGCTCTCCTGTGTCTGTCCGGTACCCAAGGTGCAAACAGGCACTTTCTCCTTTTTGGGTGCGGAACTCGAGCAGCCTTTCTTAATTCCTGAGTCTCGTAAGTGCACAGCCAGCCCATAGCCAGGTCTTTGCTGCTTCACTTGGGATTGCAGGTGGAAGTTGTGCAAGGCCCTGTGCTGCCCCTTCCCTCCGGTGCCTCATTCACCAGCTCCAGCCGCTGCTCCAAAAACTGGCAACGTTACAGCGCTCCTCAAAGTCACAGTGCTCCTCATCACTTGTCCCTTACTGGCTGTGCAGATACAATAGAGCAGCACTTCTTTCTTTTTTCCCCTCCTATTTTTGGTCTTTCCACCTTCTGTTGTAATTCCTGCCAGTGAAAGGAAGCATCAAAGGCGAGCGGGGGCACTTCCCTGCCCTGGGAACTAACTGGCTTTGGAGATGAGGCCCTCGTGGGCTGGGAGCCCCTCACGCTTGGAAGGGAAGGGACTTGCATAAATACAAGCATTCCTGCAGCACCTGTGAGAAGTAGTTCCTCTTTTAACACAAATCTATTCTAGCCTGCTAGGGGAAGCTCTTTTGTCAGGGAACCCCTGTGTGCACAGCAGCTTATAACTTCCTCGCAGGAAATCCACTCGGGTATTGGTCGAATCCTTTCTGCCTGCATGCATTTGTATTGTATTTCGTATCGCTCATCTTCAATCACTGCCACAAGTCTTATTCTGAAAAATAACCTTTTATTAGGAAGCCGCCTTTCTGCTTGTTTGGGGCACTTTTTTTCTCTGTATATTGTGACATTTATTGTATGTTTTCTGCCTCCGCTTGCCCATGCATGAAATGGATATAAGGATGTGTAGGACTCCTACCCAATGGTGCTAGGAAGCTTTTATCTCTGAAGAGGTAGGTTTAGCACCTTGGGTTCAAGGCACAACTCAGTCCTAGATTCAGTGTTATATTTACTCTGTCGAGTAGTTTTGCTGCCCTCTATGTCTTCCAGCTTTCCAGGCTGGTGGAGCTGAGGCAGTGCTGCAGCAAGCAGGGTTGTGTCCTGTCCTTGACTCATCACTGAACGCAATTCAGATTCATCAGGAGAAAAATAGAAGCGTATCTCCATCCGCTTTCCAGTGTGGAGAGCTCAGCTTCTCTCGAGAAATAACTGAGCCTAAGCCCCACTGGAATTAGTAGACCTAACAAGGGATGAAGGATAGATGTGAATCAAAAATGTATGAGCAATAGTAATACAAAGGCTTTTTGGTTGTTTTTTTTAAATTGCGTCGAGATACTTGAACCAGGAAAGAAAGCAGCCACGGTTGTAAACATGCAGGTCAGGGGTGTAAATGACGCTGATATTACTAAAAGTGCATTCTGGTGGGTTTTTTACTCTTTAAGTCTTTTAAGGACTAAAGGTCAAGGCAATCTAAAGGCTTTATTTTGTAGAAGGCATAAAGAAAAAAGATTTGGTGCTTATGACAGAGCAGAATATCAGGACTGAAAAATAATGGTCCTAAAGCCCTTGACACTTGGATCTGGATTGAGTACCTGTTTCTGTTAATGGGGAATCTTTCCATTAACCTTCCTGGCCATGGGATCTGGCTGCTGTTATTCACACCCTTGCTATCCTCCCTGGAGATGATGGTGGAAATGCTTTTTAAAATTTTTTCATTAATAAAAATCAAAACTCAAACTCCTCGACTTTAGCTGTTTCTAAGCAACAAAGTATAGGGGGTAAAAAAGGTAAAACACTTCTGTTTTCTTGCATGCTCCTTTTAATAGCATTGAGGCATCATGCTGGTTTCCCCTGACGCTTGTTGGGATGCAGGATGCAATTTGGTGCTAATTTATCCTGCAGTCTGTAGCTCCTCAAAATGTTTGATTAACAAGTTACCAACTTCCCCAGGCCCTTGGAGACATTAGGGGAAAGCTCGGGAACGTGGCTCGTTGAGCCTCGTGCCTTCCACCACAGGCCAAGAAGGGGGTTGCGAGTCACCTTTGCAGGACTGTCCCTCATGGTTATTTATGGGTGAAGCAGGAGACCCGAGTGCTGCTGCAGAAGCCCATGGGTCTGGCTGCTTCGTGACGGAGCATCTTTAGCACGTCGTTCCTGCCTGTAGCATTGGTTCAGGTGGAGACAAATCCTCTGGAAGTGTCTGAGTTGGCTAACTTCAATGTCATTGGGTAGATGAGATGGGAGGAATTGGTTGTGATGATCCCACCTGCTCACTGCAGCTGCAGAGCGGTCTGCATGTGGGCTGGAACGAATTTTTACTGTGAACAGTAATATAATGGTAAAATTTGACAGTGACTGATCTTCTTGGGAGGGTAGTGATGGGAGTGCATCCATCATGCCAGAGAGGGTCTTGCCTCCTGCCATCCTTCTTGCTTCCCTGGTCCCCGACTGCTGTGCTGAGCAGAGCTGCCTAAAGAGCCTTCACCTGATTTGGTGAAGAGATCATTTTGGGCAGCTGGTGGTTAAAATGCTCCTTTGGACAGGAGTGACAGCTGCAGTTTGCTTCCATTCCCAGCACATCCATTCCTATTGCTGGCATCAGTGAGGGCCTTGGCCAGGGCAGCCGCGCGGGGCAGCGTCGCCTCTCTGAACCCGCAGACACGGCCACCGCACACCAAAGATCTCATTAGCTTCTGGTTTTTAGCCTAGTCTTTTAGCAATAGTCATTCCTCAGGCAGTTTTGTTCCCCTTTCCTTATTGCTACTTTGCATTTATCCCATCACCATTTATGATCCTTTTCTCCATGTTCAGACAGGACTCCAGCTTCCTTTTTATTAATAACTTGCCTTGCCTTGGCCTTCAGCCATGTGTTTTCTTTTCTGCCCACTTTCAGGTCTTTATTGCAAGATGATATTCATTTGCTCTGTGCTCATAAAAAGGTTTCCTATGTCATTTCCAAGCCTACTCCAAGATATTAACTCGCTGAACTGCCTCTCTCAGCTGATGACTCTGGTATGTAATAACTAGATTAGTTTTGTCTACAAAATGAGGCTTAATATCTGTTTCAAGAAACACTTCTGGATAATCCTAGTTTCAATATATGTAACCACCCTTTTTTGATACTTGCAAAGTTCCCAGCTCCCTGTGTCCATTAAGGAGGTGAGCAGCGCAGCTGCACGTCCCTCTGCCCATGCTGTACCTGTGCAAGTCCCGGGTCCTGCAGATGGGCTAGTGAACAGCACAGAAGTGGCCAGTACCCCCAGGGAGGGGATGTCTCCCCCCATGATGGAGACGGCCGCAAAGGCACCGCTGTCACCAGAGGTGAAAGGATTGGAGTTTCCTTCCCTTCCTTGCCTTAGTTGTTAACAAATAGCCCCATAACATCCCCTCGCTTCCAGAGGTGAGGATGTCTGCGCTGCCCGGGGTGTTTGTCTGCAGCCTGGCAGTGCCGCCCTCCCTTCCCGCGGGAGCCGGGCATCGCTGCGGGCCTCGGCGCGTCGCTCTGCGGCCGCTGCAGCAAACTGCCAAATTTGAGCATTTGCTTTAGATAACAATTTAGGACAGTGACATTTAGATTAATAGAAGACTTTGAAATTTTGCTTTTAGGGTTTGAAAGTGCTCTTAGCTTCCCTCAAAATACATGTTGTTCCGCTTAAATGTGTAGTTTGGTCAGTGCTTAACTTGCAAGGAGAAATTAAAACCATATTAAAAGCATCACAAATCATCAGCCCAACCCATATGCAGACTCCTGGGGCCGCAGAGCTATCCGTTTTCATGTGTTATTACATTTACGAAGGTAAGCCTGTTAGACTTTTACGTTTACTTTAAAAAAATCTAGCTTTATAAAACCAAACAAAAGCGACCCTCAGAGATTCCCGTAATCCTCACACTGGATATAAGCAAAGGCTGCTCTTTATGCTGGTTGTGGCTCACAGTAAAGTGAGGGGAGCAGAGATGCTTCTCCCATGTGATTAGTAGTGTGAAATCTCCAGCCTCTGCAGACATGTGGGGCTTTAGCTGTGTTTTCCAGGCAGCTCTTGCCTTTCCCAGTTTTTCAGGTGCTCCTTCATCCGCAAGAGGAGGCGGGTGGGAGGTTTGTTCTGCTTCTCTGCTGTAGGAAAGTGGCCCCGTTCCCATTCCAAAACTGGTACGTGATCCCTTGGCTGTGTCCCTCACTGTATCCATGCCTATTCCTCCTCTTCATGGCATGTGTTTTACTTCAATGAGCAGCAGGTATATTTGGCAACAAGGGCTTGGTGCAAATGTGGCCACCAGGGATGGAGGGATTGCGTGGGCTGCTGCGAACACCCGGAGGGATGGAGGGTGTCGCATGCCGTTGTGTTGGCCCTGGTGCAAGGTAATGCTAACGAACCCTTGTGGAGCAGCTTGCACGTGTCCGGGGATCCTTGCAGAGGTCCATGCCACACTCCTGCACGGCGAAGCTGCAGTTATCTGCTCAATGTCTCGCTAGATGCATTGATGCTAGGTGGCATGCTGGGTCTCATGTTTTTCTGCTTTTTTTTTCCCCGTCTGTGATAATGTTTTCAACATTATTAGGAATTGGGAGGGTGCCTGTAAAGACTTTGTGATAAAGCCGTTGTGTCAGGTGTCAGTGCTTGCTGTTGTGAGAAGTCATTTAGTTCCAGCAGCACGTTCTGCTGTTGTGCTCAGTACTTTGCAATGTTAATATCACTCTGAACAACCGCTTTTAATGCGATGCACCTAAAACTGTGTTTATGTGCAGGAAAGGTTTCCTGATCACTGGAACTGCAGCACTGAATATAATGATTTTTTTTCTCTTTTTTTAATGTGTGTATTCTTCAATAGTGATAACAGAATGAACAGAGATGCAGCATGCCTGCTACATGAGCCTTCTCTATTCCCTGGGAATTTCATGACAGCTTTTTTTCTCCAAGTTTTCTTAGTCAGAAGCACAGTGAACAAGAAGGAAAGTCCTTCAGGTTTTTATTATTGAGAACTTAATTACTAATATGCTCCTGCTCTGCTGTTTTACGAAGCCAGAGCCCGTTGCCTTCTAAAAGCCGACCACGGTGTTTACGTGGGCTTTCCACGTACATGATGTTCCACCCAGCCGTCACATCTGCTTATTCCTTCAGCTTGTATCAACAAGGAGAAAAAGACTCGGGCAGACAGAAAAATAACCCCTCATTTTCTCTTCAATGTCCTTCCAAGCAGGTATAATGGAGAGGGAACGTAGTGATCTGGCTAATGTCAGACCTGCCACTTTAGTCCACTTAAAGACCATTTGACTTGTAATAACAGGCAGAGTTCCCAAATTGCATCCTTCTCCCCGGCACGGCCTGTGAGCGCTGCTCGGATTCCGCAGCTCTGCCTCCGGGCTGCGGAGGGTCCTGGCACATGGAAACCTGGGGTGATCCCACGGGGAGGCTGCACGGGAAGGACCGCAGCCTCCTCTCCGGGATGTGGAACAGACCTGGCTGTGCCCAAGCACCTGCACGACTGTGACAGCGTCCTCCATCCTGCTGGGCAGCGGAGTCTGCTTCTCCATGATTCAAACTGGGTGAAAAGAGGTGAGCAGGCAACGTGGTAAAAGATGGAACATGTTCTGCAATGGCCCTCGTAACTGCAGAGCCTCCTCTCTGAAGCTAGAAGAGAAGGCAAGTTGGATTTTAGTTAGTTAGTTGGTGTTTAGCAGAGCATCAAACACCATTTGCACCAGGGGACCATGCAAAAGCTTTTTCACTGAGTTGCTGAAGTAGGAAAGGATCCTGCAATGTCAGTGTTGGAAACCGCAGGCTGAGGTATTCCCATTGGCAAGGGGTAAAATGCCAGGGTAATGCACACTTCTGCTATGCTCAGATGGGTTAATTTTGTGTGGGAACCTTTGGTCCTGGGGCTGAGTCCTGAAGTAACACAGAGGCTGTAACATTACCTGCAAAATGCATTTCCTGGACCTGAGCAGCTCATCATCATGAGCTAAGGCCAGTTCTGTTGTGAGCAGGTCATGTGAATCTGTTTGTCTGCCCTTGGATTACTCTGCTTTTACAGCTCTTCTTTGGCTTATCTTTTTCTGAAGATAATATACAGATGAGAGCTGATGGTCAGATTTGAGGTCTTCTCTTGCAGGCCAAGCAAAGCTTCTTATGCCAGAAACTGGGGAAAACTTACAAAAGGCAAGGTGTGAGATCAGGATATGGGTTCTGGCTGCGCTATGGGGAAGATCCATCACAGGTGAAATATTCCCTGAACAGAAAACTGATATAAATAATGTAACTTACAAGATCAACTTTTTATTTTTAACAAAAATTATAAACTTTTTTTTGCCTTTGCTTTCTTTGGCCACAAGGTGAATATTGAGTAAGAGCTCTTTATCCTGCAATTTGCTGTTTAGCATTTACTCCAAGGTATCTGGCCAGGTGTCTGACAGTCGGAGGGGATACTGCTGAATTATCCTGAGATCTGCATGGCATTGCACACCGAAATGAGTTTTACCTATTTACCGCTGGTCCAATTCTTCTGTCTTCTGCAAATTTGATCAGTAGTGATTTTGTGTTTTCTTCCAAGCCTGTGATTAAAATGCTAAACAGCCTGGAGCTAAGCAGCAGCTCCTATGGAGATGTGATTGCTCAATGGGCTTTCCATTTTGAGGCCAATCAGTGAGACAGCGTTTAATTGTTTAAAGACTATTGCATTGATTTTGTAGTTTTCTACTTTCTTAGTTAAGAAACTGAATGGTGCTGAGTCAAATTTTAAGTATATTGTGCCAGTACTGTTACTTTTGTCAGCAAAACATGCAGCACTTCTCAATTGAAAGAGGTGTTTGATTATTTTTACTGCAATTAGTTAATTTCATTACGTGAAGCAATTGCAGTCAGGTTGACAAGAAATGAAATTTCTCATAGAATTTTTTCATCCTTTTAAAATAGCAATAGATTACCAGTTTTATCCCTTTCCGGTTTTATCTGAATTCCAGTATTTTTGGTGTTTCCTAAAAATTTTACAGTATCTAATTTTCATAGCTGCTGTAATGTTAGTAATTTTCTCAGTAACTATAGCAAGAGAAAAGTAGCCTATTAGGTGTTATGAGTTCATGAATCTTTGTTCAAATACTAAAGAAATATTTAATATTATTTTCTTCTTACAATCACACTGCTTCTGTCTACTATTGGCTAATACGTTTTTAGCATCCCCAATGTATTTCTAAAGAACAATATAATATAGTCTCTGTGTTAGCCAGAGACTTTTTAGGTATGATATTAACTCATATCAAAATCTTCCACAGTTACTGGATTTATGCATATATACTTTTTATCTCCTTACCCAGTGTGCAGGGCTGGCTTCTCAGTTGTGAGATCTTGTGTTTGGGGGCATAAGTTCTTGACCAGTTCTTAATTACCTTTGTATTGACAGTGAAATTCTTTAAAATATTTTGGCTCAAAAGTGACCCCTTTGAAGGCTAAGTAAGCACAACTAAACTACTCTTCTCTGTTTGCATTTAACAAACCTGCCCAAGTCACGTTCTCCTCGTGCTATGTGACCGCTTTCTGTCCTGCAGCTGCCCCCACTTTATTTGCTTGGCAAATGCTGAACTTTGGGAGTGGGATGCTGACCTACAAGGGGAACTTTTTAGGAACAGAAACAGCCTTTCTGGTCCTGCATTTCACTGGACGGGTCTTGCCCGGATCATAGCTTCAGTGTCACGGGGATGCCTCCATTTCAGCCAGTCCTTGGCACAGAACCAAGTGAAACTCGTGGGCCTCTGAGAAAACCCCTCTCTATCCAAACACTTCATCTCCATCATGTCAAGAGAAAAGATACTGGTGGCGACACTCTAGTAATGTGCAGTAAAATGCCCTGGTCCTGCAGGGCCAAGGCCCTGCCACCCCAGAGCAGAAACCCAGCAGCCTTCAGGCCAAGGGCTTCCAGCCTCCTTAGGTTGCTCCTTCTCTCTCAGCAGTAAGGAAAGTTTTTTGTGTGTTTTGAGGTTTTGGGTGTTTTTCTCTTGTCTCGCTGGATGCTGAAGTCTAGCAATGTCCCTGCTGGTCACTACCAGCCATTTTTAAATACTTTAGGCTGCATTTCTGGTAGACTTGGACAGTCTAAGGAGAGACCTTCTTCTGGAGGAGGGCTGGCGTGATGGCTTTGGTGTCTCGTTTGCAGTCAGTGCTCAGCACAGCACCTGGACACAGACCCACGAGCAGCCCTGGGCCTGCCCTGGTCTGCGGTCCCCTCTGCTCCACGCTGCTCTGTAGACCTACACGTTGCACCTGCAAGCACACAGCCCCTTTGGGCCCAGAGGAGAATATGTGCAAACTAAAATTAGACATATCATGTTGGAAACGCTGTCCTCTGCAGTTTTCTCCGAGCACCTGTGTACATAATACAGGCTGAGGATGTGTCTGAGAGCCTTAATTCCCCTGGGCTCCAGTGGGAAAGAATTCTATTAATTCCTGGGCTTTGAGAGAAACCTGAGCGTGTGCAGAAGAGATGCAGACCCAGGCTGACCTCTTCTGATCAGACTGATCAAGGAGAGCCAGCATGTGTGTGCAGGCGGGGAAATGGAGCTTGTTTCCAACCTGCCTCTTAATGTCCAGTTTCATGGAGCTGCACCCCGTCTTCCTGGGGTGCTCTGCAGAAGGGATGGTGCTGGTGCTTTGCTGTCAGATCTTCCTAACGCCGTCTCCCCGAGGGCTTTGTGTCTGGCAAGGCGAAGTGGCAGCTGCAAGAAGGGCCAGGGCATCCCCGTGAGCGGGGTGCACAGATAAGGACATGGCACATGTGAGGAACCAGGGTGCAAGGGCACAGGAACTGGCCCCAGAAGCAGCGTCCAGCACTGGAGACACTGCTGGTGCCCCTTGGCTCTTGCAACGTCCTGCAGCCTAGGGCTGAGCATGTTCCAAATCTGAATAATGGCTCTGCAGAGCTCAGAGGAGGTGTCAGATTCCTCCTCTAGGGTTTCTTTCACTCCTGGTGTTCAGCAATGGTCTTGGAGCAAGGAGTGAAGGGAATAGCGCCGAGTCCAAAGGTGTTGTGATGTTTACCTGGTGGTGCTGGGGATGGAGAAGGAAGATTGGCAGCAGCTTCACATCCAGGGAGCAAAATGCTCATGCTGCTTCAGCCATGAGAAACACATTTAAATATATACATATATGTTTAATTTCCTGCTTTTTGCATGCTAATGTACATTTTGGGGTGAGAGGTGGTGTGGAATTGCACTGATTTCCCCAGCTGCTCAGAGCGGTACTGAGCCCTGTTGGATGTGTTGGAAGAGGAGAAACGATGTGGCATGGAGATGTTTTAAAATCCCTTTCAAAGGGAATGCTGCTGCCTACAATTTATTTGCATTTTTTGACTCACTGTTCAAACAACCAGGCATTTTGTACAGCCTAATAAACTAATCTTGCCTTTATCTAAATATTTTCGGCTGTGAGATGGCAGCACAGGAAATACTTTGTCTTCCACTTGTGGAAGTAATTAGGCTGACCAAGATCTGAGCTTGATTTTTCTTTTTCTTTTTTTTCTTTTTCTTATCACAATGTTTCTCAATGATGTTTGATGAGAAAAAGGCTATTATTTTTTTCTGCTGCACCTATCTGCATCTTTTCCTGGCCATTCAGAATTAAAATAATTTTAGATCCAGCTTTGCAGTTATAGTTCTTCTGAGACCAGTGAGTTTTGGATTTGATACTTTATTTTAATTTTTGGTCCTATTTAGTAATAGGCTGTAGTGGAAATAGGCATGAAATTTGCTTTAGCCTCTTTAAGGAGACTTGGGATATGAAACTCTGAGATAGTGGGACTCCCACCCAGCACTATGGTGCATGTCCTGTGCCAGCAGGTGCTCCTAGAAGGAACACCTGTTGAATTTTTGTTCAATTAGTTTGTCTAGTCTCTTTTCCTCTCTTACCCATTTTTCTCTTGGCTTTTACAGTTTCCCATGATACACACACCAAAATTTGATGGGTATTTTCTGTTTCATGTGGTACCCCTTGTTCTTGCTTTGTTAAAAATAGTGCCTATTCACCTGCTTCTTTTTGCCCTTCAATAAATGAAATAGGAGGAATTGCTTTTTAGAAAGCTTATTGGTAGAGTTAAAATAAGTTGAAATCATTAGTTCTTTTGATATAAGCTATTAGTTAATAAGCAAAACTTTCCAAAGAAGTGTGCTGATACAGCATTCCACTCAGATGGAGTTAATTAACCTGAATAATTCCATATTTCACTCTTTCAAATATTTCAGTGCAATTAAGGCTTGGTTCTAAGGCCTCCTTGGCTTGCCCAGACCTCCCCAGCTGCTAGAGCAACATTCCAATGTGCATCCTGCATCCAGGATGAGGCACAACCAGTTTCATTACTGATGGGACTTGGAAAGTTGTTCTTAAGATGAATTCCTGCTTGAGGAACCTTCAGATATTTTAAATGGTACCCTCATTGTCAGAGGTAGGGTAGTAACATGGATGGCAAAAGATAGGCAAAATATTACCACTGGTGGGAGCGATGAACTGCTGATCAGCTACAGCTTTGCCTTACGCATGTCTGTCCATCTTATTAATCACATGTTTTTAAAATCTTTAGTGTTTTTTCTTTTATTTCAAACTGAAGTTTAAAGTTTAAAATGTGATTCTGAAAGCAGGGCCTGTCAAGAAGCAATGTTATGTGTGGTTAAGTAACCTGTGTAGCTGATGTCAAAAACCTTACGTTTTATTAGAGATAGACCAAGGAAAGAAATATACTTTAAAAATTGAACAGAAATTAAATGAATAAATCAGCCTGGAGTATGCTTTCTAAAGCTGCCTCTAAAAGAAAATAGATTAAATGTTTGTAATTGTAGCTATGCCAGAGCTTATCCCCAGGTTATTTTTGCATGTTGGCTTGTACAGAAGAAATCCTTATTAATAATGATAGTAATAGAGCTGCACTGCAAGAAATGGCTTTCAGGGCACTGTTTTCCACTATCAGGGACAGACGGAGAATTCAGCACTCCAAAACAACAAGATGCCTCCTTGGAAAAAAGGAGGAAGGAGATGGTTTCTCTTGCACAACTGCAAGTAAGCAGTTTCTGGGCAAGTTTACAAGGGGGAGCTAAGGTGAGCAGGTCCCTGCTCCTGGCCACCCGGCATGGCCCTTCTCTTGTTTTTCCTGCAAAGCCAGGAAAGGAAGTGATCCTCAGCTGAGGAAACTCTTCTTTTCTGTGATTTTCCGTGATTTTCGTGCCTGCGTTTGGGCTCCCGAACACGCCGGGTCGCACGCTCGTTCCCCAGCCTTGCTCTGCGGGTACCTCCTCTCTGCTCCCCAGCCTGCAGCCTCCCATATTGATATTTGTTCTGTTTTAATTTTTAATGTTATTTGCAGCGCGATGTTTGGGTTTTCCTTATTCCCACACTCGTGTACGTTTGAGAATACTGCCTCCTCTCTTTTCTCCCAGTAAATGTTTGGTTTACTTTTGCATAATTTAAATATATTTTACATAGATTATCTAAAAGATGTAACCTATGCTGCAACGTGACCGAACGATAACGTTGCTGTCCCTAGCAATGTTCCCTTCACCTCTCTTTCTTCACTTTTCTTTTTCCACTCTGTTGTCATTTTGAAATCCTCTGAACGTACAGCAGCGACACGATCCTGCTCTGGGAAAGCTGCCATAGCCACATCTGACTCACTGAATTCCTTTATTTTATTTTATTTATTTATTTTTTTTGCTAACAAACAGCTTCTTTCTGGTGCTCCCAGAATGGCACAGCACTGCGCTAATGCGAGTGGTACAAAATGATGCATGAGCGGGATGAAGCTACAATCTCAGGAAACACTTTGGGAGGAAAGCATAGCCAGTGTTAATGAAGAAAATGCCTCGTTCCCCCACCTGGTTTGATTTCTTGCTTTCCCCCCGCAATGCAGCGCGGTGCAGGGGCTGCCGTGCGGCCTGCGCGGGTCCAGCTGGGCTCTCGCTGCCAAGGGCCAGGAGGACCCGCGGGAGGGCCCCGCTCGACACCCCCAGCGGTTCATTAAGCTGCAGTAATTGGCCCGTGTGTCTGGGTCGCACTGTGGCCGATCTTAGTCTAATCCAGGCAAATGAGTGCATGTAGCCTGGAGCAAACGGGTGAGGGCTCTGCAGCTCCCTGGGGCAGCCTTTACAGCAGCCCTCTGGCCCCGATGTTATTCCCTAAATCCAGCCTAAATTAACTGCACTTTCATTCAACTTGATGTCATTTTGTCATTTTCTCAGTGGATGCAGAGTGCAATTTGCCCTTGTTTATTTAGCAGCCTTTTGCATAAGAAAAAAATTACCCTCAGCCCACTCCTGCCCAGGTGGCACAAACAGAGTCCTTTCCACTTCAGAGTGTCTTCTAATATCCAAGGTGGCTGGGTGCATCAGGAAAGGAAACGAGGTCTCTTTACTTCAACGCAGGCTGTAAATGCACTAGGAACAGTAAAATTCTGTTTTGTTAATGTTTTCAAGATCTATTTAACACTAGTGGCCTAATGGAAAATGAAAAGCTAAAAAAAAAAAAAAAAAAAAACCTACTAAAAAAAAAAAGAACTTTGTGCCAGGAGAACCGTCTGTGCTGCTCTTCTCCTGCATATTTGGGGCCATGGAGGTAAACTTGAAATTAGAATAGGGCTTATGGATATTTTATCAAATATGCTTTTAAAAATACTTTTCATGGATTTTTATCAATTCCACTTGCAGTGTGAATGTGTGAAAAGGGGTAGGCAGAAGCTGGAAGGCCAAACGCTTGAGTGGTAATTTTCATGAAAAATTTGAAAGTTGAGGATTTCCTTAGAATGAGAAAAGGATTATAGATTTTATTTAGTTGCTGTAATGCTACTATAATCCCGATTACAAACTTTAATACGTGACCAGAGCAAAGCCACTGATGGTCCTTATTAAAACTGCCAACAGTTTATATCGCTATATTAGCGATTTTCTTAAAATGCCGCAACTTGTTCATCATCTCCTCAGCAGTGAAGCTCTAATTGCTCTTGAGTGCTGCAGCCTTTCTAAGTTGGTCAAGGTCCAACCTCGAGGAGCCCTTATGAGGAGCAGCTTCTTCCTCTGACAAGAGCAGAACATGCTCCAAAAGGGAGTGATGCGGAGGGAGCAGCCAGGGTGCTGAGTGTCCTGGCCGGCGTCATTCCCATGTGGGAATCTCCATGGGCCTCTCCAGAAGTCCTCAGCACTGCCCTTCCAGTCTCTTGGCTTTCATAGCCAAATCAGGCCAGAAAGAGAGTGAATTTAGACTAGTGTAATACCTGCTTTAGTAAAAAGAAAAAAAAACATCTTGATCATTGGAAAAGTGTTTGAAAGACCTCAATATATTCAAAAATACTGTCAGAAATCTTTCCACGCCTTCCGAAGGATCCTTGTCCCAATAACTTGGCAAAACCCCACGTGTGCATGTCCACCTGCCGCAGCAAGGACATCCCGCGTGCAGGTCTGTTTCTCCCTGGTGGGAATCCCTTTCCCGGCCTGCCCTGCCAGGGAGTTTTGGGGCCATCCAAGTGTGATCTCAGCTGTGCATGAGGGGCTCATCATGCATGTGTGGACACTGCTTCCTCCAGCTCTGGTCTCTTTCTCCTCCATCACTCCCCTGGAATAAACCAGTGATGCTGTGATGTCCCCAGGATGCTGCAGAGCTCCAAACAACCCAAAATCCGAATGACAAAAAGCTGCAGGAGCAGGAGGACATGAGTTATGGGTTGCTGGGCCTTAGTGGGAGGTGATCTTAAGTTGTGTTGGTTCTCCTAGTCATGCTGGAGAATGACTGAGGCCTCTCCAACACGTCCCAACAGCTCAGAGCAGAGGGATGCGGGAACCAGCACTACATGCGGTGGCTGGTAAGTCACTAATAAAGGACCCATCTCTGACCCCTCTTTGTTTCTGCTTTCTCTTGGAAGGGATCTTCAACAACAGGATGTCTTTGCCATGTTTTGTGGTCTGTATTTCACAGAGCTGTTAGGTGAAAATCGCAGCAGCTTCAGGCACATTGAGGCCACAGGGCTGCGGCTGAAACCCTTGGGAACACGGTGAATGTCCAGAGAGGACGTTTCACTGTGCTGGGAGTGTGCGGAGACAGATGTGTTACTCACCAAAAAGTAGAAAGTAAGACTTCAGTAAGGGCTCTTTATTTAAAAACAGCAGCTAGGAGAGAGCATCGTGATCTATAAGGGAAGCAGAACTGGAAGCGCTGCTTCCACTAAAATTAATCCAGGAATAAGTGCCCACTTAATTTCAGTGATTATGTTGAGTTTTGGTAATAATGTTCATTTCATTTCCTTTAAAGAGAGCTCTGTGAGGCTGAGAAAACATCCTGCCCATTGCAGATTTTTAAGACTTCTGAAATGAGGACAAATGCAGGGACCTGGATGAGCTCCTGGGCTTGAGCTACCTCAGTGATGTTTGCAGGACCCCTGGCTGGGGCCACCATCCCTGGGGGTCCCTGGTGGCCCGGATGAATTTTGTGGAGGTCAGTGGTGAACAGGGCATGGGCTGGGGCGGAACAAGCGTAACTCAAGTCTGCAGCACTAGGCAGGAGAAATTTGCTCCTCTTTCACAATTTTGGAACTATATTGCACTGTGTAATGTTTTAATACAGTATGCTTTCATTAATGAGATTTTAAACTATAACCTGCGATGTTTTATTCGAATTTACACCAAGAACTTCTTGGCCCCACAGGAAGGGGCTCCGTTTCCCCCTGCTGAAGCTTGACGTCTGATTTTGCTTCCAGATATAGACACATTCAAAGAATTCAGTTCACCTTCCATCTTTCTGATGAAGATCATCAGAATTTGAGAATCTTTTGGTTTGGGATTTTTAAACGTGTGAGTCTGATAAATTTGAGAACTCAAATATGGCTTCACTTGCCCGTCTGTCACTTAGAGCTGGATGTTAAAGTGGGGAGTTCGGGCTTTTCTTCTACCCTCGGTGGTGACCTGGGTGATGCCCCCTTCGTGTCCTCTCGAAGCAGCCGCCAGCTCTGGCTTTGAGGTTTTCCCACTCTTTGCAGGAATTTTCAGAGTGAGATAAGACTAATATTTGCTGGGTTTCATGTCTGAAGAGATAACTTGAGGGTGCTTGAAAGCAATTACTTTTCTGCCTGCGTGGGCCGCACAGCAAAGCCTGGTATTGCACACATTTATACACATTTATACACATTTATGTGCTCCGTGGCTCCGAACAGAGGGCAGCAGCCCCTGTGCTACAGGAGAGGTGCAGGTCAGTCCCCGTGGTCTAAGGGGGGCTCATTGCTCTAGGAAAACTAGCAGACCCTGTGGAAAAGGGGGTATTTAGGAGGGGAATGCAATTAATTCCAATTAAACCGGTAGCAGCTATTGCAATGACTCAAAGGTCATGAGATATTGGCTGTCCACCAAAAGCAAAATGTTCTGCTCTAGGTGTCCTCGCTGATCCTGCATCCATAGGATTTCCTGCATCTATCTCATGTATCTGTCAGGAATGGCCCTTTCAGTCTCCTTCTGAAGTCTAATTGCTCTGGAATCTAAAATGCAACTACAAAAAGCCATGTTTTTGTTGCGCATAAAAGTCAAAAAATGTTTAATTTTCATTTTATGTTCCGGAGGGAAAAGGAATCTTAGAAAATGGCTACAATATAATATAATCTCCCCTCAGAGTATGATAAAGATTGTACATATATATAGTAAGATTACTGCACTTTCGGTTAAAATTAGGGTTTTCTTAAGTAAAGCAAAATTGAAAAGCATGTCATTGTATATGTGTTAGATATTACTGCCATAATATATATATATATATATGAGGGAGGGGGAAAGATATTTTAGCAATTTTGCTCATTTAAAATATTCTCCTATGCCCTGCTGGAGTTGAGAGCCGTGCTTGTCGAGGGTCCTGTGGTGAGCTCACTTGTTAAAGACAGAGAGAAATAAAGGGATAGGGAAAAGAGTTAAAATAAACAAACAGAAGTCCCGATACAATCCTGAAGCTTCAGTCGCTGTCTATTTTCCGTGCTCTGTAGAGCCTGCAGAGCTGCCCTTGGCCCGGGCGCAGGTCCTGGGGTGTTTACACCAGTCCGGGGGCAGGATGCGGATGCCGCAGGATATCCCGGGTCATTCTCCAGCATGACCAGCAGAACCAACATCCCGCAGGGTCCTGCGGCTGCAGATACCGCAGGATGCTGCAAAGCCGAGGCCTGCCCGTGACCCTGCCATGCACAGAGGCTTTCCTAAAGCCTCGGCTTAAAATCCTCCCGTGCACTGAGGGAGAAGTTATGAAAGCAGAAGTTAAATGGATTAAGAGCAATGAAAGGGAATAACCACGAGCGAGGAATTATCGCTGCATAGAAATGTTTGCACTGAGGCTCTGCGGGGCCACTCCGGTATTTGAAACCATCGCTTTGAAGGATATTGCAGTTGATGAAAATGAATAGCAAGTCTTTCAGTAGCGTGGTGGAGCGGCGAGTTAACGCCGAATCAGAGTCAGTCGTATAGAGCCGTAGGCATCATGCAGTGAGCTGGGTCCATCCAAGTCAAATACGTGCGGATGCTGCCACATGCAAGGGCATTTCTGCAGCCCAGACCCACAGGCTCCATCTGTGGAGCTGGTGGCCACATCTTGGTCTGGGGCAAAGTGCAGGTTGGTGCTGTAGGACACGCGGCTGCTGGTTGGACCTCTTGGCACCGGGGCCACGCAGGCCTGCTCTCCTGCAGTGTCCCTTTACCTTAAATCCTGTGAAATGACGGTTTTATTGAGGGAGGTTTCTGCTTGTGTGTGCCGGGGAGGCAAACGCAGCGGGTAGCACTTAAGTCAGCTTAAACAGATCATAGAGAAGTTTACAATGAGGAAGAGTTGATGCAGCAGTCAATGCATTCCTGTTTGCTGTTTAGAGCAGTTCCGGGGGGTTCTCTATTCCCATAAACGTGGCTGCGGATGCTCCCGCCTCGCGGTGCCTGCGCAGAGGTGTCCTCGAAGGACCATCCTGCGCTCCTTTCCGCGCCTGGCAGGGAGCAGAGCCCGTGTGGATGGTTTCCTCCTGCCTTCCCCTGCCAGGCTGCCTTTCAAAGTTTAATTTTAATGCTAATATCAGGAATTGGGACATTTCTCCCCTTCTTCCCCAAGGGTTTCTCATCTGCACATGTTGAGATAATTTTATCTCCCGAGCTGCAGCTGGCCAGGTAAGAGTTTTAAATTACCTTGAAACTCAGCCCCAACGTGTGCTTTACCAGAGGCTTTGCACAAAGACCAGGCAGGACAGAGCTGCCTCCAATGGTCCTTGGCGGGGCGACCTTCTCCTGCGTCTGGTGCAGATTTCCAAGGGGCAGATCCTCTCTATTGGTGAGTTTGGTATCGCCAGGTCTTTTATTAGGTAGAAACCTAACAAAATGTGATAGAGCAGCAGTTCCTGCTGAACAAGGAGCGCCAAGGCAGACAGGAGATCCCCTGTGCCTCGTGCGTGCCTTGGGAATGAGCATTATCTCTCTGGGCACTGTGTAAACCTTGTCCCATGCCGGGCCATTCTTGTCCCCTCCTGCCTCTGAGCTGCTCTCTGAGGTCTCCTTTTCCCACTGAATGCTGCAGTTTGGAAGATAGGTGCCTTTCCCTGCCTTTGCCATGTGTATTCCGAATGACAGGAGTGGAGATCTGCTGCGTGGCTGCTGTTCTTACCACGGGGCTGGTCTGTCACATCCTCTGTGTTGTTATTCACCACGAGCTGGTTCCCTGGAGAGGTAAAAATCCCAAGATGGGGGGAACGTGATTGACCAAGGAAGGAAAAGAGAGCAGCTTCCTTCTCCCAGAGGGGAGAGATCTAGGTGGTCTGGGAACACCTATTTGCAAATAATTTCTCCGTGGTGCAACTGCAAGGCAGGAGAGAAGCCAGCCTGGCTGGAGGTGCTTAGGAGCTTTGCTTGGTTGGGAGGCAGGGGTGCAGTGAGGACCTGGCCAGGCCGCCTCCCCACGTGGGGCACTGCCCAGAGAGGCAGCAGTAATTGCTCTGAGTCGTCTTTGCAGAAACCTGGCCTGAAATAAGGTCAGATTTGCTTTACTTGGGATTTTGCTCCTTTTACTGGCTTCTGAGATACTGATGTCTGTAAGTCATGTCTGGGTTTCAGACCCGCTAGTCTTTTTTATTTATTATGTTAAAGGATACTTATGGTGTTCTCCATAAGAGTTATTTGGTTTTAGCAATATCAGCTAAATATCATATCATCACGGAGACCTACGTTTAACATAGAGTCTTTCCCTGCATGGGAACTGAAAGTGCAAAATAACTGGTAATTTCTGTAAAAATAACCTCTGCAGCAAAGAACTGAGAAATCCTAAAGGATAAGAAAATGTATAGGTCTGGCTGTGAGGCTGCTGGATAAAAAAGGCGAGATTTGTGAGACTCTAGAAATAGGAAAGAAAAGAGCAGTATTTTGTGGTGGTGCTCAGGGCTGCAGCCAGGAAAAAACGTGCCTGGAAAAAGGCTCTGCAGAACTAAGGTCCTGCTGGAAGACACCTATTATTTTTGCTACACTAGGGGTGATTTAATAGAGGATTTATGCCCATGCCCTAAACCATGTAGCCTTTGAGAATCAGAGCTATTTTTTCTAATTCTCAATGCACTCATAGGCTCGGGTGCTGCAGACGAGGTCTCAAGGCGCAGGAGCCCTTTGGAGGCCGGCAGTGCTGGAGCATTCCCGTGCGCGGGGCTCTCCAGGCGTTCCCGTGCGCGGGGCTCTCCAGGCGTTCCCGTGCGCGGGGCTCTCCAGGCGTTCCCGTGCGCGGGGCTCTCCAGGCGTTCCCGTGCGCGGGGCTCTCCAGGCGTTCCCGTGCGCGGGGCTCTCCAGGCGTTCCCGTGCGCGGGGCTCTCCAGGCGTTCCCGTGCGCGGGGCTCTCCAGGCGTTCCCGTGCGCGGGGCTCTCCAGGCGTTCCCGTGCGCGGGGCTCTCCAGGCGTTCCCGTGCGCGGGGCTCTCCAGGCGTTCCCGTGCGCGGGGCTCTCCAGGCGTTCCCGTGCGCGGGGCTCTCCAGGCGTTCCCGTGCGCGGGGCTCTCCAGGCGTTCCCGTGCGCGGGGCTCTCCAGGCGTTCCCGTGCGCGGGGCTCTCCAGGCGTTCCCGTGCGCGGGGCTCTCCAGGCGTTCCCGTGCGCGGGGCTCTCCAGGCGTTCCCGTGCGCGGGGCTCTCCAGGCGTTCCCGTGCCCAGCAGGACAGTCTGACCCACAGAGCGGCCTCAGCTCCTCAGTGACGGATCTAGCTCAAATAACGTGTTTTATTGATGGAGACCTGCACGACCCATCCTGAGCTGCGTTTGCAGAATTTTGGAAGCCTCCCTGTGCCCCAGTGTCTGGGTTTGTGCTCTGGAAGACGCGCTTGCAGAAAAGGGCTTTGCAGGTCTCTTACAGGAGGGGAAGTATCTGGCACGTGTCTATGTGAACAGCAACGTGTGGGAAAGACCTGCTGAATGAGACCCGCAAAATGCTGTGTTTTGCTACTGGTAGGTAAAACATCAGTGCTGAGTGATGGTTCTGGACAGGCAAGTATTTAAAGTTTTATTTTGGAGAAATTGTTTTACCATTTGAGCTGAATGTGGCATATAATTATAACCTAATGGAAGGAATATATTTAAAAAGTGAAATTGTGCTTCATTAAATTCTTTTCCCCCTATGTTTAATAGCTCCAGGAGAGGGGGGGAAAAAAAAAAAGTGGGGTTTCTGTAAGCAAGATGGGCAGGCTTCATGCAGGGGCTCTGCAGGAAAAAATTGTTGGATCAATCTGACACAATCTAGAGCGTTGCAACGTGAGAATGGAGATTGCATCGCCTTCGGAGCAGGCATTTATGGCTGTATTTCTCTCCAGCGATGGACGGGCAGCACGTGGGAATTCCGTTCTCGCGCTGCCGTTAAGGCATGTGCTCCTCCCACGGAACGCGCTCAGCATGGAGCTCGCGTCTTGCCCATGTACGGCTGCAGCTTCCGGACCAGAAACGCTGGATTTAACCCAAACGGGAGCTTTGAGCCCGTCTCGGTGCTTGGAGGATGGTGTTGAATACCCGGCTGTGCTTCGCTGCACCACAGCTCGGCCGAGCTAGGACTATCCTGTGGTGCGAAAAGCAGGAGCATTCAACGCCAGAGCCAACCAAAGCATTTCCAGGCTCTGAAGCCCAATGGCAGACCTTCAAAGCGTCTTTTCAGAACATAAAAATAGTTTCTAGTCTCCCAGAGGCTTTATTTTGCCTGTTTTTTGTTATTCTTGCATTATTTAATGATGCAGCAGCAGCGCCCATGCCTTGTCCTGGTGCGACGCTATCGCTGCCGCGTCCTCGTTGGATGCTGACGTGCCCAAACGTGAGCTATGTAACTCACACCAACGCCTGCTCCCGGGGAAGGCGCTTCCCCTCTTGTCTCTTGATGGATTGGCTTGCTCTGATGTGCTGCAAGTTTGACATCTGTTTCTGCAAAATGTTTTCTCCTTGACAAAAACACTCTTGTACCAGACTAATCTGTTTCCCCCTCTTCTTAGTCCACATTTTTACTTGTTTTTGCTGTTTTATCCTCTTTGGGATTCTGGTCGAGTGCTAGAAATCCCTGTCCATCATGCTGTGCAGAAGCATGGTCAAAACATGCCCCCGGTTCCACGTTCCTCAGAAGAGCCCTCCTGGTGCTCAGTCTTTTCCACCTGCGTTTATAAAAACCAATGCCATTTTTGATTTAAAGAGCAGAAGCAGACACTGCTTTTTGTCCTCCAAGACTCTTGGAAATAACTGTGTTCTGATTTAAAAATGCCATTGTGTCGCAGTTTATGCCCCTTTCAGCCAAGTTCCTTATGAGTTTGTCATATTGGAATATTGCTGTTATTTATTAAATCCTTGATAAAGCTGCACTTAATGCTCACATAATAGAATTTGCATCTTTAAATCTGCTGAATATGTGGTTTGTCACTGATGCAAATTGCACTGATTAATTAAATAAGACTTAGAGATTCATAAAGCAATTGCTCCAAAATGACATGTTATTTACATCTAACTATATTAACAATTATGGAAACTTAATTTTTCCCTTATACAATCTGTCTTGAAATTCCACTGATATTTTAGCAGTCTTATATGACTTAATGATTTAAAATTAGTTTCCAGTATTGAACACACTTGCAAAAGATCAAGAATATTTTTCAAAATAAGGTGGATATTTTGCATAATCCCAAATTTATAGGACTTGGGCAGCGGGGGGAAGAGAGCAAAGGAATTGAGACTGTGTGAATTTCAGTCCTCTTTTTAAAATAAACATTTTATCTGTCATACTTGTAGTAGATAAGGTATAAAATGTCCCTGTGTTACGACTCATTTTTGGTAAGTGACCTATAGTTGCATTCATGGATACTATTTTCTGGGTTACTTATTATCTATCAGATGGTTATTGGCTGATTACTCAACTAGCACCAGGCAAATTCTGTCTCTTCTCAAGCCCTTTATCAAGGGCCCATCAAAATGTCTCTGGGCTGCTCAGATAATACAGGTGTGACAGGAAGGCTTTGGGCTGACTCAGCTATTTTGCAGGGGGGAAAAAGTATAGAATAAGATAATCTCATTTACTAGCTTCCTGTTGTTTCTGCTTTTTCATGCAGATTGGAAAATGAAACACTGAATATCTGTTTCCCTGCTTCACCAAGGCCTATGTCCTTATATTCTGCTCAGTATAATCAGGACTTTGACAGGTGAATGCCTGGAGGCCTGGGGAGGTTTCTGAGGTTTCTGAGGCCCTGGTGGCGCTCCCTGGGTTGGTGGTGGTGCCTTTCAGAAGACCCTTCATCCAAGCCCTGGTTGGGAGCACAGGCTTTTCCTTGCTGTTTTGCATCCATGTTTTCTGTTGTTCCCAGCAGCATCTCCTCCTCCCAAAATCACACCCCATTAACACTTGCAGCTCCAAAGGTTTTTGCAGTCTGGTTCCCAGGGTCTGACCTTCACGTGTCCCTAAATGATCTCATGCAGGTTTTGCTATAAGGGCACAGCCACACTTCACACTATGTGATTAATTAAGCTATGTGCTGGTTTGTTGGCTGGCCAAGGAGAGTGCTTACCAATAGGCCACAGCCATGAGAGCTGGTATTTTAACTCAATGTTTAAGTATTCCTTCTGTGAATATTTTGCAAAAGGATCACGCTACTTTTGAACCTACCAACATGCTTTTATAGTTAATTTCTTGGAGATTAAGTTGTTTTGTTAAAACTGCTTTAAAAAGTGAAGGCTCCTTTCTGGACCTTTTAAAAGAGAACTGTCACAGTGTATTTGGTTTAAAAGCTTATGAGGAGGAATGAAAAGGTTCCCGTGTCCGAAAGCATTAGCGTGTCCCTCAGCTCGTTAGGAGATGATAACCCATCGCAAACAGCCGGTCTGAGGCTCCGTGACTCAAACTACCAAAGCGGGGCCTGAGCTGAAGCTGCTGCTACCGGGCCCAGCTCCCACCACATTGTAAATTTGCTTTTCCTTTTTCTGGCTTTTTTTGGTCTCTTTTTCACTGTATTCAGTCAGTAAAGCGCTCGAGCAGGGGGTGTTTGGAGACAGTCGCTTCCTTGGCTGCTTTGTGGGCAGCTCGCGGGACGCGAGGCCGAAGCGCGAGTGCGGAGCCGTCGCCGGGAGAGCATCCCAGCCGGCATCCTTGGGAAGCGGGAAGCACGGCCGCCCCGAGCGACCCTCTGGCACAGCCATGGCTGGGAGACACTTACTTTGGTTCAAAACGTTTCATAGCCTTTCATTATTGGGACATTGGATTCTTCAGAAGACAGGATTCTTTGTTATCCCGTGTCCTGCGGTTCCCACGGCTGCGCCCTCCGTTCGCGGTCCCGCTCGGAGCCCTGCAGCCGGGGCCGCTTCCCGCGCGCTCCGCAGGGAGGATGCTCACAGAGGCAGGGAAGCGCCCGCTCCAGAACGGGCACATGGGACAAAGGATGGAGCCGCCCAGGAAACCAGGGCTGTTCCTGCTGCTGGCGGAACAGCCACCAACCCCCGGGCAGAAGGTGCCACTTTGAAACCAGCGATCAGAAGTGTATTTTGGGAGAGGAAAGACCACGAGGCTGTGGGGAGGGAGGCCTGGGTTTGCTTTGCTTTCCCTGCACTCTCGATGCCATCATTGGGCAGGTCTCCTGTTCCAGACCGGAGCAAAGGACCCTTGCTTGGCCCCATAGCCTGCACGTCCCACACGTGTTGGCACCGTCAGCTGAGCCCAGCGACTCTCTGGTCAAATTCCCAGGGGTGAGTGCTCGTGTTGATGCTCTCCATGGGTGCGTTGATCCTTTAGATGCTTCCAAGCTAATGTGGGCTCCGACCTCCTCAAAGGCACCGGGTGGACGTGGCTGCCCCACCTCAGTCCCAACAGCTCAGTCCGTGCTCGCTGTGTCAATCTGCTCACCACTAGTCCTAGCACTAGATATGGGTTATTCCTGCTTCTGAAAGCACTTAGTCCTTCTTTAACTGGTTCGGAGATTCTCCCTGTTGATTTTCATGGGGATGAACCGAAAGATGGGGATTCTCTCAGATTTTCTTCTTCTATTTTCTTTATTAGAAGAAGCTGTAGGTGACAATTGGCAGAGCCCCTGTGCTGCCATCTCGGCCCTTCCCTTCCCTCCTCTCTGCCTGGCGTGGCGTGCGTGCACCAAGTAAATCTGCCACGGCTATTTTTATTGCATAACTCTAATGGGCGAGAGCGGCGCCAAAGCTGTTTAGAACCATTGATTGCTATTGAGCTAATGAGCCGAGTGCTAATCAATCCTCTAGGAACTGCCATGAGAACCTATTACACCTCCCGCAGCGCCGGCGTTGACTGCTTATTGGCAGCACGATGGCGCGATCCGCCTCGGATTCCACCCGGCAGAGCACAATAATCGGGAAAAATAACTTCCCATCGGCGCGACTCCACGGCGTGTCCGTGGCGATGAAGGAGGGACGTGGGGAGCCTGTCCCAGCTGCGCCCTGTGTGCTCAAATGTCCCCATGGAGCCCGGCCCCGGCACCTTGCTCACTCCCTGCTCCAAAGCGTCGGCAGGAGAGACGTTAGAGCAAGAGAGGAAGCTCCATGGGAAGCGCAGAGGGCTGCACGGCCGGGGGTAACGACGTGTCCGTGCTGCGGGGTGAGAGCGGGGCAGCCGGACGGGTGGAGCGGAGCGATGCGGCTGCCCCGCGCAGCGACGGATGGGGCGGCCCCGGGACGGGGTGGTGCAAAGCAGCCGCAAACCCCATCCGCAGCGCGGGACCCGGCACCGCCGGGCTGGGAATGCCCCTTCCCCGCGCCCTCCCCACGCTTACAGTGACACGTGTAGCGTTACTTACATCAGCTCAGCTTCCCGGACAGCCATTCACATCTATAGAGCTTTGCGTGTTAAGGCCTGATGCTGTTAAATATTGATAGAGCCAAACTGACACAAACCACTGTTTCCTTGCTGAGATGACTACGTTTACCCAACCCTAAAGGCACCTATTTGTGTTGCGGTATTTGTCTAGCAAAAATGAAAAAAAGGAAATACATGGACCTGTCTGAAAGGGCCTTGTGTTTATCGTAAATCCTGCGAGAGTCTCCAGCATTTTCATCTATCTTCTCAGATAGATGGGGCACTGATATATGGCCACGGAGATTTGTCTGGGCTTCCTGCTGTTGGGAAGGCTGTGCATTGGGGAGGCTGCATTATTTTCCCTGGACTACTATTCTTGAAGACCCCTGGCTGATGTCACAGGATGATGCTGGAATTCACCTCCAAAAATTCACATTTTTGGAGAGTTTGCACTGAGAGGGACCACATTGCTCAGGTCCCGGGCAGTACCAGATAAGTTGATACTCCAGATGCATGAGTCACATGGTGAATTATAATTCTAATTTAACAGATTTGCAGGTGAAGGGCAGGATCAGTTAGGGAACATCCACCACACTTCTGCTATGCAGACAGCAGTGCAGCACTCGCAAAAAAACAAATGTTCCTGTGGGGTTTTTATTTGTGGTGCTACTCAGCCCTAATTCCCACGATGAGGTTTTGCATGATCCCACACTGTTTCTTGTGCCCAAGAAAAATCTGCTGGAAGTTCTCCGTATCCTTAAGGAAGCTGAAGCCACGAGTCGGGATGCTGCTCGCCTGATGCTCCGGACGCGGTGTGGGGCGGACGCAAAGGGCAGTGGGGTCCGAGGCACGTCCCGTCCTCGGGAACCCCCAATGGAGTGCGGAGTCTGGGAATGGCCCTTCGCCTGATTTGGGTGCCTGGAAACGTGGCAGAGAAGCCGAGGGATAATTTACATCCGTAAATGCATCCATATGCATAAACACATCCATATGCATCACAAACATCGGTGTTTCTGAGTGGAGGGAATGAGCAAAATGGGATTCCCTCTGTGACGGGTGGCGCCAGTCAGTGTCCCCGTCCCCTGCGGTCCCAGCTCCGTCCCGCAGGTCCCTGCTGCAGCTCCGTGGGGCGCTGGGCTGGTTTGGGGGCTGCCCCTGGTGCCGGTGCTGCTGGGAGAGGAGCGGGGAGCTGGGTGTAAGGAAGAATCAGTCATTTCCCTGGAAAAGCTGCAGAGAAATGGCAGGGCAGGCTGCCGGCTCTGCAGTTCTCCAGGTGCAGTTTTGCTGGCTGTGTCAAGCCAGATGAATCCTGGACAACCAGCTTCTATCCCGGTTTCTTTTTTCTTTCTTTTTTTTTTTCTTTCTTTCTTTTTTTTTTTTTTTTCCTGAAGACGAGAAATGGAAAAATTGCTATTTACCTTTTGTTTCCCAGCGGTGTTTGTTTCCCAGCGGTCAATCACACTAATTCCTAGAAAAGCATGCCGCCTATGTGATTGGAATTTGCCTGTCTTCATCTCCTCCCCATTGCTTTTTGCAACGTTTTCCTTGGTTATATTAAAGAGACTTTTAATACCTGTTGTTTTCCCCTCTGTGAAGGTACTCATGTGCTGTAATCGGGTCTTCTCCTAATCGCCTTTCCGATGCACTAAATAGATTGAACTCTCTAAACCTCTCAGGATAAGGAACTTTCTCTCATAAGCACATTATTTCTGCAGCTCTTTTCTGCCCTCTCTCTAATTTGCCAGCAGCTTTGGAAGCTGGGGCTGTCCCACTGCCAGTTGTATGTGCTTCCCATACCAACAAAATTGGGTTGTTTCGAGCCACCATTCCCGTGGCTTCATGGTCAGGAGGACCAGCAGGGTCCAGAGAAGTCAGTGATTTCCCCTCCCCAAAGCAGGACCAAATCCACTTATCCCAGGCTGGAGATGTCCATGAGACCTGGAGGATTCCAGTGATGGAGCTCCCATATCTCGACTTCCTCACCTCTTCTACCCCAGGTGTCTCATAGACTCATTGCCTTCTGGATACAGACCTCATCCCGGCAGCTCTTCCCTGTTCCTGAGCAATTTTAAGGGTCCTGGTGTTGAATGTGCCCAGCTTCTTGAATCAGCCAGCGTGCCACTTCTGGTGCATAATGTTATCTGGTATCCACCAACGTTATAACCAGACAGTTCGTATTTCATTCACCAGTTAAAAGCCGGGGATAGGCTGCAGGGATAGAGCTGCCTCTGGAAGAATCCCATTTTATAGAGATTCCCCAAACACTTTTTTGTCCTTCTCAACTTGCCATTTAGTTCAGTGATTAATGATATTGCTGGTTTCACAGTGATGCTAAACCAAGTGCCTTGTAGAAGTCTGGCTATATTATAAGTACCCAGATACCCTGCAAACATCGTGCTTGCATGAAACAATAAAATGTCTTTTTCTTCTTTTTTTACAAGATCTATTTTTCCATAAAAACATGTTTTCAGGTTTATTTACACCCAAACCCTTAAGTCTCAAACTGAATCTCATTGCAGCTTTTATACTGCTTTTGTCTGGGACTTATTTCAGAATATCTAACCTTCTGGACTCAGGCCTGCCTTTTATGAATACTGACACATTTTTCAATCTTCTGAAAAAAAATATCAATCTTTGACCACCATAACAGTATGTTTTTTTCCTCATACTACTCTTCATTGTAAATTGCCTGGGCTTTGAAAAAGCTCAGTCTTGATACACGTTTGTAATATTCTTTGGCTGTGAAGGAACTGCAACATAATTGACCACCATCATGTGAAATTTGTCCCTCTGAAATTCTTTCAAATAGAGAAAAAAGGTATATCTACTTTTTTTTTCAAAAACAGTGCTATTAATTTGCTATTTTCATCTGGTGATGGATCATTTATCTTAAAATGCTTATGTTCTTATTCTCCTTCCCGCTACAAGCTGTAGAACCCCCCATACATCTCCAGCTTACCATTTTTTACTCTCAGCTTTTCTGCCCTATTAGTCAGACTCATTGGTTTCCTCAATTGGGGAAAATCAGCTCCGCAGGCGCCCGTGTCGCGTGTGCGCGTTATCGTGGGGCTGTGCTGGATGAAACAAGGTCCTCATCCCTTTTTCCCAGCAGCTGCTGGCTGCAGAAAGGCTCCCGTCGTTTATCCTGCTCCATCGCAATGCGACCCGGAGCGGTGTCTCCTGCGGAAGCCCCCGAGAGGGGGATTCTCCCGGGATTCTCCGGACCATGACGGAGCATCTCCCTGGCGGAGAGCCTGGAGCAGGAGCAGCTCCTCCTGCTTTTCCTTTGGCTGTGCCCGTCCGCGCCGAGGGCCGTTCTGGCCGGCAGCAATGAGCAGGCACAGTGCGTTTTCCCTCCTTTCCCTCCCTCTGGCTTTCTCGACAGCACAAGCAGTTAGGGGAGCTGGGAACACAGCCGCAGACCTTGCTGCTGGCTGTATCATTTCCATGTGTTTATGGCTAGGGCTGGAGTGCGAACGGCGCCGGCCGAGCTCTGCGCGAGCCCCGCGCTGCCTCCGCGCAGGCTGCCGGCTCCTTGCACAGCTCCCTCCAGCAGCTCCCACCACGGAGACAGTTTTTCTCGCTTCCTGCCAATGGCACATCAAGCGGTTTGGCTGCGGTGTTTTCTGCCCTCTCCCTCTCTCCCTGTGGGGCTGGAGAGGTCTCCGTGAAGATCCGGTGGAACCACCTTTCCTCCATTCCTGCTCTGGGATGGGGATGCGCGCGCTGGTTTGCCGTTCTGATGCTCCCTCCAGGCAGTGCTTTTGGAGGAGCTCGTAGCAGGGTGAGGGGCATCTGAGCCCAGCACTCAGGGCCCTCGAGGGGTTTCGCTTTGCTGCTTGGCGGCCCTGGCAGTGGTGACACAGGGACGGAGCCACCCGTGTGGGTGATGCTGCCCATGGCGCGTTTGCAGCGGGCATCCCACCGCACGCAGGTGCAGCTCCCGGGGAGCACACGCTCACCAGGAGAAAGGCAGGGAGACACCAAGGTGGGATTTGGGCTCTTCATGGACCTGGTGGGACTCTGTGCTGGCCTGGCCCCGCAGCATCGTGGTGGCCACAAGGCCCCAAGGTCTGCAGCGCCCACAGCTGCTGTCTCATCCCAGCATTTGCTCCAGATCTGCAACTTCCACGTCGTTATCCAGCCAAAGCTATCCATCCAAACCACCCGTGGTGCTAGTAGGATGTTAGCGAGAGCAGAGGCCAAGCTCCTTGCGCCTGGGAGCCAAGCAAACAGTGGGTATTTTGCTGTTAACGATTTTGCTCCAGGAAGGGAGCTCCTCCCTACTCTAGTTTCTGCTTTGGTGGCTCTTTCCAGCAAAGTCACCTCACATGGGCACGTTCCGGTCGGATCCCTGCTCCCTGCTCCCTGCCCTGGGATGCGCTCGAGGAAGGAGCTGGTTCAGTCAAAGGGAAAGTTTCTGTCCTGCACTGCGGGGACGCTATCAAACCAGCAAAACAGAGGCGCTTCGGCTTGGAAAACGTCCTCGGATGTTCATCCCTCTGCCCCTTTGGTTTACGATCATCGTGATGTATGGTCCAGCTTACCAAAGGGCAAATAAAATTAGTTAATAAAATAGGTTTGTTTTTAAATTAGAAGAAATCCTCTGCCATTAATTTTTATGACGTGTTGAAATATTTATTTGCTTCCTTAGCAAAACTGCATAAAATGCAGGATTTTTTTTTTCCTTGAGCCATAAGTAATTAGGAGTCTATACTAAACAGGAGGAAGAACAGGTACATTTTTCATGATAAAGAAGGAGGTTTGTAGAAATCAGGGAACTGAACCGTGACTGATGAGATTGTCTTACATTCCCATCTCTCCCGAATACTCGTTGTGCAGCTCAGACAATTAATTTAATTTCTTTGTCTCATTTTGTCCATCTGTAGCTTTTCTGTCTGACTTTGTATCCTCTGAATGTGACCCGGTGCTAAGGCCTGGATCACCTTCCCTGGCACCTCCTCTGGCAGCAAAGTGCAGCTGCAACAGCCTGGAAAAAGGTGCCATAGAGGTGGCTAATGTGAAGCCTAAAACGGGTGACGGGAAGAGGACTCGGGGCTCCTCCGAACAAAGTCACATTTTCCTTACAAGAACAGCCTAATAAGCAGGCAGCAACATTAATTATTGTCAGAGTAACCTTCCGTTAACTCTGCGCTTTAATTATGTGACTTGATTCTCCATCTGACTGTGATTTATTCCCTTGTGATCATAGACAACGTGCGACTTTTAAGAGTTCCTCATTATTCCTGAAGCCAGGACTGATTTTTGGCACTGGTGGCTGTTCCCTAGAAGAAGAGTGAGGTGCAATAGGAGATTACCTTGGGATATTGGGATTACCTTGGGGATTGGGATATTGGTGTGTCCCGAGGAGCCTGAGCTGCAAAGAGGACGGGTTAAAGAGCCGCGTCCAGCTCTGCCGGGAGTTGGGAATTGGGAGCAGCCGCCGCGGCCGGCAGCGCCGGGCCCGGGATGCCGGGAGGCGAGAGGGAGAATCAGGCAGCAGTCACGGCCCTTGAGTTGGGCAGAATTGATCTTGTCTCCAGGTAGCAGAAAGCACCAGTCCTGAGCTGTATTTGCATAGACTTAACAACATAACATGTACTAAGCTTTTCAGGCAAAGGAGGAAATGTAGTATAATATTCCTGGTTTACTCTGATTAGTGCTTCCCCCCTCCCCTCCATAAACAGTAATTGCGGAGTGTTTCTCCGCATTCTCTTGTTGCAGAATTAATCAAGGAAGTGCTTTAGCTGGGCAACTGCTATAGGAAAAATTAAAGGTTTTTTGTCTGGTTCTGTCAACATGTTTTGGTTTCGCTGTTGAATTTTAAAATAACAGTCGCACAAAGAAAAAAACACAGAACAGAGCCCTTTTTCATTATGCAGGCAAACTCAACATTATTAGATACAATTGGGAGAGATCAGTTGATAACCCTAATTATTGAGGGCCATTTTTAGAAACATGGAAAAAAAAACAGAAAGAGAAAAAAACAAGAAAGGATAAGCACTGCGGTATTGCTAATTTATACTAGCCAGCTATAACATATCAAGCAGATTTCCTATGCAAACGTGTTAAAGCGAAGGGGTAGAACGGTCCTGCCTTCCTTTCTGAAAAGCACCGCAGCGGTTTCCTGGATACGGGGTAATTCTGACCTGGCCAGACCAGACAATTGGATTTGTCTGGGATGCAGCCGCTGCATCCAGGAGCGCCGCTGCAGCCCGGAGCATCGCTGCAGCCCGGAGCGCTGCTGCATCCCGGAGCACCGCTGCAGCCCTGTGCCGCTGCATCCCGGAGCATTGCTGCAGCCCGGAGCGCCGCTGCAGCCCGGAGCGTCGCTGCTGCATCCCGGAGCACCGCTGCATCCCGGAGCACCGCTGCATCCCGGAGCATTGCTGCAGCCCGGAGCGTCGCTGCATCCCGGAGCGTCGCTGCTGCATCCCAGAGCGTCGCTGCAGCCCGGAGCATCGCTGCATCCCGGAGCGTCGCTGCATCCCGGAGCACCGCTGCAGCCCTGTGCCGCTGCATCCCGGAGCATTGCTGCAGCCCGGAGCGCCGCTGCAGCCCGGAGCGTCGCTGCTGCATCCCGGAGCACCGCTGCATCCCGGAGCACCGCTGCATCCCGGAGCATTGCTGCAGCCCGGAGCGTCGCTGCATCCCGGAGCGTCGCTGCTGCATCCCGGAGCACCGCTGCATCCCGGAGCACCGCTGCATCCCGGAGCATTGCTGCAGCCCGGAGCGCCGCTGCATCCCGGAGCACCGCTGCATCCCGGAGCGTCGCTGCATCCCGGAGCACCACTGCAGCCTGGAGCGTCGCTGCATCCAGGAGCGCCGCTGCAGCCTGGAGCGTCGCTGCAGTCCCACACTCGGCCTCTCTGCTGGCAGCCACAGGCCTGCCCGCCCTTCCCAAGGATCCAGGAAGCGCCTCCAGGCTGGCAGGTCGGGATCCGGAGCGCGGTGTCTCCTGCACCGGGATGCTTCTGCCTTTCAGGAGGATTCAGTGCAAACCGGCCAAGCCAACCCATGTCCTGTAAGGGACTGTGCAGCAGGCATCACTATGGCACGTGCTCAGGCAGACGGCTACTGGGCAATGCCAGGCTTAAAATCCGAGTTGCTGGAAAATTCACACCTATCCAAGCCTGCTGCTCCCAAGGGACCTTTCTGCTTCCTAGGGACATGGCATGTTTCCTTTTCCTGGAAAGGAATGAGAAAAGCTGACCCTACAGAGATCTTATTGCCACGGACCTTGTCGCTCGGGTGCTCCAATTCCCGTCTGCGTTAGTGCTCGGCAGTCGCTCGGAGCAGCGGGAGCAGCTTCCCGGCGGAGCCGCGGGAGAGACGCAGAGCGATCCCGGGCACGGGCGGCCGCGCTCCGGATCGATGCGGGGACGCGGGACGGGCACGGTGCACGGTGCACGGGTGCACGGTGCACGGTCAGCATGGAGCGCTGCTGCACCCGCTCGGTGCTCAGGAAGTTAATCAGTGCTAGGAGCAGAGCGGTGTCCGGGTGATCCGCCCATGCGGGTTGTAAAGGTTTTGTGTCAGGCAGCGTCTATGCAGGGACTAAATGAGCCCTATTTCCATTTCACTGTATTCGTACCGCTTAGGCAGAGGGCTTGAAACACCGTTGGTAGAAGAAAGTGGTTTTCTCCTCCCCTTGGAGTCCTGCTCGTCCTTATCCACTGTGGCTGGGGAAGGGGAAAAGAACAAGGCCCGAAGGGGAAAGACCCGCGTGTTGCTTTTGGCTTTGAGCTCTTCAGATTGGCAACACAGTGGAGAGAGAACCCAAAATGCGACTTCCCCCCATTGAAAACACTGACTGAAGAAATCAAAACTGTTTCCTGGGAAGTCGTTATCCAGAGCTTCAGAGCACATCACAGAGCAGCATGTTATGGAGATGCTTCTGGATACACTTCGTATTCCACATTGGGAAACACTGGCATCAACTTTCACTAGGATGGAATTTTCTCCCCCAGAACCCAGAACTTTTCACTCTCATCTGCAGTGTATTTGTACAGGAGACCGAATGGGAGGCAAGATGGTTAATGCATTAACTGCTCTCAACGGAAAAGTAAGGGGATGCTCTGGTCCTTGCATGTTTTACTTCGAAGCAAGAGTTTTAGGTTTCTGGATCTGCATTTCAGCTACGAGCTTAATCATAGCTGAAAATGCAAATTCTTCTTTCTCCACTAAAGAACTTCAGAACAAAATGAAATACATTTTGCAGGGCTTATCCATCCAAAGTATTGAATGTCTCATCTAAAGATTAAGTTATCCATGTAAACATCAATTGCTTAAACATTCAACTGAGTCAAGAAAAGTATCTACCCAAATACACAATTATCAGTTGAGTATTAGCCTGTCCCATTGGATGCAAGATGGGCAACAAGCAGTACGAGATAATTAAAATCGGTGAAAATCTCTGAACTAAATTGACTGAGAGGCTGAGTTTTAATTCATCAAGTGAGTGCTAACAGCATCTGCAAATCAATTCTGATTGTCAAAGCTGCAACTAGACCCTCAGTCTATATTCAGAGAAAGAGTTTGGTTTAATAAAAATAACGATTTGTTTATGTTAGAGACAGAAATACCTATCATGAAGGCATAAAGAATTGAAATTAGCCAGAGAGACGGTAGACAATGCAGAGGCTTGAAAACCTGGTGAAAATGATTATTTGTGTTCTTCTTCCATTTGAAATCAATGGGTAAATTTGCAAAGGACACGTTGATCCTGCTGCTGCTTGCACATGTGTTAACGGAACGAGCTCTCCGAGTCCCCGCGCACCCTTCCGGATGGCCAGGGAGGGCTTTGGTCTAACAGCGTCACGTAACCCCATGGACGTTGACTTTCCTCAGTAAAAAAATAAAAAATAACAAGTTGCCTGAGAGCCTGTTGGGAAAACATTATGAGAAGGCTCTTTTGGGTTTTATATTTGCTAAAAGGAAGAGCCTGGTGGAGAAGCTGAAGGTGGTAAGTAATTTGCGTGATAATGACCATAAAACAATACAAAGTGATGGAATTTGTTATTCTAAAGAAAAGAAGGAAGGACAGCAACAGAATGATGATAACAGGGTTCAGAAAAGCAGATTTCTATAAACCCGGGGAAGCAGGAGAGAGGGTCTCCCGGGAGGGCATTCAAAGGGAAAATGAACTGCAGCAGAACTGGCTGTTACCAAACGAACTGCTTTAAAGGCAGGACAACAACCCCCTGTTGCAAAGGCAGGAGCCACATTCCAGCAGCTGCTGCTGAGCTCTCTAAGGCTGAGGGAAAAAAAAAAGGGATAGAATCCACAAAAAAAAAAAAAAAAAAAGGCAGAGATAAGGACACATGACTAGACATGAATATAAAGGAATAAACTCATGACTATAAGGATAAAATCAAAAGTATAAGGCATAAAACTGCCGAAGAACATAAAAAGCAAAAAGAAAGGCTTCTATAAATACATCAGGAATAAGGGAAAGACAAAGCAATGTATAGTCCAGTGCTGAAAAGGAAGAAGAGCAAATGAAGGCTGAAGTATTCAACGTATCTCTGTTATAGCCTTCCGAAAAAGGTTAATTGTGACCAGCAACTCACTGCAATTTATTTTAACAAGGAGATAACAGGGAAAGAAAATACTGAAGTATGCTTAGATAAATTAGATTTTCCCAAGCTCCCTGATGATATTTACCCTAGAATACTTGTGAAATTACCCTAGAAAACCTCGGAATTGGTGGCAATTGTCTGTGAGAACGCGCGATGGGGAAGGTTAAACCCCAGACTGAGGGCTGGCAAGCGAAGATCTGTCTTCTAAAGAGAAGGCGCTGGTGGATGCAGCACGTTGTAGGGCTGCCAGACTGACACGGTTCTGCACTCTGCAGCCTGCAGTAGCCCAGGGCTTCCCACGGGAATTGGGCACGAGTGGGACCCAACGGGCTCTCACACAGCCCCGCGTCCCCACGGCCACGTGCTTATCCATTCATGCCTGCATATACCATCCTCAACATCTCTATCGTCTGTCCCAGGAAACAAGGCAAAAACTGATGAAAAATGGTATTTCTTCCCTTTTTGTTAAAGCAATGCAATGTGTCTGAAACAGCTGCTCTGTTTGATGAGAACTCTGTGCCTGTGAGGAGTTCTGGTTGTCAAACCCTGCTCAGAGCTTCTTGGGGCTCTGTGTGGGGCAGGAGCAGAGATCGGGTGCACTCAGCACTCAGCGTGGCAGATATGTCCCCACTTGGCCAAGGGAAACGGCAGCTCTTCTGTCACAGACCTCTGTGCGCAAGGGGTGGAGATGGGACCCGTCTGTCCTGGGCACCGCGCAGGGGCTGTGGCTCCTGGGGACACACTGTGTCTCCATGTGTCAGGCTTAAGCATCCTCGGGACACTGCCTTGAATCTCCGGGAGGGAACAGAAGGGGCTTGGCCACATCTCTGCTCCAACTGGTGGAAGGACAAGACACAGGGGCACGGTAAGGCTGCCTTGGGTCTGGCCTCCCTCAGGACGCAGTGAGGTCACTCCAGGTCCGGCCTCGCTCAGGATCCTGTGAGGCCGCTCCAGGTCCGGCCTCGCTCAGGACCCCATGAGGCCGCTCCGGGTCCGGCCTCGCTCAGGATCCTGCGAGGCCGCTCCGGGTCCGGCCTCGTCCAGGATCCCGTGGGGCCGCTCCGGGTCCGGCCTCGTCCAGGATGCGGTGAGGCCGCTCCGGGACTGGCCTCGCTCAGGACCCCATGAGGCCGCTCCGGGACCGGCCTCGCTCAGGACCCCGTGAGGCCGCTCCGGGTCCGGCCTCGCTCAGGATCCCGTGAGGCTGCTCCGGGTCCGGCCTCGCTCAGGACCCCATGAGGCCGCTCCGGCTCTGGCCTCGCTCAGGACCCCGTGGGGCCGCTCCAGGTCCGGCCTCGTTCTGACTGCGGCTCCGGCCGTCTGCAGAGCCGCAGATCCTCACCATGCACCGGTATCTTTGAAGGTATTTATTATATAACTGAGGACATTGTGCTCATATTCATACCATATTCGAGTGCAATATTGAAAATTAAAAACTGAGTGCTATAAATGTTTTCAATTTAATTTTTACATTTAGAATTTATGAAACGAGATGGGGAAATGCTCTGTTTTGAGTAAGGGAGATATCCTGCTGGGTCCCGTTTTGATTTGTGGAACTCCTTCTAAAAATATAATCCCCCATGAAACAGCATTGTAGAGGCAGAGCCCAGAAACCCTTCTGCAATATTATGCTCAGCTGAATTTATTCTTGCTTATTTTAGCCACTCTGCATCAATGCCTGCTGGAAGCAGGTGAATATTCCTGAGCTTTGTTTGTGCTTTTCCCATAGAACTTCAGTGTCAAAACCTTGAGATACATCTTGAATGCAAGTAACCAAACAGCTGTACAACTATATTGAGGAAGAATACAAGTATTATGCTTTTTTTTTTCTCCCTTTTGCAGAATGCCTTTAATGGAAGAGCCAGCAAGACATCTGAATGAATTTTATAAGTTCCCTGAACAGTTCTAGCCTTTGAAATTACTCATCTTGAAGGACTAGTCAATATGAATGGAGACATTTAAGATATCTTTGTGGCCTTCTGTCAATAAAAGACTGAAAGGCTAAAGAGGTGAAAGCAGAGAGTAAAGTAAGAAATGAAGCCAATAATGAGCATCCTTCTCAGGAATCATGTCATTAATAACCGTAATGCACAAATATGATGAAATTTATAGTGATGTTCACAACAAAAGAAACAACTTTTATTCCCTGGTGGTTTCCCTTTTCCAAAATCCTGCCTAATTTAATTTCTAAATAGACATATATAGAAGTTACATAATTTGATTTTTTTATGAGTAGCATTAATAGCTGTGACTTCTGCTGCTAAGTAGCTTCAGTCTCATCTATAATAAAGGTATGTGTATAATGACGTACCACCAAATATTATCTTTAATCCAAAATTCAGCCAAGTTTTAGTCAAACCAACAGGTCTTCTGCACGCCAGGGCAGCCTGGGCCTAGGAGATAGGCTATGCTGGGGTAGGAATTTGCTTAGCTTTGTTCCCCTACCTCTGTTCTTAAAGCTTGTCAGGCACAGATCTGACATGGGGAGGTTGGGACTTCAAATACCCCTGTCCTGGCGTTTGGGTGTGCGTCATTCAGCTCATTGAGACTCCTCCTTTTGTCATGTGGGCTACACTTCATGAAAAACAAGTTTGGATCCAATAAACTTGAGGAAAAGAGTTACTCATTATCCAGAAGTCATTACATAAGGGCCAGTAATCACTCACCAACGTGCTCGGTACTGTGTGTCTCTTCTTGTATCTTCGCCTTTTGTATCATCCTTATTCTCCCAAAGAGGAGTGCATTTCCCCAGGAACCTGAGCATCAAGGCAGCTGATCTGAAACAAAACTCTGGCTTTGCTATAACATGAGAGGTACCTGCAGAAAATTCATTACTGCTTAGTTATGAGAAAAGCACCTGTGTTTTCTGTGGGCACTAGGCAGTGCCCACTCTCTGATCTCTCTGGTAGTGCTGTTTGCAAATATCAAATAGTAATGGAAAGTATGACAATAATGAACCAAGTAATCAGATGAACTGTTGAGCACAGGTGCCTACATTTACAACTCTTTCATCAAAGAGAAAATTAAGCACTCTCAGAATATTATGGCAAATTGCTTGCTGTTATATGACTGCTAATCAGGTGGAGCACATAAATGCATCAGGAAAAATCTTCTTGAGCAATTACAGCAGCTGATGAAGGCACACACACATCACGGGACGGGTGCCTCTGCTGCGCCTACTGCAAAATGATCCCTGGGAGCCGCGTGGCCACCGTGTCGCTGAACTTGAACAGAGCCGGTGGGACACGGACTGCATCGTGCTGCTGCGTCCGAGCGCATCCCCGCGTGGGGCTGCCCTGATCCACAGGGAAAACCGCCTGGTGACTGCATCCTCACTGCCCCTCACCCCCTTGCACCCTCCCTCCCATCGTTGTCACAGATCATGTTCTTTCCTATCTAATGTTTTCTGGCTTTTCAGGCACCTGAGTAACACTATGTTTTTTCCTGCTGCCTTCTGGAGTTTCTCAGAGATGCAGCCAGGCCACCTCCCGGGTCAATGTGCAAGGTCTCTGGTACCAAACGGTTGTGTCTCAGCCTCAGATCTACCCCTTCCTGGGCCTGCTGTAGACAAGCCCCTTTCTGCGCTTTGCGGTTCATAATCCTGTAGCCGAGGAGGGAGGATGATGGATAGAGTTTTGAGAGCGAGCTTCGGCCTTGCAGGCAAGCACAAGACTGCCTTCCCGTGCCATGGATGAGGGGAGTTCAGAGCCTGGCGACCAGCATGAGCACCCCAGATTCACCGCCGGCTGCTCGAGCAGGAGGCCCCGGCCATCACGGGGTGCCCGTGGGACACTGCGGTGCTGGGGGGGTCCTGCTGCATGTGGGCACCGTCCCCAGCTTCTGCACGGGCCATGGCCTGGGGTGAAGCCCTAAAGCACAGGGCATGTGGTCACCCCCCGTTGAACGCCGGTTTCGAGGGTGCCGAGGGGCAGCAGAGCCCAGGGCTCCAGCGAGGGCCTTTCCAAGCTGCGGGATCCTGTGCGGAGCTCGTGGCCTCCCTTCCCGAACTCCGCGCATTAACCGCGGTGACGTGGAGGAGCCATCGCCGGCTGCTCCACTGCAGTCTGTGATCAGCAGCTAAACACTGCTGCCCGATATTAAACGACTGAAAACAGCGCATTCCTCCAAGGACAAGGGGAGTCTGCTTTAATTTAAGCAAGGCAGTTGCATCCTCTCAGTTCACCATGACGCCGGCATTGCAGGGTGAGTGCCTCGCTCTTCTGCCTTGCGGCCTGGTCTCTCTGCTGCTCTAGCCTTTCTTCACATGGTACCTTAGCACAGATACTGTGCTACAGGAGCGTGCAGGCTCTCCGTCAGCCTCCCTGACTCATAATTAGTATGACAAGCTGTACAAAAAAAGTAATCTGAGTTTTGGGTATGGCAAGATAAAACATAGTATCATCTCATAATAAAATAATGGTATCTTCATCTGTTCTTCTTGGCTACTTTCCTCCTGTCTATATTACTCAGCCTTACAAATCCCCACTATTTCCTTTCATTTAATTTCTGTTGAGTTTGGGATCGTGGTGCTGTTCCTCGGCTGCCCCTTGAATCACAGCTGTGCTAATATCTGCACGGATCTGCTTCATCCGTGCACAAAGGAGCAACGTGCCGGCTCGTCCCCTCGCGACGCGCAGCCCGTCACCCTGCGGAGCCCGCGCAGGGAGCGCTGGGGTCGCGTCTCACCGGGTAGGGTGATCCCCCTGGGGAAGCAGCCCCGGGCTCTGCGGAGCCTGGCAGGAGCTGCAGAGCTGGGCAGCCCAACGGCGCCGATCCCCGCGCGTCGGGAGGGCGACTCTGCGGGGGAGCATCGCCCTGAGCCCACGGCCCCTTAGTGCAGCTCTGCGTCTTGGTGCTCTGCAATCAGTGTGCGGAAATGCCCCAAGTGCGCTGGAACCTGGACCTACCCATCCTGCCTGACTCCTCATGATGTTCAGACTTTTAAATGTCCATGTGCTGGTCTCTCTTCAGTGGTGGCCACCGACAGAACTAGAGGTAATGGCCACAAACTGAAACACCAAAAGTTCCACAGGAACTTAAGGAAAAATTTCTTCCCAGTGAGGGTGCCAGAGCCCTGGAACAGGCTGCCCAGAGAGGTTGTGGAGTCTCCTTCTCTGGAGATCTTCAAACCCGCTTGGACGCAGTCCTGTGCCACGTGCTCTAGGTGACCCTGCGTGTGCAGGGGGTTGGACTAGGTGACCTCGAGAGGTCCCTTCCAACCTTCAGCATTGTGTGATTCTATATGATTCTACGTGTATTTCAAAAATAGCCCTGGAAACAGCCAAAAACAGTTCGGTGCTGCAGCATATACCTGTTTATGGCGGCTACTGCAAAAAGCTTGGAAAGTGAAATACTACAGCTTCAGAAATCAAAAAATTAATGAAAAAATAATATAATTTGGCTGAGCAGGCATTGCCTTGCAGTGCTGCTTCCTTAATTCTTAGACATAAGCTCACATCCATAGCAATTTCGCTAGGTTGCCAAATGGTTGCATTAGGAATAAGCCTATCAGCGCAATACGTTTGCCAGGCTGGATGCAGCGCCGTGGCGAGAGCCCGGAGCACCTCCTCACAACACGGGAGAGCATCTTCTCCCGGCACATTATCTTCCACTCTAACCCCTGACTTCCCCCGTGGGACTGCTTCTCTGCTGGAAGGTTTGCAAATCTGTATCTTAATTTGACACCAGCTGCTAGCAGTATAGCTTTGACACACCTACATCATTCCTTTTCACACGCTACCAGACACATCTCATAGTCACCAGTTTTTACAAGCATATTAAGAAAAAACTGCTGATTACATGATTTTATTAGACCACGAGGGCTGTGTGTAGCCTTCGGGGCTTTGATCCTCGCGAGGAGCACAGCTGCTGACTCACCTTCCAGGTCCCGCATGTTCCGCAGTGGGAGGCTGGGGAAGGACGGGCCAGGCTCCCCAGGAGCCCGGGACGCTCCCAGCGCTCTGCGGACAGGAGCTCCCGGCCTCGGGATCCTCGGGAGCCCAGCGCTTGGGAAGTGGAGTGGGCAGACCCGCACGGGCCGAGGGCCCTTGTCCTCCTCCGTGAACAGGCGCGGGTCTGCAGAAATGTTCCCTTAAAAAGGAACAGCAGTGTGAGCCGAGCGCACTAGCACAGCCAGCACATAGCCAAGGAAGGTCTGTGCATCCCAATAGGGTGACGCTTTGCAGAAATGATTTGCAAAGGCAGCCGTGTTTTTGCAGCCAGCCTGGGCGCCCAGGTGCTGTAAGGGCAGATCCCACAACGCTGTAAAGCGCCTCTCCTCCCTGGAGGGCTGCGGACACAGCGGCTCTCGGGCTGCGGGCAGCTCACCGGGGGCTGCATCGCCCCGCTCAGTGCACGCTGCAGGAGCAGGGCTGCAGGGCTGCATCGCCCCGCTCAGTGCACGCTGCAGGAGCAGGGGCTGCACCGCTGCACCATCCCGCTCAGCGCTCGCTGCAGGAGCAGGGGCTGCAGGGCTGCACCATCCCGCTCAGTGCATGCTGCAGGAGCAGGGGCTGCACCGCTGCACCATCCCGCTCAGCGCTCGCTGCAGGAGCAGGGCTGCAGGGCTGCACCATCCCGCTCAGCACTCGCTGCAGGAGCAGGGGCTGCAGGGCTGCACCATCCCGCTCAACGCTCGCTGCAGGAGCAGGGCCTTCCCTGGGATCACAGGGCTCTCCCGCTCGGCCGCGAAGGGCCCCGCCAGGGCCGGCCCTGCAGCAGCAGCGTTTTGGAGCAGCAGCGTTTTGGAGCAGGGTGCACTGCTCGCCGGCAGTGTTCCTGCACAGCTGCCTCCATGTGCACGTGGATGCGCACACGGACGCGGCCGAGCCCCACGCGAGGCTGCACGGGCCATAGGGACCCTCTGTCGGGGCCAGCAGCAAGGCACGCCGCAGGCCCGGAGACATTCCCAAATAAATATATATATACCTGTGTGTGTATAGATGTATACATGTGCTGAGAACATGTCCTCATCCCTTTTGAGTGTGCACAGCTTGAGCCAAAGGAGCTTCTTCACTCCCATTAAGGTCTCAACATGAGTTTTCTCCTTTATAACTATTCAAAAGGTGTTCAAAAGAAAAAAATATTTAAAAACATATATACTGCAATGGAGCTGTTTGTGCACAGCAACATCTAGAATATCCTTTTGTTTTTGCTGGCGGTAAAGTCTGAATTCAAATACTTAATCATCTTCTGTTTATTTATCTGTTTACTATTTGCTGAGCTCCCTCCGTGCTTCCCTCCAGCCCTTTGGTTTCTGTGGGAGAGGGAGATAAGTTAATCTGAACAAACCACGACAGCGCTTGAAGAAGAGTTCGCCGCCATTTCTAAAATTTTTTAATCTTTAAAGAGTTGCATATGTTTTCTTTTTCTCTCCTTAAAAATCTTCATATCTGCTTCACCATAGCTCAAGCCGTTCTGAAGGTACCTTGCCTTGCACTTTCCCACATGTTCTAAAGAGCCTCCCTGCTTGTTTTTAAAGGGCCTCAGGAAAACCTGGAGCATCCCGGGCGGAGCTCGCCCCAGGGCAGCAGCCCGGGCGTGCAGCGTGTGCAGGGATCCTCCGGGATGCTCCGGATGCTCCGGATGCTCCAGGATGCTCCGGATGCTCCGGATGCTCCGGGATGCTCCCGCAGCGGCCGCGCGGGAGAGCGGAGCACGGACGCAGGCACCCACTTCTACAGCAGAGGGCAATAAAGTGAAGGTAAAATGCGGGTTTTCTGCGTTAAATAAGAGTGGTTTGCAGGGCAAAAGTAACTCCCATTATTATTTATGACTTTATAATTGAATATTTTATTTACCTGCCCAATCCTTTACACCCTTGAGAAGCAGAACTCTCTGCGTGCTGGCAGTCATCGCGCTGCGGCCTTTCCTCCTCACAGCTGTATTTTCCGAAGCTGCAGGAGTCCGGACCGTAGGTTTTTTGCCATGGCACAGGGGCTCGTTTGTTCGCTGGTCTGTTTTTCAGAGCAGGTAACGCAGCAGCCGCCTCCCCGGGGAAGGGCCCGGCCCGGGTGCCGCGGTGAAGGCGCCGGCTCTGCTGGCTCCACGGGTGTCCGTGCAGACGCTGCCCATGCCCACGGGTCACGGACGGGGCGGCTCGGGGACACCAACCTGCCCCTCCACAGGAGCAGCAGGAGCTGCAGGAAAGGCGGGAGCCAGCAGCGTCCGCAGGGGACGCCCCGGGACCCCGCACGGGTTGACAAGTGACAACCAGCTCCCGGTGCTGCCGGACTCGGCTCCCGCTCGGGACCGGCCTCACGGACACGAGCAGATCCTCGGCACTGAGACTCGGCAACGTCGCTAACAGCCTCTCTGTGCAGGGTCTCTGTTTTTTTTCCATTTATCAATACTTTCTTTTTTTTGAAAGAAATTACAAGTCAGTGTTCACAAAGCACTCCCTGCTTTAAATTAAAGATCACCCTTGATGGCGATAATGTGAAACTTTTAAGTGAATTCGGAAGGTAAGTGGTATTGACAGCTCCCCGGCTGACGCGCTGGCGCTCCCCTGTTTGCCATCCCGTGTTTGAACGCAGTGTCTGCTCTTCTTAAAGCAAACGAGGACACCGAGGCTCGCTCCCGAGCAGCTCGTGATCAGCAAGGGAACAGCAGCGCGCCCGGGAAACACACCAAGTGCCAGCGACAACGAGGGTTTTCACCAGTAAAGGGACATTTCCCTTCCGGTGGCGCCTGAGATCCGCAGGTTCAGCTAAGCGGGCTGCAGTTTGGGCCATTAGGAGAAGACGACCAAGCCGGGCGGGATGAGGGATTTCTGTGCCGGCATTAAAATGTTACCAAAGGGCAGCGAGGCTTTGACGATGCTCTGCAGACAAGGGGACTGCTTCTGCTTCCTCCCTGCTACTTTTTTTGCACCAGAGGCTGGTTTGGTTCCCTACTTGTGCCACCAGGGCTTTGAAATTGCGTCGTTTTTCATTAAATCGTTTGAAGTCATAAGAAAGGAAGGTTGGATCCTGGATGCTGCTCTGTGCAGGAGGTGTCCGCACTGCTGTGACACTTCCGTGTCCAAGTCTTACCTGAGCCCTGGGGAAGTTTCCCTACGCAGACGAGCAATCGAGCAGGCTCTGTCATGGGGCGGCGTGTTTTGAAAGGGCTGAATAGCCCGAGAGGGGTGTAAGATCTGCGTCACTCTGAGTGCTTTGCAGAAACGGACTCCGTTTTGGTTCGTGTTTGCTTGTGCACACCCGTCACCCGAAGCCAACCGGGAGCCCTGGGCTGTAGCTCTCAGACCCGCGGTACCGAACGGGGCTCAGTGCTGAAACGGGCTCTTAGCTAGAGCAGCCGCAAGGCCAGGGATGCCCGTCCTGCAGAACGTGCCCAGTCACAGGGTGCCCAGTGCCTGGGCTGGCGCTGGCCACCACAGGGCTGATGCCCAGCGGGGTTTTGCTGGCACAACTGCAGCAGCGGGGAAGGGAACCCGGCGGGTCTGTCCCCGCAGTCGCTGCATGTCAACGTGCGTCCGGGGAAGCCACGAGCAAAACAGATGAACACACGAGGTGCCACGCTTTCAGCAGGAAATCCCTTTGTATTTCGGAAGGAAAACAACAACAAACTTGCAATAATGTTTTATTATTATTTTCCATGGAAAATGATGCTTCACATTTATTTTTTCTGTTAACTGGACAGGGAATTTCAGTTAACAAAAGCTTCCACCCTGAGACATGCCATGTTCTGAAAAACAAACTTGTGAATCTGTCTAACCATGGCATTTTCCACTAATTCATCAAGAAATATAGAGGAAAAGGGGGAAGGACCAGGAAAAAAGTAATCTTTTCAGATACCACGAAATATTTGAAAACTGTGGTCCATTTTTTTCCAGATTATCCCCTGTAGGTCTAACAAGATGCAGATGTGCCGGGAGCAGAACCCCGCTTTCCAGCGATCCCCCATTAGCTGAATACGCGAAGCGGGACGGGAGCGAAATGAGGAGCTCCCGTGTGTCCCCGTGGCCAGGGAGCGGGGCTGGCCCGGGGGTGGCAGCGTCCCCACGTGGGTCCTGGCCTGGGGTGACGCTCGGAGCCATCCCGACACCAGCCGCTTTCCGGGCCGGCCCGCGCGCTCCGTCCGGACCTGCCCAAACCAGCAATCAACCCCATTTCTGAAGCCATTGCAGCATGGGGTGCCTTGCTAGGAATTATTAAACAAATGTGCAGCTCGCCGTTTGCTTGATATCTGTGCAGCAATAAAACGAGAAATTTATTCCAAAGACACAACTCTTCTAGCAAAAGCACTTCAAAGTCTACCTTGAGACAAATGGGGATGCATAATTTAAGCAATAAATGTTTTTTCTGCACGTTGCTCCATGCAGCCTGCTGAGATTGCCCACGGAAAGCCTTCCATTCAAGCTTTTGTTTGCAGTTTTACATTGTTTCCCCTGCACTTTCCAATAAACTTCACAAGCTGACTTCATTGTACAAAGGAAAGATAAGGTCCCAGAGCCTCAGCAATGACTCAAAAGCGGAGGTTTTCAGTGTTTCAGGTTGCTTTGCTGTCTGTTGAACAGTTCTCATAACCATAATTTTGTCTGCACAGTAAAGGCAAGGGAGTTTGCAAACACTTTCTTTGGGCTTTTCTGGTTTTCTTACTGCCATGTTTCTTCTCCTCCCTGTTGCATTCCCACTCAGCTTTCCATTGCTTCATCAGAATGAACTGAAATGTTTATTCGGGGGGATTCAGCATTTACTTCTGGGTTATTAATTATATATTCTTGATTTCTTTAAGTGCATTTTGCTGATGCGTGTAAGAAAGGATGTAAGGAACTTGTGAATTTTGTTTCTATAAAAGAATAATTTCATTTTGAGAAGATTCTCGTATTACATTTTGATACTCTTCATCATTTTTAATATTTTTAATACTTTAATAATCTGTGGATGGTACCTGTTAAAACAGTTAAGGTAAAACTCAGATTTTCAACATGAGCTAATTGGAAAAATGGTTTAGCTAATGAGTATCTTAAAAGCTGATGAATTTAAGTGTTTAATATGTATTATGTATGTACAGAAGGGTCCCTGGGTCTGTCTGATACCTCACAGGTTGACACAGTGTTTTTTCACAGAAAATGAATCAACAATAGCAATACTTTGAAAGTTCCTGGTCTTGTAGGTGAATATTGGTATTTTTATCGAATGTTGATACTTTACCAGTATCTGTGAAATCAAAATCATTTCTAAAAACCCATCAAGAATACATTGTAGAATCATGGGGAATATCCAGTTTATTCTGCTAATATTACTAGATGAAAGAAGCTGTGGAAAATAATAGTGGACCAGATTGATCTCAGAGCAACATGATAGAATGGACTAAAGCTATTTTGAAAACCAATTTATCCTAATAACCCATAACTACATAGCTTTTTTAAAACATTATTTCTAGACTCTAGGCAATATATTATTGATGGATCAAATGGCATAAGTCAGACCTGGAATGTCTATTTGAAAATATTATATGTTAAATGGAGTAGCACATTTTCATACTTACTATCCACTTATAAAATGTCATAGGGAAGGAAAAACACTAGAGAACCATCTTCATCTATACAAATAACACCTCGTTTGTTATAAATAGAATAATAGGTTTCTGTTGCAATCTTAGATGGCATTGGTTTCAATGACAGCACAAATGAGCCTTTGCCAAATTTCTACTCTGTAACACTAGTATTTAGTGCTATAGAAACCAACTAATAATCCTTTTGCTTTGATGTACAACCCTTCTGAACTTCAGCACGGAAGGAAAAACAGAACAGGTTTAATGAGACTTTTTCCTCTATAAAGACAGTGGAGGAAGATCCAAAGTAACGGAGGAGATATAGTCCCTTTTGCACAAGGCAAGCGCTGCATTTCAGAAGCACTTTGTCCTTCCAGCGTCGTAGAACATGAAACGTGGATGATGCCGAGCACTATTCTGGCTTCCTGCAGGAAGACAGATGAGCCGTGTTAAGGTGTGCCTGGAATGTAATTCTGCTACCTTGCCGTTCATTCCCTGTATTTCTTAAAATCTCTGCCAACAAAGCCTTTTACAGAGCTCTAAAAAAATAAAAACAATTCAGGAAGAAAGCTCCTATGGAAAACTTAACTTGAGTGATGCCTGCTCTGCAGAATGAATATTTATATAAGCTTTGTTTGCTTTTCACTTTGAAAAAACACCCAAATGTAGCGAACTCTGCTCGTGGGGTGGCTCTAACGGGTGGACAGCTGCTCGCAGGGCCATCCCAGGGCAGCGGCGTTGTGGCAGCCCTTCGTGGGAACCCAGGAGAGCAGAAAATGCAGGAAATTCAGTCAATAGCGATCAAAGGGCAGGGAAACTTGCAGCCTGAGGATGAATGTGCTCCCTGCTCCATGGGGGAAGATGGAGCCTACTGGGGTGGCAGGTCCTCCCCCAGCCATGTCGCTCCCTGCTCCGTGTGGGGAAGAGGGAACTTCCAAGATGGCAGGGCCTCCCCTGGCCATGTCGCTCCCTGCTCCGTGTGGGGAAGAGGGACCCTATGGGGGCGGCAGGGCCTCCCCTGGCCATGTCACTCCCTGCTCTGTGTGGGGAAGAGGGAGCCCATGGGGCAGCAGGGCCTCCCCCAGCCATGTCGCTCCCTGCTCCGTGTGGGGAAGAGGGAACCTCCAAGATGGCAGGGTCTCCCCCGGCCATGTCGCTCCCTGCTCCATGTGGGGAAGAGGGAACCTCCAGGATGGCAGGGCCGGGCAGATGCTCAGAGCCTCCCGGCAGGCTTGGGCAGCCATTTCACAGTGCTGTGGCACAAACAAGATGTCAGCGCCTCTGGCCTGGCCACCCCCAAGGCTTCGCTTTGATGTTGCCTACTCCCTGTTGCTGCCTAAGAAAACATCCATTTTCACAAAACACTCTCTGTCTTTTTTCACGACATTTAAATACAAACTGTAGATCTCCTATTCTGCAGCTTCCCCTGCATTTCACGGCTGCGTGAACGACAGAACAGCTCCATTTTGTGTGGGAGGCGGATGGGTTTAGCTGCGGCCCAGCGCGGTCAGTGGGACCGCGGTGATTATCTTGCTGTTATCTAGTTTGGAAAGGTCTCATCCAGCAGCAGGATAGCCGTATTGCTCACAAGTGCAGAGGTACTTGCATGGTTTAAGTGCAATAGTGGCACTTAATGCTTAAGAGTGATCCCAAAAAGCCTTAGAGCTCATCAAAGCAAAGGCTTCCCTCTTTAGCCTGTGCAGCTGGGCTGTGCTGATTTGGACCAGGTGGAAATCATTTTCTGATGCAAAGGAGCTGATAGAGGCTGTGGAGCTACTGTTGAGCAGGGATCAGGAGCTGCTGTGATGTTTGATGGTTTCTGCTGCAAGTAAAACCCACAACAGTGCCCTGTGATGGGGGAGCAAGGCAAGCAGGCTGTTTTGTGAGAAGGATGGAGGGCAAAAGAGTGAGGCAGAAAAAACACACCATTGTATGAGGACTCAATACTTTTGCAGAAGAAGAGGAGGAAAATACAGCAAGGAAATTCATTGCTTGAGTGGTTTCCCCTTTGCCTGTGACTGCAGAGGTGAGAAAGGTCTTTTTTGCCCTTGTTCTTTTGGGCTTTCTGGTTAAACTCACAGAACTGTTTTAAGTATCACCTGAAAGCTTTGTCTTGAGACCTCAAATCCTTCCACAGATTGCTCTCAGCACTGCTTTAAATGTCATGTCTGCTGACAGTGGCTTAGAGCCCAAGGAACCTGGTGGCATGTGGATTTTTAGGCTGTTGGAGACAAGAGCCACAGGTGGACTTGTCTCATGAATCGCCCTAAAGCCTTTTTGGATCTGTTGATGTCTTTGGTCTCACTGATATCCAATGGCACTGAGTTGCCCAGATTTGAGTATGCGGCAGCTGAAAATACATTTGATTTATGTTGAACTTCTTTGAAGCTCCTTCAGCTATTTAATCTGTTCAAATATGGAAGATATTGTGCATAACTAGAGGGTAGAGGTCACTGAAGAGTGGGAGAGCAAACAGAAAGAGCAGTCCTAGAGGAGATGGTGGGTGGGAGCCTTTCCTTTTCCCTTAGATCAAGGGCAGGTGATGCTTTCCAGCCTGGCTCCAGAGGATACCTAGGCAGCGCAGTAGCTATTTTTGTTAAACTGTTTTCCTGAACAGCTGCTTACTCCTCTGAATCCCTCTGCGCTTTCTTTCTGTCTCTATATTCCTTCGGTAATAAAAGATAGTCATTTCATCTTGGATTAAAAAGGAATTTAAAACCTAGAGTATACGCAGGTCTGCTGCTTCTTGGTACTTTCCTGTTATTGCTTTAAGTAGTTCAAATTAAGTACTAATTACATGGGAGTATTTTGCAAACTAGGCAAAATAAAGTAAATTCCTAAGTGGTGAGTCTTAAATGAGAGTGTAGATTTCTTCTGGATATGGAAAATTTTGAGTGTCTGTACTGGCTTTTTTATCAAACTATTTATACCTGAAGTTCAGCATGCTGTTCAGTCTAACGTGTCAGTGTTTCCACATACCTCGTTATCCTAGTTTTGTACTCATACACAGGTGGTAGAACCTTAAATGACATTTTCATTTCTTTATGTAATATTTGAGGATTGCTTCACTGTGGCAAGATTAACAAACATAATAAAATAATAAAATTCAGAGTTTACCTAGCACTGTGCAAGCACAGTCTGATCCTTCTCGTCACACCAAGCTGCAATTATTTTCAGTTGCCAATTTACAGCTTTCCCTGCTGCAAGAACGGGCAGTTCAAGATGCCCTTATCTTGAAAACTCTTCTCAAGGAAGTTGCATGGGGAGCGGCAAGTTCGTGCTCTGCTCCGTGGCTTCTTGCACTGCACACACTCTAGTCCAAGGCGACGGCCTCAATTAACATGTACCCAGGGAGACTCCACATCATGGCCCACCAGACATGGGCTTCACTTCTGGGGCGTTCAGGTAGAGAGTGCTCATAAATATGTAAAATACGCTTGAAAATTATTTAAATAGGAAAAAAAAATCAGATGTGCTTATTATTTCTCTGGAAATATATTAATAACAGTAGATGGAAATTTGAAAAAAGACCTAGAAAATAAGGCACTGTTGGATCTCTGCGGGCCATAAATTATTGCTCTGTAGCCTTCAAGCAGAGGCTCTCGGCCTCAGCGATGCCCCAGAGCGGAGGGCCGGCAGGGCGCTGTGCTGGCGGTGCCCGCGGGCTGCGGCTTGCTCGGCAGCCACGCTCACCTAGGGGCTGCCCTCGAGCAGAACGGAGCCCATGGAGCCCTTGGAGCCCGGGGAGCTCTCCCGGGGCGGCAGGACGGGGAGAAGGGCCGGCTCTGCCCTCTGGACGTGGCTTCTCCTCCCTGGCAGGAGGCGCCTCCCCTGCGCCCCAGGAGGACACGTTCATTTGCCCGGTCTACCAGGGCTCCTGCGAACGCTGGCGCCGTGCACTAACGTGTCCCTCGATGCCACCGGGAACCCAAGGCAGGAGGCTGCCGTCCGCGAGCCGCGCCGGGGCAGCGCACACCTCTGCGGAGCCACGCTCAGCGCGGCCCCCGTCTTGTCACCCTGCTGCTGTTGACTCATCCCTAAGCAGAAAAACCTCACCAGCTCTTCACTCAGCCTACAGATCAAATTTACACGGTTCTTGAAGAGGAATCTCATAAGTCTGTAACAAAATCCTTGCTAAAATCAAGATATGTGACATTTACTTCCCTTCCCAGCAGTTCTACTGCCTTATAGTGGAAGGTCAGATTGCTTTGACATGATTTGCTCCTGACACATTTATCTTGGCTGCTACTCATCACCTTGTCATCTCCCTGATGTTTGCAAATCCTTGTTGGAGTGGCTCTTCCAAATCTTTTATGCTGGAAGCTGAAGTGACTAGTCTATAACTAATCTATAACTCCTTATTTTTCTTTTTTTTTTCTTAACATATGCATGGGTTTTTAATAGGATCCTGGTAATTATATGAATAATATTCATACACTAGGTTGTAATTATTAGTGCTGGAAAATATCCGCCGTTGGTTACACACTTTTCGGGTTTGCCTGGCGGTGCAGACGTCCGCAGCGCTTGCAGACCTGGGAGCACTGCAAGCGCAGAGACACGTTGTCCCGTTGCTTCATTTCATGGATGCATCAAGCTGAGATACGCAAGGTGTAACTGAGGGCAGAACAGAATCCAGAGTTTATGATACAATGATCTAATCTGTCTATATAAATGGCCTGTCAGGTTGGCTACGTGATCAGCTATTCAAATATGGATGAGCCATTTCTTCTGTCCTGTTCTCAGCGAGCTAAGTGCTGAACTTAAGCAGATCACTTTGTCATGCCATTGGGAACTGCGCATTATTTTCTTACTTTCTCTTGAGTAATTTCTTATAAGTTTCCTGCTTACCTTTGAATAGAATAGCAGCTACTTTGGTCATCCATCAAAGCAGAGCTCAGTGACAGTAAGTTTTACAGTAATACTAGCTGATTCGTGGATGGTATAGACATCAGAACGCCGCAAAGATAGAGTTGTCATCATGGATCACAAACCCTGGGAAAACGAAGTGATCTTTCTCTTGCTGTCAAAGCCAGAATTAAGAAGACAGTAGGAGAGATGTAGCAGTGTAAATAGCACACAAACACAGCGGCTTAACTTGGGCTATTACATAAATTCAGGAGCTGATATTGCCAAAATGTCAGCAAAACTACAGCTCCATTTGTATGACTTTCCTAGGTGAAATACTCATTTAATATTCAGCAATTTCAGTGACTTGGACTTTGGAATAGTAAGTGGAAGAAAATGTTTCAGACTATTGACAAATATTCTCACAAGGACTTTGTATTGCAAAAAAAAAAAAGTTCAAAAGATTTCCTGTAGAAAATTGCTGTCTGTCCAAACGCCAGTTTTCCATCTCACTTGTTTAAAAACTGAGGTGTCTGTAGCTTCTCTTCCCTCTGGACACTGGCTGCTCTGGATAAGAGGAGTGTTTCCACTTGCAAAGAGAAGCGGTGCCCAGCGCCCGGGACACCTGCTCGTGGCGTTTCCTACCCTCGGCTGTGGATTAACAGGAATAAAGCCAGACGTTGGCTCCTGCTAGCCGTGTGGCACCTCTCTGCCAACCCTCCCGAGCCTGGGCTTCCTCTGCAGATAAGGCCAGTGGCTTTCCCCAGTTTTGTAGCAGAAATCCTGTGCAGCAATAGGGCAGCAGGGCAGACAGCCCGTGTCCTGTGCGGCGGCACCAGGCACCCTGCGCTCCTCTCCCCGCGCTCCTGCGCCCAAGGACACAACTTCAGCCTGGTGCAGCCTGTGCTGCTGTCAAGGGGGTGCAGCAGGTCAGAGATTTCCTGACAAAACAGGTTACTGTCAGAAACCTGGCACGTCACCAGCAGTGATGCGTTTAGCAGAAATCTGTCAGCTCCAAAAAACTTAAAACGGAGCAGGCAGGAACACAGCGGCGCGCAGGGCGGGCAGGAAGTAAGGTCACCGAGCTGAGGGTATTTTGTCGCAAGCAACCGAAGGAAAAGACATGCAGTGCATAAACAGCCCAGGCTGCATCCAGGAAAAGAGCTGGACTTGTTGTGCCCTGCATCTTTGGCTAGAAGTGCGCCCCCAAAATCACCATCCTTCTAGTTTTCTGCCTTATGTAATCATGGCTACCTGTTCTGACTTTGCAGTCTAAATTACTCCATCCCCGACGTTAGCCGTGGTGTATGTATGCAGAGCAATCGCACTCGCTGTCAGCCTTTATTTTGCTCATCTGTGCGATCTTCCTCTTGTATGAGAAGCTCTCTGCTCCCTCATTACCCCAGTGATCCATTCTGAATTCATCTTTCTACGTGCAGCATGACTAGCATGTGGTTTAGTCTGTGCACAATGTGGTGAAGTGCAGAATGAAGCTGTAAATGTAAATGCAAAAATAAAGCCTAGTTGGGAGGAGATCCAGACTATTAGAGAATAGGAGTAGACTTAAAAATGAGCTTGGCAAATAGAAATGCTTTGATAAAGGAAGATGAAATTCAAGATAATGTGAAATAGTGAATTTCAGCTGGAGCAACCAACTTCACAAATGCAGGAAAGGAGGCGAATGTAAAGTAGCCGGTATAAAGAACACTATGTATATCTTTACATATGTATTCCCTGCTGTGATTTCAGATATCTTGCAGCTCACACAGCGTCCTTATGAGAACTGTGATAGATGAGCAGCCCTGGCAGTAAGATAACTTTTATGGCAGTTGCAGAGTCAAAAGCGAACCAGAATATCATCAGATCTATTGAATTGATAATGCTCCAGGGATAGCGCATTGTCTGGAAGAAGAACACTTTTCCACATTATATTTCTTTTCCTTAGTAAGAGTTTCACTACTCCAAAATTTTGCAGAATGATTTCTCTGACCTTAGGGAAAAGCTGAACAGTTTTGCAAACATCCAAACAGCTGGGATATCTGTAGGAAAAATTTGGTTGGTTTCTTATACTCTGAGAGATGAGAGCAGGAAGAATAAATTTGCCATCTTACAGAAAATAAAACATTTTGTGAAGGTGGTTTTCAGTGGAGATCAGATGAGATCAGAGAACCCAGAGAGGGATATGTCAAAGCACAATTTACCTGGTAATCAATCAAAAAACCCAAAGGAGCCTGAGAAACTTAACTTTTCCTCACCAGCTCCAGGTTTTTCTGAGTGCCTCAGGTGACTTTTGCAGTCCATTCCAGACTGCCAGTGTAGGACTCGTCTCAAAATTGTAAAAATGGGTATTTCTCAACGTCCCTGAAAAGCAAGCTGTTTCTAGCAGAAATAATGAACAGTTTTACCTGGCCAGATGCCATCTGTAGACATGCTGAACCTACTGCACACTAAACTTCCTCTAATACTTTTATCAGGCAGTTTTAGACAATTTCCAGCCCTTGTTGTTTTCAAACCCAACAAACCTTTGGCTATTTTGTTACATCACTAATCCATAGAGCATTCCAGATCTGGTATATTATTATACTTTGACTTGCAATGCGTATTTCTACTAGGTCTCTGGCAATCCTTCCCCGAGTACTGAACAAGGATATTTATGTGTGTAGCCCACTCTTTTTCTCAAAGTGAATGAAATACACAAGTAATTGGTTGCATAATCTATATTTACTGAAAGAAATTGAATAGCAGAAACTGGGTTTTCCAGACCTCTGCATCTTTTATTTACTTATTTATTTTAACTAAAAAGAGAATAAAACAAGGGAGGGAAATCAAAAGCAAGGAAAATGCTTAGGCCTCATAGACTCTTAATAATGTCTGTATTTCTAAATGCTCTGTTTACAGATAGAGTTGCAGAATCAAAATCTAGATTTTCTAGACATCAGTTTTCCATGAAACTAAACCTTTAGCTATGATTTCTAATGCCTGTTCACCGAAGAGAAAAACCAAACAGAAATATTGCACAGAGTCCAAAGAAAAGGTGAGGGAGGAATCAATATCCATGATGTAAAGCAGAAATATATTTAAGACAGGTCTATAGCGGTCTATAGCACAGCCTTCCTTTTTTGGGCTTTATTTTAAGCTGCGCAAAGAGCACGTGCGTGGATGCAAAGAGCGACTCAGAACTGGTGACGAGCAGCGTAATCCAGAGGGCTGCCTTGTATGATGAGCAGAAGTTACCGTCACAAGAACTCGGGAAAAGAGATAATCCTTAAAAGGGAAAAATGAAAATTCTCATGGAATAAAAATATGGGGAAAATATTTCAAAATAATGGAAATACTTGGGGTTTGCCCTCAGTATTATGAAACACATTTGGCATAAGGAGCCCAAGTGGAAGGCCCGTCTCGGGTATGAACTGAGACCGCAGCTAGGCCAGACAGAGGTTTGATCCGGACATCAAGAGCTGGAGTCGGGCTTTGCTCCAGGAAACATGGAAGCCTCCTGCCGCTTGGAGGAGCTTGCAGGGTGCTCTGGAAGTCGCGTCCTCCCTGGAACCCGCCTGGGAAACGCCACGTCCCGAATCCCTGTGTGCGCACGGGGCGGGCGATGGGCAGCGCGGTGCGGGCGATGGGCAGCGCGGTGCAGGCCGTGTACCGGAGCTGCCGCCTGCCCTGGAGCCAGGACATGGCTGAGGAGCCGCAGAACTTTGGCAGGGCGGCCATGTTGGGGCTCGGGGCGGAACGGCCGGCGGCGGGAGCGTGTGGAGAAGGCGGCGGCCGGGAGCGGGCGGCACCGAGCCCTGCGTGGCCGGAGCAGAAGGGCTGGCACCACGCGCCGGCACCGAGTCCTGCTCACCCGCGGCACCGGAGCAGAAGGGCTGGCACCACGCGCCGGCACCGAGCCCTGCTCACCCGCGGCGCCGGAGCCAGCGCCGCGCTTCCCGGGAGCAAAGGGACACAGGGAAACAGCCGAGAATGGGGCCTGCAGGGGTACGAGGTGTTGGTGTGTGTTTTGTCAGGTAAAAGTCATGAAAGAAATGGGTGGAGAAGGAGAAAATGAGATAAGGGCAGGGGTTAGCTTGTCACAGAGAATCATGCAGAACTAACGCATTCTAGTTCTCTGATAAAACAGCTAGTTTTGCAGGGAAAGCATCTGTGTGATTCTCCATGGTGTAGGTTTTCTGTGTGTCCCCATAGCAGAAAGCAGGACTAAGAAATGAGCTTGCAGTAACCCGTGAGAATTCACGGGGCTCGAAAAGGTGGTGAGCGGCTCCGCGTGCCTGGAGGAAGCCCCGCGGGCCGCGACGGAGGGCGAGGGCCCCGCGGCGCCGCGCGGCCGCGTCCCCTTCCGCAGGGGAGCCCCGCTCCAGTGCACCCAGAGGACACTCGTGTCCCCTTCCGCAGGGGAGCCCCGCTCCGGTGCACCCAGAGGACACTCGTGTCCCCTTCCGCAGGGCAGCCCCGCTCCAGTGCACCCAGAGGACACTCGTGTCCCCTTCCGCAGGGGAGCCCCGCTCCAGTGCACCCAGAGGACACTCGTGTCCCCTTCCGCAGGGGAGCCCCGCTCCGGTGCACCCAGAGGACACTCGTGTCCCCTTCCGCAGGGCAGCCCCGCTCCGGTGCACCCAGAGGACACTCGTGTCCCCTTCCGCAGGGCAGCCCCGCTCCGGTGCACCCAGAGGACACTCGTGTCCCCTTCCGCAGGGGAGCCCCGCTCCAGTGCACCCAGAGGACACTCGTGTCCCCTTCCGCAGGGGAGCCCCGCTCCGGTGCACCCAGAGGACACTCGCGTCCCCGCGGCCGGAGGCGGCAGCGCTGGAGACGACAGCCCGGACTCGCCTCTCCGATCTCCGTTCCTGAGTATTCCTTGGAAGCAAACTGTGTGGCAGCATGGCAAGGAAGACAAGACTGTTAGCTTCAAGCTGTCATCCCGGGGAGAGAGAAGTCCGGAAGGGGAACCTAAAAGGGAAGAACTGAGGCCATTTGGTGTTTAAATATGTTTATTTTAAATAGAACAGTGATTTAGAACTATTGTAGACTTCACTGGGATGATACAGAAATGAATAATAAGCAAGAGTCATTCAAGAAAGACAAGCTTCAAACATGACAGCCATAGACAGACCTGTCAGTCTCATAGATCTCGTTTGCCTTTTTTTTTTTTTTTTTGATTGCTAAGTATTCCTATGATGTTCCAAGGACATTGGCATTGGATAGAAGAACATTTAAAACCGAAGCTCATGGGCTCCATAAAGATCCTGGTTTGCACCTGTAATGAAAAAAAGCTGTAAGTGTTATATATGTCCTTCATAAGCTAGAATAAAGTACATATCCCAGTCAAGATAAAATTTTTCATTTTAAAATTAGTTTACAGCAATAATTACATGTTGTCAGAGTTAATGATGTTCTCAAGCACATATCACTGTAATGGTGGTCAGCTCCAAGCGCGTGTGTAGCTTGCACTTGGGAAGCAGCATAATAATAATAAAGTTTTAATTGAAAATGTGACCCTACCACTAAAAAATAACTAAGCACTAACAAAGGCTTATGATTCATACATATAAATATATGGTTCCAGAAATGTCTTTGCAGTCTTTGTGCATAGGAAACTCCTGCATCCTCTCATGTTGCCTGGTTTGGTTTTGCCAGGGCTATGTTCTAGAAACGGAACTAGCTGAAGTAATGTTGTAGAGAGATTGTAAATACCTACAAAGGCTTCGTCCTTGAGGTGTGGGGACGGCGTTTGCCTGGGTCAGGTCCAGCCGGCCTTGCCCGGGCTGCAGGGCAGCACTGCCACATGCAGTTTTGTAGGCCGTGGCTCGGGGGGCTCCATCATGACGGGCTGTGTGTGTTGGCAGAGGTCATATGCGCTGATATAACGTGTGTGTGCGTGCACACGTGTGTGCACTTGTACCAGTGACGTTCTCAGGGGCAGTGAGATCCTCGTTGAACATGGTTCTTTGTGCCAGACGGGCTGTAGGACACCCGGCGGGCGGGAGCGCGGGGACGCTTCACTGCCGCCTCGTGAGGGAGTAGCAGGGGGTCCTTCTGCCTCGTAAGCGACTCCCCAGCTCTGCTGGAGACAAAAGGAGAGTTTGATAATTCACGTGAAGCGGGACAGCGCGGACCGAGAGGCTTCGCACGGCATCCGGTCCCGCGGTCCCGCGTTAACCGTGGAATATCTGCCACCGAGCGCAGCGCTGGCCTCGCTGTGTCATTGCTCTGTTTCGGCGTTGGTTTTTGTTTGTTTTTTCCTTCAGATTATTTTGAAAAGCTTCATTTCCATTTCCCATCAGAACAAAAAGGAATAGGTAAAATGGTGAATGTTTGTGCAGAGGAGAGCTTGTTCTTGGCCAGCCGGCTCTGTCCCTGAGCGAGGTCCTGGACACCCAGGTTAGACCCTCCTGGCTTCTTTGTGCCCGGGAGCTGAGCGAGGGAACAAGCCTTCGCTTTTTCTGTTGTTCATAATTCTGCAAAGCCAAGGAGGAGAACAGCTTTTTGCCTGATTCTGTTAAACTTCCCAAACATACTTTATTTATCCCCAAGGCTGGCAGTGGGTGACACCAGCCCACGTGGCGGCTGGCACGGGGCAATGGGCAGTGCCTGCAGCGGCACCGGCGCAGGGAGCAGCCTCCAAAGCCAAAGCTTCTGCCATGGGGGATCCAGCAGCCGTCGCTCCATTCCGCATCGTCTGTTGGTGCTTTTGGTCACGCTCAGCACCCGTGCCCCAGGTTGGGTGCGCTTCGTGGGCCCTGCTGCCTTCTGCTTTCAGGCCCTCTGACCCACACACCTTTGTCCGGGTGGGGGAGCATCATTTATTAGAAGAATATTTTAAAAAAAGGACAGCTGAAAAGCAAGTCCATGACACTGCTTCAAACTGATGGCTTGCAGACTACATGAACCTTCCCATGAAGGCAAACCTAAAGGATGTGCTGCAGCGCTGGGCTCGGTCCTACCGGGACTGACTCTGGGCACGGAGCTGGGGACGGTGCGCCGGGCAGGGCGAGCTGGCACTGTCTAACCTGGCCCCTAGATCTACCTGTGCGTATTTTTATAGACAAGATATGCAAATAATGATAATGTGGGTTAAAATTAGCAAGAAAATATTGCACGTTTCCTTGCTGAGTAGATACAGAAACAACAGCAGAGTCGTGTTTGCAGTATTGTTATCCCTGCTATCCCTGAAAGTACCTTGCAGACTAAGGCTCTCTTCAAATGTGTTTTCCAGTTCCAAAGCTGTAGCTGTTAGGCACCTGCACCGTGTATGTAGCACATGTGCCTCGGATATGGGGGAGACGTGCAACGGGTGCTCAGCATTGGGTTGTGCCTTGTAATGGGATTTTATAGAAACAACATTTTAATTTGCCAACCATTTTCTAAAGAAGCAGAAGCAGGTGTTTCTTCTGTATCATAAGTCATATTTTCCGTCTGTCTGGGTTTTTAATATAACTTTGCTTTTGCTTACAAATCAAGCCCAGTGTTCTCTATTTTCAGCTTCCTAAATTACTCACATTTCAGAGCTGTCAATAGCCAAAAATAATACGGACACATTCGTATACAGTGCAGCTCTGCTGTAGCACTGAGTGCTTTTATTACTCAGAAGTGAAGAATTTATATCAAATATATTTATAGAATACTTTCTATGTATTAACTGATTTCATGTCTTTCTAATTCTTGAAGAAAATGAAGTCTGGTTATGTAACTTCAGCTACTTCAGTTTTGCCAGAGTTGTTACTTTTGCTGTTAGACTGAAATATATATATATATATATGCATGCCTTCACAATTTACACACAGTTTATACCTGGACTCTTCAGTAGTCTATCAGAGGCTGAATATTCCTGGCCATGTTATTGATTCGACACCGAGTTATTCCATGACCTTCTCTGATTCAGTAACTGAACGCAAAGTTTATCTGCAGATTGATGACACTCCTCAAGGCTCAGGTTCTCCATCCTCCTTCGATTTGCTGCAGGCACTGAAATCAGAGCGGCTGAGGTCCAGGGGTCCTCAGCAATTGCAGTTCCTGCTGAGTTTGCACGGTTAGTGAGTAGTATTGTCTCTTTCTTCCAAAAAAAATGTGAGAGAAAGATAACTCAAGAAGCCTAATCAGTCTGCAGGAAAGTAGGTTCTTTTGCTGAGCTATGATCCTTCATCTGCAATTCTTCAGGAGCTTAAATCCTGAGTGGCAGGCCAGGGTAAGTACAGCTCAATTTTCAGGCACAAGTAGTGTCATATAATGCATCTCCTCAAATGACTGCCAAGAGTTTCAGAAAGAAAAAAAGACAAAAAAAAGACAAAAAGGGAAAAAAGAGAAATCAAGAGTTGACATTTCAGAGGAATTTAAGAAAAATGGAAAGAACGAACCTTGGTGCTGCTGTGCGTGGTCAGGTCGCTACGGGAATCACTGGCGTTGATCTTTTCAGTATTAGAGGAGGGATAAATGAGCGGTGCGACAGCTCGCGGGTGCAATCGCTGCCCCCGGGGCCCGACCCGGCCGAGCGGCCCGAGACCCTGCGCGCTGCACCGTGCCGCACCGTACCACACTGCACCGTGCCGCACCGTACCGCACTGCACCGTGCCGCACCGTGCCACACTGCACCGTACTGCACCGTGCCGCACCGTACCGCACTGCACCGTGCCGCACCGTGCCACACTGCACCGTGCCGCACCGTGCCGCACCGTGCCGCACTGCACCGTACCGCACCGTGCCGCACCGTACCGCACTGCACCGTGCCGCACCGTGCCACACTGCACCGTGCCGCACCGTGCTGCACCGTGCCGCACCGTACCGCACTGCACCGTGCCGCACCGTGCCGCACCATGCCGCACCGTACTGTGCCGCACCGTACCGTACCACACTGCACCGTGCCGCACCGTACCGCACCGTACCACACTGCACCATGCTGCACCGTACCACACCGTACCGTGCCGCACCGTACCGCACCACACCACACCGTACCGCACCGTACCACACCGCACCGTGCCGTACCGTACTGTGCCGCACCGTACAGTACCACACCGCACCGTACCGCACCGTACTGCACCGTGCCGCGCCGTACCGTGCCGTACCGTGCCGTACCGCACCGTACCGTGCCGTACCGCACCGTACCGCACCGTGCCGCACCGTGCCGCACCGCACCGTGCCGCACCGTACCACACTGCACCGTACCGCACCGTACCACACCGTACCACACCGCACCATACCACACCGTACCACACCGCACCATACCGCACTGTACCACACTACACCGTACCACACCGTACCGCACCGTACCACACCGTACCACACCGTACCGTACCGCACCGTACCACACCGTACCGCACCGCACTGTACCACACCGTACCACACCGTACCACACTGCACCGTACCGCACCGTACCACACCGTACCTTACCACACTGTACCGCACTGTACCACACCGTACCACACTGCACCGTGCCGCACCGTACCACACCGCACCGTACCGCACCGTACCGCACCGTACCGCACCGTGCCACACCGTACCACACCGTACCACACCGCACCACACCGTACCACACTGCACCGTGCCGCACCGTACCACACCGCACCGTACCGCACCGTACCACACCGCACCACACCGTACCGCACCGTACCACACCGCACCACACCGTACCACACCGCACCGTGCCGCACCGTGCGCCCCGGAGCAGCCCGAGCGCCGCGGAGCAGAGCTGTGAAACCGCAGCGAGGCGCAGGGCGCGGGAGGCGCGTTGTGGCCTGCCAGAGCATCGGCAAACACGGCGAGCACAGGCGTAGCTGCGGAACTTCATCATTTCGTCTTTGCTCTCGTTGTCTTCTTTTTTTTCTTTTTCTGCAGGGGAAAAGTGAAGGAATAATGAAAGTAAAGAACCGAAGGAGGAAAATACTATTATCAGAGTGGTTTGTGCCAAACTGCAGTTCAAAAGACTGCTGATCTTGACTGAGATAGTGTTTGCAGAATGCTTTGCAACAGTTTTTGAGCCAGAACACTTTCCTCTGGGAAAGACAAAGATGCCGAAAGCAAAAGAGGTGTGCAGCAGAGGCCCTAGGTATCTGTGGGTCATTTCAACTGCCGCAGTAAAAGAACAGTGTGCATCTGCCTTCGATATTTTTCTAGTTTCCTAACATTCATGAAGGTTATGAAACGGGAATGTTAGCATTCATTTCAGCTGTGCGTCACTGGGAAAAGCAAACTGGGATGGATCCCGGGAGCCTTCGCAAAGGCAGGTGCCCGGGAAGCGCTTCCCGGCACGGAGCGTGGCCCAGGCCGGCCTGCCCGCGGGGCGCTCCCCGGGACGCTGCCGGCAGCCCCGGCGAGGCCGCGCGGGCGGCAGGACGTGCGCGCGGGGAGGCCGCGCTGCGGCGAGCGCCGCGGTGCCGCTCGGGCCGGGGGCCTCTCCCGCGGTTCTGCTGGGACGTTTCGGCAGCCCCTCGGCTTCCGGAGGCCCCCGGGCTCGGGTGCAGAAGGGTCCGTGCGCTGTGGCTTGCCGCAGTGGTGGTGGCCGTGCCTCTCAGTGGTGTCCCCAGACGGGCCGTGCCTCTCAGTCCTGGTCACCGACACGCGTGGCGGTGGGAGCCCCCGCGGTGCCGCCCGGGCCGCGCTCCTGTCGCAGCAACGTGCAGCGTTTGCAGCGTCTGGCCTCAGCCCTAGGACAGGACGGGAATCTTCCGACTCCTCCTCTATCCACAGCGAGGGCAGGTGACAAGAGACACCTCGTGTAACTGATCACGGACGTACGTCCATCAGACTGTTGTCAGATGTGTTATTGGCCTTTGCTCTGATCTATACCTCTGACTGCTCTCCCCATTAGGTGGATCGCGACTCCGTATTGATTAATCTGCAGCAGAACTGAAATGGATGAGCTGGGTGGGACGTCGTGCCTGGCCTGGAGCCCTCCTCGCTAACGCCGTAGCACCCGAGCGAGACGAGTATGTTTGCTCAGCTCAGAACAGATGCTTTTATTTCGGCTGATATTGAGTCATTTTAATCAGTAAGTACCTTTCTGACAGGCAGAATGCTTGTCAGTCATGGAGGAATCCAAAAATCCATTTATACGAGGATTACGCTGAGCCCTTCCCGTGATTGCGCTGTCTCTTGCACCTTGGGCAGATCTCTGCTGGAATCTGAGTGCACCACGGGGAGGGGCGCAGTGTTTGGAAGGAAGCGAATGAGACACAGAATTAATGTTCCGCTCCCCACAAACTGTTTTCCAGCTGTCAAACTGCATTATTCATTTCTGCACCTGTAAATCTCTTCGTTTTCAATCTTGTACCTTTCTCTGAAACATCTGAGTTTATTAAATTAGAAACACAAACCATTTCCTAGACGCTCACCTTATACCTTTTGCTTATCACCTGCTTGTGCCCTAAGTAGCTACCGCAGACCCGTGAAGACGCTTGTTGAGGAGCCATCTAGTCCTGGACCTTGGTGAGTCACGCACAGCTCCCTAAGGAGAAGGGGGCTGCTCCTGCCGGCCACGGGAACCGGCGTTCCCGGCCACGGGAACCGGCCTTCCCAGCCACGGGAACCGGCGTTCCCGGCCACGGGAACCGGCCTTCCCGTTCCCCTGCGGTCAGCGGCTCCGGGCGCTGCCGCCCTCCCGGCGGTGCCGCTGGAACATCTCTTGGTGGATGCCGGGGTCCTTCTGGGGGCCATCGGGAATGGACACGGAAGGAAAAAAGCGAATCAGATTTTCAGATCCCCTGACACAGTTAGAATCTGAATTTCCAGCTTTGTAGAACAGTCTGCAAAGTGCTTCCTGCCGATACATCTAAAGAATGGGTGACTATTTGTTGGGTTTCCCTCTGGGGTCCTTTCGTTTTCTGAGCTAAGAGCCATTTTCTCCTGCTCAGAAAGCACGGCTTTCCTTGCTTGCAGCCTCCTTTCACACCCCTGCATCCTTTCTCTGCCTTTTTGGGGTGCTTTTAGAGAAAAGAAAAGAGGCCAGGTGAATTTCGGGTAAACTCGTCTGCTGCTTGCTGCTTGTTCGGTGTGACCCGGAGATGAAGGAGCATCTCACACCATCAGTCCCTGGACTTTCGGGTCTGAATGAAAATCTCTGTTTTGCCCATTATGGGATTGCAGAGGGAACCGAGTGCGACGCAGAGCTCGACTGTGCGCCAGGATCGCTGATGTCCCCGTCACGGCAGCAGCGCTGGCAGCAGTGACACGCTGAAAGGTCAGGGCCGTGGTGGCAGTACAAGATGCTGCTGCCAGGGCAGCTCGACGCTCCTGCCCTTCTGGAAATGTGCAGAATTCACTCAGCCTGGCAGCAGAGTTGAACTTAAGGGTCTTCCTGTGATTTTTTTATAAAGCCATTTTTAATAATTCATTAGTGGCATGTATAGATTCTTCTGGTGTGGCAGCTGAAAGGAGATGCAGAGCCGAGAGCAGCAATCAGATGGAGATGCTGGGAGAATGCGTTGTGTTTGCAATATCTTCAGCTTTTGTTACAAACCCTGTCACAGCACAGGCTCTTTGTAGGCAGCCTACAATGCCAGGGACCCTAATGATCATGTGGAGTCTGAAATCTAGTCCTTGGCTCTTAAAAAAATGAAAACATTACTACACTGGCTTTTAATTTTTTTTTTTTCACTTCATTTCTTTGTCATTTTATTCTTCACCATTTAAACCTTTTGTGACCTTTAGGAAAGAAAAATCAAAACATAGAGCATTTCAAAGCTTAAGTAATCATTTTTTATATCCTACTACCACATTCATCCCACTTGAAATATCCACTTGAATGGTTTGTGCTTTAAGATCTCACAAATGTTGCTTTTCCTGAAGGCTTGACGGAGAACTCACTTAAAGACAGGCTGCGGGGACGGCAGCCGCACAGGATGAAAGGGATTTTAGCTTGTTTCATGTATAATGCAGAGCTAGGGAAAGAAGCAGGGTGATCTAGATCACAAAACCGCTTCGCCATCCCAAAACTCAGGGGGATGCGGTCTCACTGAAGAAGCAGCCAGAAATCACACCTTATCAGTGAACCACGTACACCACTGATTTTTTGCAGCAGTATTTTTCTCTTCTTAATTGCCGTACATTTTTACTCCTTGAGAAAATAGCTGCTCGTGCAGCTAAATACTCCGCTTGCTTCCCCGTTCTCCGCGTTTCAAGGCCTCTCCGTTGCCCTCGGGCCCGTGGTGCCGCTGCAGCGAAGCGGAGCAGGAGGAGGAGGCCGCGGTCCCGGACCCGCCGGCAGAGACACCCCGGGCTGCGGCACGTGGGGGACGATCCCAGGCCACAAGCAGACCAATAGGTGCCAAACGTGCCTGCGTCAGGACGGTGCAGGTTTGTGCGTGTGTGTATACGTGTATTTATAATTGATGTATGGAGCGGGGAAACAGCCACCAGCTAGCCCTGGCACGTGCCGAGGCCAGAGCGTGTCCCCTGGTCCCCTGTCCTCGTGGGACCGCAGGGTCCGGGTTTGGGTCACCGTGAGAGCGACCTCCACGGCCGCCGCCAAAGGGAAGCGATAGGGTAGAGATTGCAGCGCAGCCCCTGCCCAGCGCGGTACAGAAACGCTGGGTTATGGGTCACCGAGTGCGGGCTGCCCTCGTGCAGCCTTCCCGCCTCAGCCCCCGGGACACGTGCTGTAACTGCGGGGCTACGGCACCATCACAGCACACACGGGATGCAGGATAGCACACAGGCAATCGATACCAGGACCAGAGCAAGAGGGAAAACTTCTGTTTCCATCCTCTGTTGGGATAACTTTTCAAAATACTCTATCTGTGTGTGCGTGTGTTGAATAATTCACAAAAAAACATTGCAAATATTAACAAGCTGAGTTCCTCAGTCCAGATGTATTCCATGTGCTTTACCTGCTTGTTTTCCTGGCTGGTATCCTTACTCCACAGCATCCTGCTCCCACGGTACAGCCGCAGCTCCCCGGCATGGCTGTGTCACATCAGCGGCCCTGGACATCCCGGTCCCGATCACTTCTGCAGAAACTGTACTTTAGAAACTGTACTTTAAAAACAAAGCAAATTTTGATAGAAAATTCTGAGCATCTGAAGATAAACTCCTATACAAGTGTTTTTTTTTTAAAGCCTTAAGATATCTTTTTTTTTTGTAATATTCAATTAGCATAGCATATGTTCAGAATGCTTTTACAGAGCCTTTTGATTCATTTTTGTTTAATTCCTGAAAAAGCATGAATAAAATGTAGATGGGGGGTGAGTAATAAGTTGTGTTTGGGCATTTCAATAGTATCCATTATTTTCCACTTAAAATTAAATTACTTTTAAAGTTTGTTTATTTTCATTTTAATAGCAACAAATTTTATGTCATTATGTTAATATACTGCAATTTATCACCTCTGAAAGTACAGAAAAAAATACAAAAAACTATTACAGCCAGACAGCAAACTACTAGGCTAGAAAGACCACAGGAAAAAAAATATTAATCTGGAGGAAGTCAAAGGGACCGTTCCGTTCTGTACCACTGAGCAAACAGGCAAACCAGAGGCTTTCAGCAATGTGAAATTCTGATTAGTTCGATAGGGCCTGGGCTGCGATTTCAAACACGTCTCCCAATCTCCAGGGAGGCCACAGAGCCTCTCTGCAAAGGGGAAAAGTTTCTGAGGGAGTGAGTGAGACTCTGGGTGAATGTGATTAAATCGCTCTCACTTTCTTGCCATCCATTCCATCACCATGTTTATCCTGTCTGGGAGAGCGGATCATCCGTCTTCCTCCCAGACTGATGCTTCGCTAACTCCTGCAAAATCACAAGCAGTCTATTTTATCAATTTAGGCTTTTTCCTGTTGGCTTTTGTGGCCGGAGCAGAAGAGTGGCTGTGCTGGGGCCTCCTGAGAAGGCACCAAGGAGCCGCTGGAAGGGCCCACGCTCCCGGATGTGGCACACTGTGCCCGAGCTGGCGCTGAGGAGCCCTCGTGGTTCGGGCTGCGCGGGGACGACGTGTCAGGCGCGTGCGGATGTGCAGTCTCGTGACAAAGGGAGTTTGGTCTGGCTGATGGTCACATCCAGAAAATGCTAGCAATATAAACTTCTTGATAGATAGCTTTTAACCCAGTGAAACTGTTCCCTCAAACCCTTGGGAGGAGAGAACCTTTTAAGTCAAATGGAAAACGTTAATGAACTTCCATGTTGTGATTTCTTTTTCCTAATTCAATAACAGCTGTCAGCACCTTTCTTTCCCTCCTTTCACCTTAACAAGTTAATATACTGAACTGCCTCCAGCCTGTGCTGTGATTATTAATTACTAGGTGCTACCGAATGTATTTTTGGACCTCTTTCTTGTGCAGTAGTAAAAGTCATTCGTGTTTAACACAGCCTAGTGGAAATCTTTTGGGAAAGGCCTTCCACAGGGAAAACTGCAGAAAATGTGCAGCCCTCGCGCTCCTGCTGGCGAGGAGGTGCCTGGGGCAGCTGTGGGCATGGACGGAGCTGAGGTGTCTGCAGCGCTGGGTCTTTAGGTCTTCACACTTAGGTCCTGACACTTGGGTAAAATCCAAATGAGCTTCCCAGGGTCTTGGAACAGCCGAGAACGTTTAGCCTAGCGACTGTCCCATTGACATGGAATTCTGTTGTCCTGCGCGTGGGACTGTAACAGTGCATGCTGTTGCACTGAGGGAGATTTATCAACTGTGCAAATCAATGCATTGCTTAAATTAACTGGAATATGGTAGAGGGGAGACCTCCTCAGCCAAATGCAACCTCAGGCTTTCACAGATAAACAGTCCATGAAAAGCATTATATTTCATTTCTGAGCTGCACTATATATTACATCTCTGTTTTGCAGCTCTCATTTAGGATGGTCCCGTAAGCAGGATCTTTGTTCCCTGTGATTTGGCCTTGCCCAAGCCGGAATGCTGCTTTCCTGCAAGGAGCTGGGAGCGGGTGCTGCTCCCGGGGAGGTCCGGGGGCTCCTCGGGGCCGTCCGCACACCGGCAGCGCTGGATCCCGGCGGCTCCTCTCCTCTCCTCTCCTCTCCTCCCCGGGGAGCAGGATGCTCCTGCTGCCAGGGCCCCTCCGTCTCCATCCCATCCCGCTGCTGCGCTGCCCGCGGCTTCCTTAGCATTCTGCAGCTCTTCTTGCAATTCATTAAGGAAAGTGCTGAGTGATTGCAGGACTAACCCTCAAAGAGCTTCTCTGGTTGCTTCAGGGCTAATAACTCCTCTGTACCGGCCATTGCCAGTTCCTCCAGCCAGTCTTCCAGCCACTTCTGGTCCTGTGCGTGTCTGCATCTTCTTTAGCAGAGATGATAGTTCTCAACTTAGCGCCCTTGCACACTTCATTCCAAACAAATCAAGTCTGTGGCATTTACTTTGTCTGGTAAATATGTAATTTTACCAAGGAATAAAGTTGTAGTATTAGAGATGCAGACTTGCAGAAAGTTACAGCTCAGTCACACCTACAGTCAGTGGACTGCATAGATTATTTAGCTATTATTTTTTATCACGTATCCATTTTCTGTGCTGTGTACATTAGGCATGCTATATTCTGGCTATATTTCAGTGTAGGCTAACACCTTAATGACAAAATGAGAAAGACAAGTGATTCATTTCTCCAAATTAGCAATACCCACACATTTCAGACAACTGGCCATGATAATGCATCCTACACTTCAGCCATGTTTTATGAAAGATTGATTGAAAGCTGGAAATGAGCCTTAAGGAAAATGACATAAAACTATTTACCCGTATTCAGCTCTGGCCAGCAGAACTTCATGCTGAGGTACTGTCAACATATCTCCTCTGCCTTATGTTTAATTCAGCGCAGAGCTTGTAGTGGAATAACATCAAGTCAAGCTTTTATTAAAATTTCCTTACTTGAAGTCTCAAAGCAACCAGTGTCATTAGAGTTTAAGCATGGTGGTGAATGAAGAACCAAGGGAGCTGTTAGGAGGAACAAGTGCATTTCGAGACTGGCGCTGGATTCGATTAGCTCGTGGGCAGCCCTTTGGCTGGGCGCTATCTGCTGGCCACGGGCACGCGGGCGTCCCGGAGCAGCAGCGCGGAGCTGCCCATGGAGCCCGTGTCGGAGCCTCCCCCGAGCCCGGCCGGCCGGAGAGGAGCTGGATCCCGCTCCGTGTCCCTGCAGGAAGGGATGCTGCGCTCCCGGATCCGGGAGCTGGGCCACCGCGGTGCTAAGAGCGCAGGGCAGGACCTCCGGATTCCAGCTGCAACCGCCTGGGAATGATGGCAATGACCACAAACTGAAGCACCAAAAGTTCCACAGGAACTTAAGGAAAAATTCCTTCCCAGTGAGGGTGCCAGAGCCCTGGAACAGGCTGCCCAGAGAGGTTGTGGAGTCTCCTTCTCTGGAGATCTTCAAACCCGCTTGGACGCAGTCCTGTGCCACGTGCTCTGGGTGACCCTGCATGTGCAGGGGTTGGACTAGGTGACCTCGAGAGGTCCCTGCCAACCTTGAGCATTCTGTGACTCTGTGATTCTATGGGCCCCATCAGAGACCCTGCCACAGATTCATAACTGTTAAATCTTCACAGGTGGGATGTAGCAGTGGTGTGTCCATCACATTTTATCCAAATAACTGATTCATTCATTTGGCATCATTCAGACGCAGCAAGGGATTTTCCTACTGTTCTAAATATAAGTGATCTGCAGGACATGCTTCGTAATCTGCTGGAAATGCATTGATTTGCTTGTACAACATCTCTGATGGCTTTCCCTAATTTTTATGACTGAATGTGTTCTGCTTTTCTAGCATGAAGCAGAAAGAGACACAGAGGCAGTGAGCTGGATCACAGAGAGCACTGCCACCCCCTGCATACATATTCATTAATTACCAGGAAATTATTAATCACTAGGTTAATTCTGGAACCGTAAGTTGCATATTCAAGATCCAGTATTAAAAGGTGCTCATAGCTCTGAAGTGCTCTGAATAGAGAAGAGAATAAAGAGAAACAAATGGAAGGAAGAGGAGAGAAAAAATAATCAAGCCTTTACAGGGAAAAAAATGAGAAGCCTTTGGTGGCTCCTGATGTACCTGTGTGACACCGCAAACAGCAAGGGAAAGGCCAGCTTCGCTCTCCGCACCGTTCGCATCGCTCCGCGGCTCGCGGCAGTGCTACCCCTCAAGCACTGGCCGTGCTCGTTTCTAAATAATATGAAGGAACCAGCAGTCAAGGCCCTTCTGAACTTTATAAAACTGAGCCAAATTATGTCAGAAATGCTGCTAAGACCTCTGGGGTATCAAAAACCAACCAGAAAATTTCTCGGCGTAGCTGAGACAAGCGCGGTGCGTTTGCAGCGCTCCCGTGGCTCACGCGACAGGCAGACCGCGTGTGCAGCAGCACAACCTGTACATTCTGTACCACGACCCGTACATTCCATATCACAACCCACACATTCCGTACCACAGCCCGCACATTCTGTACCACAACCTGTACATTCCGTACCACAACCCGCACATTCCATATCACAACCCACACATTCCATACCACAACCCGCACATTCCGTACCACAACCTGCACATTCCGTACCACAGCCCGCACATTCCGTACCACAACCTGTACATTCCGTACCACAACCCGCACATTCCGTACCACAACCTGTACATTCCGTACCACAGCCCATACATTCCGTACCACAACCTGTACATTCCGTACCACAACCCGCACATTCCATATCACAACCCGCACATTCCGTACCACAGCCCGCACATTCTGTACCAAAACCCGCACATTCCGTACCGCAACCCGCACATTCCGTACCACAACCTGTACATTCCATACCACAACCTGTACATTCTGTACCACGACCTGTACATTCCATACCACAACCTGTACATTCCATACCACAACCCATACATTACGTACCACAACCCGCACATTCCATACCACAACCCGCACATTCCGTACTACAACCTGCACATTCTGTACCACGACCCGTACATTCCGTACCACAACCTGTACATTCCATACCACAACCCATACATTCCGTACCACAACCTGTACATTCCGTACCACAGCCCGCACATTCCGTACCACAACCCATACATTCCATACCACAACCCGCACATTCCGTACCACAACCCGTACATTCCGTACCACAGCCCGCACATTCCGTACCACAACCTGCACATTCCGTACCACAACCCGTACATTCCGTACCACAACCCGTACATTCCGTACCACAACCTGCACATTCCGTACCACAACCCGTACATTCCGTACCATGTTCCAGCGGCTGTCACTGCTCCGAGCAGCCCGCACGGGAGCACACAGGACCAGATGGCAACTGGCTCCTGTGGGACCTGGCTGGACCAAACATGGGGCAGCATGGCAGCGACGAGGGTTAGTGCACCCAAAAAGTGCCAATTCACTCTTTTTTTCCCAGAAAAAAAGGAAAAAGAGTAAAACTGCTGTTGCTGAGCAAATGTTTTTACCTTTTGCATGCAGACCGTGGGGCCGTGCTGTTCCTCTGCTGTTCTCAGCAGGCTTTGCCCCGTGGTCCCAAGCCTTGGCACTTGGCTCCCCATTTGTGCTTAAATATAAATGGCCCGTGGGCTGTGGAGCTGGGTGCTCCATGCCAAGGGCAGCCCTGAGGAGGAGGAGTTTGGTCCTTTCCCTGTGCTGGGGCTTCTCTGGAACTCCCAGTAATGGAAAAGGAAATTTCTGGCCTCTAGAATCAGAACTATTAGGAGAACTCTGGTGTGGGTGAGAGCCTGGGTGAGGGAAACAGCAGGAAGGGCTTCTCTTCCCGTGGTGGGTATGTTCCTTGGTATTGCATGAAATTGCACATTCAGAGAGAAAGAAGACACATTTAACTAAGTCGAATGAGGGATTTTTGTTCTTCTTTTTAATCCACCATTCATGATACCAGCTATGAGTATAGCTCCCGGAGGGCTTCCTTGGCTCGTTCCCAGTTTCGCCAAGCCTTGCTGTGCCCGCGCTGGAGAAGGTTAGTGCAGGCACTGTGAAACCTCCAGTTTTCGATAGCGCTCGTCTGTTCCTCCATGAGATCTAACAGGCGCCTCTTTGTGCGAAACACTTTGTCCCGCCTGGACCAGCAATGCTGAAGGGAGAAAAGGAATTTGCAGGGAGGCTGCAAAGCAGCAGCTTCAGGACAGGAGCTGCTGCTTCATGTGCCATGATAAGATTGGCAGTTACTTGAGATAAAAGTGTAAAAAAAAATCCCCTTTCAAAAAAGTTGGAAAAACAGCTTCTTATGTGGGAACATGAAAATTGACAAATGGGAATAGTTTCATGCAGCGTGTAATTAAACTGTACAATTTATTATCACTGGGAATTGCCAAGTCAAATAATTTATACAAAATCTGAAGCAAAGAAAAGCGCATACAAATAACAACAATCTCTGGTTTTCATACCTACTGGTAAAAAGAACGGAATTTTGAAAGTCTTATTGACAGAACTGTGCTTGCCCACATGAACTGGAGCCCTCCATGAGCACAACAAGTTTTATATCTTAAATTAAGAGATTACTGCAAAGAGTTCCTAAAAAAGTAGTATTACACTGCGCTCAGCCTTTGAATATGCTGGAGCACTTTATTTCTTAACATCATCTCTGCACATATAAAGTGATGGAAATGCTTGACATTTAGGGTCTAATCCAAATGCAAAGAATCCTTATTTTCTACCTTGCTGAATTTAGCCTGTAAGGATTACAGATCAGATTTGCAGAGTATTGGAAGGAAGGAAACAGTCTCCACGTTTTAATACGGAATAATTTTTTAGATGCAGTTTATATAACTTAGGGGTTTAGGAAGATGTTAAATAGGATTTGAAATTAAACAGTGATTCATGCTTTCTGAAAGATTTGTAGCTCCAAGTGTATTAGTTATGACAAACTGAAACTTCTCAACGTTTTACAGTACTTGCAGGAAAGGGCATTTTGTGGCTTAAGCAAATGCATTCTCACGGCCGTCACTGCAGCGCTTCCTCTTCGTGTAGCTCAGATTTTGGAAGTCTAACATTTCTAGTTGGAAGTTAGAGTTAAAAAGTGCTCTTTATTTTTGTTTTTCCTTCCTTTCAGAAAAGGTTTGCTTGAAATGAAACGGCCAACATTTGCTTAGTGACTTGTGTCCCAGTAACAGCCTTCCCTCTCCTCTTTCTCACCTTCCCATTAACTACCCTCAGAGCCGGGTTTCTGGAGCGCCGGCTCAGGGCCCTTTCGCATCCCGGTAGGCTCTGCAGGAGGTGGATTTACCTGCTCCGGGGCCGTGTTTGCCGACATCTCCGCTCTGATCCTCGCGGCGATGGCAGCCCGGCCCTCGCAGCCCTGGTCACATCGATGCCCATCGCGGCTGCGCGGGGGCAGCGCCAGCAGCCCCTCTGGAAGAACATGGGGGGACTAACTCGGACACAGACGGGGTTTGTATCCACACAGGCGGCCGAGGACCCGTCCCACCGCCCTCCGCGGGAGCCGAGCGCTGAGCATCGTCCCAGACACGCTGCTGCTTCTGTAAGCCGAGGCTGAAAAGCGTTCTTTTCCACTCAAAATGAAAGGTGAGATGAAAATTAAATGAAAACTGCAAGTGGAGGGTTGGTGGAAGAGAGAAGAGGAAGGTCCTCCTCTTGCATTGCTGGCTCAGGCTCGCATGGGGCTGTGGTGTCCCTGTCTCTCCCCGGTGCAAGTCAGACCTTCACGGATCGCATGGCAAAGTGCATCCGTAATACATCCGATACATCCACAACATTCCCAGGGTCTGCGCTGTTGGAAAGCAAAGTGCCCTTCTGCAGTACAGCAGGGGAGTCCCCATACCCCAAGGGAAAGCTGAGGTTGGCACAAAATATTCAGGACAAGCAGGGTCTGACTCTTAGCGTGGGGAAGAGGAGTTTTCCTGCTCACAAATCAAGCCAAAAGACAGAAGGGAGCGAGCGGAAACTCTGCAGCTGCCGCCGAGCTCCTTGGAGCCCTCCTGCCAACGGCCGCATGCAGAGCTTCCTCTGCGCCGTTTTAGCCCCTTTTAACCTAGGAAAGCAGCCAGGATTTGCATCTCAGGGCCGCCTTCTGAGGGGGAATTGATTACGGACTCAACCGGCCCTTGGAAGTGATCCCGTTTACAGGCGAGGAACTGCCCGCGCCGCGGGGCTTTCCTTGCGGGACGCGGAGCCTCCTCCGGAGCGGCCCCGTCTCCAGGATCCCCTGCTGGGATCCTTCCTCGGCCTCACGGTCCTGCCTCCTGGATTCCCATCACAGCCGGGGCTGCTCACGGATTCCTGGATCGTTCCTCCGAGCCGGACCCGTGTCTGTGTTCGCATGGCAGCAGCCAGGCAATGAATTCATACGGATCTGCCCTTGCTGCCTGCCTGGATGATCCAAGGCGCTTTGCCTCCCGTCACTCCAGGGAAACAAAATGCCTGGATTTGGGGTAAATGGGCCTGGAGCACAACAGCTGCCCGACTTCCCAAGGAGACCGCAGCCATCCGGGGAAATGCTGCGGAAACCTGCACTTTCCACGAGGGCCGTATTCTAAAGCGAAGCTGGTAACCCTCTTGGAGCTGATTGCTCTGGATTATTTCCCCCAGTGCCACTGTTGCCAGCTACCCATTAGATTATTCAAAGGAATCATTTTCAGATTATGACTGTTTCTGTATTAATCATTTACAATTCATTATTCCTGAACTGTGACTGACCACCTAAATTGAGTGCACTATTTTTGTCCTTCAATTAGGTAATTGAAATGCTCTTTAAATTGGAGTAATTAGCGGTATGACTTTTCAACTGAATTATTATTTACCCTAAATTAATGGAAAATTCAGAGACTTGTGAGCTATAATCCCCTTTATTTGGCAGCGAAGTGAATTCCATCAGATGAAGAATGGTATGAATTTATGAATCATCTTCAACAAACCTGACAGCTTCTATTTGTAAAAATATTAACAATTCAGGGTTTTTTTGATACTTCAGCCAACTCTAACATTTCAGAATACTTCCAACGCAATTTGTAACCAACAAGGCGTATTCGTAACAGAGCCCACAAGTTTAGTGTCAGCATACTAATGCAGTCTACACAAAATGGAGGAAATAAATAATTTTCATGCTGTCTGAGCTCCACCTTAGCCAGACCCCAGTAAGACAATAGCTGATCAAGGGAGCTGCTGTGCATTCTGCCCAGGCCCTTTCCAACGCCGCATGAATCTGCTCCGATATTTGTGTTCCTATTTTGTGCTCACATTGTGAGGATTTTCCGGCAAATGATTTAACCATCCATAGCCTATTAAGCTTCTTTATTGAAAAAGAGATAATTTAAATTCACAGTTATAAATATTCACAGTGCAAATGAGGCTTCATACCTTCAACCAGAGAGGAATGTATTGCGGGCCCTGCAGCGAATAGCTACCAAAAATGGAGCTCCAAATTTTCTTCTTAAATTACATTCAGATACTGATTCAGCATATATTAAGACAAAGTGATTAACTTTAAGCATATAAGTGGTTCCTCAGTGGAATTAATCAAGTTTTTAAAGCAAGCACCTGTCTTTATAGGGTCAAGTCCTAGGTTTCTGTCTTGTAAAAATTATCCACAAGCTACTCCACATTAGCACCCTCTCATAAATTTGCTGCCCATGTCCTGCTCAAACTAAAGACTATTATTTATAAATTGACTTATCACTGTTTATGTCCTCAGAAATTCTGAGTACTGGGTTAGAATATGAGAGTTGCTGAACTTTGTATCTCATCTGAACAGGTAGCCAGGGAGAAGAGGCAAGAAGGGAAAAAAAATGCAGATTTATTTCAGGTAACCTGAATCTGGACAACCTTTGGCATTGGTGTGATGCTCTTGCATGTTTTTTTATAGACAGGGACCACATGCATTCAAAAAACTTGAATTGTTATATCCTTTGTGCAGAACAGTATTTTTTGTTTGTTGAGGCAAACAAAATGGTGCAAAGAGAATGTTGTTGTTGTTGTTATCAATCTATTTATTTAAATTATTTTCACTGGATAGTCCTAAGTCCTGCGTAGAAGTTTGTCTTATCTGTGTTATGAAATATTCCAGCCTGCCTCTCCCTCTTGCTTGCTCTTGCTTTTGGTGTGTAGCATGATAAGAAAGCTCTGTAAGGACTGGCTATTCCTGTTTTATATTCAGAACATGGGGCTTTACAAGAGGAAATGTCTTGATGTATCTGCTGTTTTATTTTTAATGAAAACATTTCTCGCATTGAAAAAAAAAAAGAGGTCACTGAACATCTCTTAGAGTACAAATTATTGCATATGCACAGGAGATGGAAAAGCAGCGAGGATGGATGGGAGCACTGAATTCCCCGCTCGGTAGCACCTTTGCAGTATGCAAATCAGGTGCAAACGAGCACCATGTTGCTGCATTTGAAGCACATGAAAATATCATCCCTGGAGCAGCAGCACTCCCCTGAGACGTGCGGGGAAATCCACGGAGGTTCCCTTGGAAAATCCCCCACGGCGGCGCGGAGCGGAGCGGAGCGGATCTGCTCCCGCGCGGAGCAGCAGCGGGACCTCTCCCTGCTGAAGGACGAACAAACCAAAGGGTTTTGGGGTTTTTTTGACAAGATTTGTTCACCTTTGTCCATAACTGAAGGGAAAAATAGCATTATGCACAGGGGAAATTTTAAAACAATTTGCAAATATTCCTGGCAAACGCTGCCTGGGGCAAACACCCTGGATGTGCTCGCGAGGTCCAGGCGCTGGGAATATCTCCCCTCTTCCAAGCCTCAGCGGCCCCAGGGCCAAGTCCATGCGAGGCTGAGTATGATGGCACTTCTGCCAGGCTCTGAGTCCATAAATCTGGTGCTGGGGACAGCAGGGGCATAAGAGGCACTATAGAATCCAGCTTTTTTATTTAGGCTGCTGGCATGACATATTGGATGGGCTGAGAGACTTCTGCCCAGGTCCATAAATCTGTTCCCGGGGTTATTAATCAGCTGAAGATCACACGTCCAATCCCCGTTCCAGGCGGCGCGGCGAACGGCAGAGATTTGTGTCCTGTCCGTGCTCACCGCAGGGGTCGTGTCCAAGGCAGTCCTGGCCTGCGGACAAGGAGCGTTACAGGATGCCCCCTTTCCAGGCCCAGCATCCTGGGTGGATGCAAAACGCATGGAACACGGTCTTGTTAAAGGGAAGCAAGGCAAAGAGCCAACGGGGAGGTGGATGGGGATGTTCCCGCACGGAGCGTGCATGCAATGGCTCACTGCAACGCAGCTGCAGCCCTGCTGCCCTTAGGAACCCACGTCAGCGCGTTTGGCTTTGCAAACTGGCAGCCCCAAACCGCGGTGATTTCGTCTCAAGGACGCCTGTGTTTAGTCACTCGACGTGGAGTGACTCTCATGCTCAAGTGCCTTTTCAAGTGTTGCAGCATCCCAAAATATTTCCAGCACCGTTGTCCATGCCTGAATATGGCTATCTCTCTTCTTTGAAGTTGCTTTAATATTTTCATTAAATACACTGGCTTTTTCCAGATAACTCTTCAAGAAACAGCCATGCTGTAGCTTTCTAGTGCAAAGACCTTTCTTGGAAACTTTTGCCTGTGCTTTTATCAATTTGCTGCCTTCGGGGGCTTTCTGCAGTGCTCATGTGTGTGGCAGCAGCCTGTCGAGGGACACAGAGCTTGGAGAAGTTCAGTTGCCTTCGTCTTGCTCGGGACAAACGTGCTGCCTTGCATAGAGCCCCATACGTGTGCAGGCTTGTGCACGGGAGGGGTGTGTGGTGTGATGTCTGGCTTTGCAGGACCGTATCTCCCTGTCAGGCTGTTTATTTTTCAGCAGAATAAATCTGTGTTAAACAATAAAGAACTGGCCTTGTGCCACAGAAAGAAAAAAAAGCAGAATCTGATCGCACTTCTTCCCGGGGAATGCAGACAGTTTTTGGTATGGCCTCCAGTGCGTCAGGTGTTCCCGGATTCCTGATATTGCTAATTCCTGTTGCTCAGCACAAAAGCCAGAGTTTGCCCATTTTGCTGTAGTTGCTTTTTTCTTTTATTCTCTTTTTTTTTTTTTTTTTTGTAGTAGTAGTAGTAGTTTTCTTTTGGATTTCCCCTGCAATTAATATACATGGAACATGAGAGAGGTGAAACGAAATCCCTTTGTGGAGGGCTGTCCCTGCACGTGCATGCACCATCCAGCTGCAAAGGGGAAAGCCAAGACGGGCAGTGTTTGGGATGCAAGAGCATGCAGGACACTGCACCCTGCCAGCCCCGCGGCAGCGTCGCATCCCCGCAGAGCGCCTGCAAGGGCCTTCCTGCCCCAACGAGGCCAAAAACAACATTTCTGAAAGTGTCCGCTTTTAAAATTTTGGGTATATTGAGCAAGGATATGGACCACGTCATTCTTATGCAATCAGGAAAGAGGAAACCAAGCCCCGTCCTTTAACTGCCTGCAACTCATGATATATTCATGATGTGAACATATGCTTTGCATTTGGCAAAAAATTTAGGTCAAATCTGTTGCTGCCAGAGCCCTTCATGAGCGGCGCTGCGTCAGGGCTGCAGCGGGTTCCTCCGCAGAAAGTGCATCATAAATAATGCAGATGTGTCCTGGTTTCTGCGTCCCGGCTGCGCGGCAGAAACCGGGAGCTGGGGAAGGGCCGTGGGGAGGAGGGTGAGCGGGGCCAGTGTCCCCGTGTGACCGGGGTGCACAGCGCTGTGCCCAGCACCCACGGGACGAGGGGTCCCCGTGTGTGACCGGGGGGCAGCGCTGTGTCCAGCACCCACGGGACGAGGGGTCCCCATGTCCCCGTGTGACCGGGGTGCACAGCACCGTGCCCAGCACCCATGGGACGAGGGGTCCCCGTGTGTGACTGGGGGGCAGCTCCGTGTCCAGCACCCACGGGACAAGGGGTCCCCGTGTGTGACACGGGGGGCAGCGCTGTGCCCAGCACCCGTGGGACGAGGGGTCCCCATGTCCCCGTGTGACCGCGGTGCACAGCGCTGTGCCCAGCACCCATGGGACGAGGGGTCCCCGTGTGTGACACAGGGGGACACAGCGCTGTGCCCAGCAGAGCTTCCCGCTGGCATTTGTAAATACGGAGGTGGCCGCAATCCAGACATCTCATGCGTAGTTTGGGCTCCATGGCTCTGTTTGTACATGCGTCTGGTTTTCTGCTGAGACAACGTTTGAATCCCACGTCACTTCTATTTGCATGCATTGGGGTTTGCTTTTATTCCCACCTAGCTACATTCTGATTTTGCTCAAAATTTAGAAATGTAACTTGGGTGTTCCCTGAGGCTGAAAATACTTATGTATTTACATGCCCTCTGTGCAGCAGCCTGTGTGTGTTGAATGTCCAGGAACCGTTGCTTAAAGAGATAAGTTAGTTTTAAGGACCAGGCCACACGGCTCGTATGATGTTTGGCAAACGTTTGTATCGTGCATCGGGACATGTTCAGCTGCACCCACGTTTCCCTGCCCGGGTGCTCGATGTGGGTATTTGTGAGGAAAACACACTTTTCTGAATAAAAATGGCTCTATGTGGACTACATAGAATATTGTACCTTGGTGGCAAACCAGTAAAATGGGGAAGCCAAGACATGATAAGGCCTTGGTAATAATATTGAGAAGTGGAACTGCAAAGAAATACAAACAAATTACCATCTATTTAGAGATGAAAAGAAATACGTTGGGATGAATATCTTACAAGCTGAGGAAGGTTATTACCGGTTATTGGAGGTGTCTGAAGGGAAAGGGAATCTCCCACGAGCACGAGGGTCCCGGCTGAGCGTCCCGGCCGGTGCCGAACGGTGGTGGCTGGGGGGGAGGACGGGAGGCACCAGAGGCTGCAAGAAGAGGCAAGTTCTAGTGAAAACAAAAATGAAAAGTGGAACTGACTGAAAATAAGAATTGTGGAAGACGTATCTCTTAATTGAGGCTTCAGTGTGCAGATTCAGGCAGATCCATTCCAGAGCCTCGAACACAGGATGGTCTGCGGTGGGGAGGATCTCCCGTGACAGACCTGCTTTCTTTAGCTCATAACTCCCTTTCAAATCCTTTGTATTTTCTCCCATTTTTCTCCCATGAAACTTTTAGTAGCTTCCTGCTGTTGTGTTGGAAACCTTTTACTTCCAGCCCGGATTTGTTCACTGAAATATGGCCCACCTCAGGAGCTGAGTTTCAGTGCACACTTACCATAGATCTCAGCTTTGTAACAAAATAATCTGTGCTCAGACACTTGCCATGTTTTGAGTGCACTTGGCTTCTTGCAGTAATCCCCAAACCCCTGCTTGGGCGCATTGTTGTAGGGCAAATGAATTAAAGATTTTGTGGGGCTGCAAACGAAATGCCTGCAGCGGACCACAGCAGTGCAAAGAAAGAATAAAGATGTAAATTCCATTGTGAACAACAATACGCTTTTCCTGAATTTCCACATTTAATAATAGAAATAGAACAAAAAAATCGATCTCATATTGCTTCTTAAAAAAACAAACAAACAAAAAAACAAGTCAAAATGTTCCTCTTCATCATGTTAATGATCTTGTGGTCCAGAAGAACAGGCAGGGAAGGAAGGAAATGCCTCCATGACCAGTGTTGGGAAGGAAAGATCAGGCAAAAGTGCAATGATGCAATCAAAAAACATGCAGTGATGCAATCAAAAAACATTCAGTGATGCAATCTGAAGAGTTTCAGGCAAAGGTTTCAGGCAAGCAGACGAGTCCCAGGGCTGGCTTGGTGCTTCCTGCTCTGCTTGCTATGGGCTGTGGTCCCTCCACAGCAAAGACGAGAGGATGCATTGCTTTCCGTGAGCCTCCCATGAAGGAAGCCTCATTTAGGTTGCAGATGTTTCTACAAGGGATTTAATTATATTCTACATGTCGTTTCTACCATTGAATATTACTCCTATATAACCTCATTAAAGTTAGATATGTGTTACGTTGTGACAGCAAATATATTGGTCTCATCCAGAGAGCTGTTCCTAAATGAATATTTGTGCTATGTATTCAGGGACTGGGGAGCCACCAAATACCAAAATTAATGTCACACCTGTGTTTAAACTCAGCCTGCTTACACATAAGTCTTAGGATGCCATCCTTTATGCAGTGCCACACACACCAAAAAAATTTTCAGCAGATTTAAACGTGCAGTCAGAAGAGGGCAGAGCACGTGGTGCCACGCTTGGGATTACTCCATGTACAACCAGCTACCCTTATTGCTAGGGACTATCTGTATTTTAGGTTTGCAAGGGAGAAGTGTCAGAGCAGGGAGGATTTCGGATGCACCCCCCTGCCTGACTCCTGTGCGGATGGAGGAATGTGTGGGATCCCGCTGGGTGCAGGTGCCCGGAGCCGCAGCGACTCGTCGGGAACGGGCCGTGCCGGAGACGGGTGCGGGAGAAGGGAAGAGCCGCGGGACGCGGCGCGGCCGTGCCGGGCAGCAGCTCCGGTCGGGAGCGCGGAGCGCCGGCAGCATCCTCGCCTGGAAAACCGGCCTCTCCCTGGAAAACCAGCCTCTCCCTGGAAAACCAGTCTCCTCGCCTGGAAAACCGGCCTCTCCCTGGAAAACCAGCCTCTCCCTGGAAAACCAGTCTCCTCGCCTGGAAAACCGGCCTCTCCCTGGAAAACCAGCCTCTCCCTGGAAAACCAGCCTGCTCGCCTGGAAAACCGGCCTCTCCCTGGAAAACCAGCCTCCTCGCCTGGAAAACCAGCCTCCTCGCCTGGAAAACCGGCCTCTCCCTGGAAAACCAGCCTCTCCCTGGAAAACCAGCCTCCTCGCCTGGAAAACCAGCCTCTCCCTGGAAAACCGGCCTCTCCCTGGAAAACCAGCCTCTCCCTGGAAAACCAGCCTGCTCGCCTGGAAAACCAGCCTGCTCGCCTGGAAAACCGGCCTCTCCCTGGAAAACCAGCCTCTCCCTGGAAAACCAGCCTGCTCGCCTGGAAAACCAGCCTCCTCGCCTGGAAAACCGGCCTCTCCCTGGAAAACCAGCCTGCTCGCCTGGAAAACCAGCCTCTCCCTGGAAAACCAGCCCCTCGCCTGGAAAACCGGCCTGCTTGCCTGGAAAACCGGCCTCCTCGCCTGGAAAACCGGCCTCTCCCTGGAAAACCGGCCTCTCCCTGGCCTTTAGAACAGCATTGCCAGTGAGCCCATAACAACCCCTAAAACTGAGCTCCCTCGTGCAAGGAACTCCTTTGGATGAGGCCCTGCCCCAACTTGGTCTGCTCAAAGTCAGGAAAATGCTGCAGTTTTATTCCAAGTGTCTTTGTGGGGCACAGAGGGAAGAAGAACTGCACTGAGACAGGACTGTGAAGAAGAGAGAAAAAAAGAAGTGGCCTATGAGAGGAATTTTAAAGTGATTTCTACAATTTACAGCCTACAGAAGCAATAAAGGACCCTGTTCTGCCACGGCTTATGGGATATATGTCCTGCGTAGTCCCATAAACTATGTGGCTACAGTACTTTGCATAGTTTCTTGTATAATTAAGATGGAAATGGATTTTTCCTATTCCAAGGCGGGGGCAGAGTAGCAGAAAGCTGGAGGGGCGGCCGGAGAGGGGCCGTGTGGGCAGGAGCCGGGGCTCGGAACGGCCGGTGCTCCCCGTGTGCTGCTGCACCAGGTGTTCCTAATGCACGGGAAATCGGGGAGGGCGGGAATCTCATCCCTCTGTTTTGCCTGGCTCTGGCCCAGCTCCCTGCATTTTGCTTGCCCAGCTGCACACACCAAGCTGCCTGGCTGATCGCAGCTGCAAGGCTTGGAGCCCGTCTGCAGCGCTTAATCTCCTGCTCTATTGCAGGGAAATTTGCACCCATAAGCGTAAGCTGCATGTATGCAAGGTGCTACCACCAGCTCAGCCTATTCCTGGACCACAAACAGATCCCTTTGGCTGCTGGTGCAGCGCTCAGATGCTCCAGCCTTTCTGAGCAGTCCTGAATGAGATGTGGTTGCTGGAGGGTTGCTGCTTTCAGCTTATGCTTGGGCTTTCCTTTGCTGCTTTCCCTTGCATTTCAGGGACCTTCAGAGCTCTTTCCTGCAGGAAAAGCCTCTCACGGGAGATGCTTCCATCCTGCTGGGGATGCAGGCTGTAAGGACACAGCGCGGCTGCCCTGGCTCTCCGGGAGCGCAGGAGCTCGGCCGCCCGCAGGGGCACCTGCCCTCCGGGTTACCCTTTCCAGGGAGATAAAACGGTTAATTTGAAAGACTGGAATAAATGACTCATCCTCGAGCTGAAAAAAGAAGTGAACAGGAAGAATTTTGGCATTTATGACTCTTGTTGTCATAGAAACTGAACTTGATATTTCTATAGAGCAATCTGTAGAGGTAACAAATACTGTACTTTATAGCAGCGATGAATTAAGATCAACTTTAAATTTCCAATACATTGTCAAGCAGATCAAATACTGGTTTATTTTGTATTGCTAAGTTGTTATCAGAGTCCTCAAAAACCAGTGCTGATGATACATTTAAATGAAACCTATCTGGTATTTGTAGGCTATTAGTGGAATTTAGAGCGGCTGGGGAGTATCTTACCATAGCCTAGCAAGGCACAAGCTCCCAAATTTCCATCAGAAAAGAGCACGTCTTGTGGAACAGATCTCCACTCGTTTGCCCCAAGATAACCTTGTTTGGGACCTACAGCAATGGCCTGTGTGAAAAATGGTTTTCTGCAGCTTTGTGGGTGCTGAGGGCAGCCTGGGGGACTGAAAAGAGAAGGGACGCGGCACAAGAGGAGTGATTTGTCTGTGAAGACCCGACTCCATAACTATGGACCTGCTGCTTCTAGCAAGGTGGTGTGAGGCCTTGTATCAGGCCTCTTTTCAGCTGATACAGACAATATTGCCTGGATTCCTCAAAGCCTAGTCATGTATGTAGCTCTGTAAGGAATCCACAAGATACTAAAAGTGGTGCCACATGCAGACCCAAGGACTTCAGCAAGCTTAGCCCATCCCCGTGTGACTGCTGTGCATCTGAGACCATCTGAGTCACGGACTAAAAGGCTGGGGGACTGGTTTGATCATGTTTGATCATGCCTCCCATCTAGTTAAGACTGTAGAGCTTCTCTGAATGTGCTTCTGCTTCAGGGTAAGCTTTCCCTTAAAATGAAATCCCATTAGGATTTTTAAAACTCCAGTTATGGCTAAGGTGTCACAGCTTTTAGACATTATTCCTTATATTTTTAATAAACATGCAAGCATATTAACAAATGTCCGTCATCCTGCAGACCTCAAACTATTCTTAACATGCATTCGTTTAGGTTCCCATCTAGGTGTTGTTTGCCTTTCTTCAAATAGATTGGAAAGTCCCCTATCAACATCATGTTCTTTTTGTCGTTAAAAGTTGCAAATTGTGAGCAAAGTTCCCTTGGGCCTTCTCTTTGGTAAGTACTAGCTTGATGTTCTAGGCTGTCCTCATGTCAGGTCCGGTCTCCTTTTCCTTTGTTGATGGCTGTTCTCATGGTGCTCAGAACCTCCTCTGATCACGTCTTGAAGGGACCACCTCAGCCCCAGCCAGCCCGTGGTAGCACTGCTTGCCCTACCTCAAGGAGCAGGAAGGAGAAATGCCTTGTGCCTACACAGTATTTTTGAACGTGTATAGGTGATGTTCCTTCTTTTGCCTCAAATGGCCTGTGTCCATGCTCAGGAGTGCCTGTTTGGCCCCTACAGAGGTGGTAATTCACCGGTTCCTCACCCATCAGAAGCATTTCCCCCGGTGTTGGCCTTGGTGCTGGTCCCTGCCATGGCCGTTGCTTCCATGGCTGATTTCATCCTTTTTCCACCCTTCTCTGCTCCCTGCCGACAGCTCCCGGGTCCCGGCCGCGCGGGCTGGCGTTAACGAGGGTGCCAATGTTCTTCGTTAGCGCACGGGCGAGGGCCGAGAGGAGCCCGCGCTCCTCCCGCGGCAGCGAGAGCGTCTGAATTATGAATGAAGGCAGTTATGTGCTTCCTGGGCTCTTTTATTTAGCTAATATATTAAAAGATTGGAAAGAAAATTTATATGGGAGATGATGAAAGGGAAAAGACCAGGAGAGTGAATGTGAATTGACACTGAGATGTTTTGTGGGCACTAATGAAGTCACATAAAAGCCTTAGGGAAGGGAAGCTCCTACTGTTGTAGGCAAGGCAATTTTTGTCTTAAACTTGCATGTCAGAGGATGCGTCTCCATCTTCTCCTCGTGCAGGGATGGGAACAAAGGGAAGGGACAGACGCCCTCCCTTCGCCACGGGGTGCACTGCGTCTATAGCGCTGCTGGTCCCCTTCCTGCTGCTGCTCAGAGCCGTGTCCCGGGGCCCGGAACGCACCTACGCTCCATGTGAACCAGGGAGACTTGTCCTGCCGAGGGCTCCCGCGCCCCGTCCCTGCTCCCGTCGCGGTCCCTCCGGCGGGAATCGCGCTCCGCACCCGCTCCGCACGCCTGGAGCCCGAACCGCCCCTGCGCGTGTCGTATAACACCAGCTGCAGGACTGGAAAAGAGGATGTCTCACGTGGAAGTGCTAATTTATTTTCATGTTTTGGTTTTAAGAGCGCATTTCCCAGAGACCATGGGGGAAATTGTTTATGTCATGTTTGATTTCCTTTTTGAAGATAGAAGATGGACAAGGATTTGCTAGAAGTATTTCTCCGCGTGCCAGGAGGATGGATACAGATTAGAAAGTTGACAGAAAAGATGAATTCTCCTGTGCCACTGCTGCTGTCCGGTCTCCAATCTTCCTCTATAATTAATTAGCTGTCAGATCTGCTAAAACTCAAATAACTGATTACTGGGACCCGAGGCAAATTGGCCCTGAAATTAAGACCCAAGTTTGAGAGGATCCTCCTGACCTTGCAATTCTCAATATTGATTTTCAGTAACTCCCACCTGTTTATGAAAAACAACAAGAAGAACCAAAGAAGCTTTGTAGGAGAGTTTGTTTGGGACAGGTATTCCTCACTTCTAATCATTAGCTATGTACGTCCATGAATTTTCTTCACTACTTAAGTTCATTAACTTAGCTGAAATATTCACTGTTCATCTGTATCTAAGCTTCAAAGAAGACTGGTTGTTCATTCCCATGGCAAAATATGATTTGAATGGTGTAATGGAGTTGATAAAACTACTTAGGTGAATAACTTAACTAAATCACTAAGAAGTTACTAAAACTGAAGACACATCACCAATTTGGGTGTAAATCTTCAGTAGCTGACATTATCATCTTTGTTTGAGGCCATGAAATAATTTATTAAAACTCTCTATATTTAATTAATCTCCCATTTGCGTATTTAATGAATCTCCATCACTCTTTTCCTGAAAGAAAAAGTGGTCCCGGGCCTGCAGCCTGTTTCCCCCGGGTTAACGGGGCTAATAGGAGATGCTGCTGCTCATCAAACCCTGACCCCATCAAAGCGGAGTCCATGGCACTGCAGGACGGGGGGAGAAGCTGCTTCATGTCTAAAGGCTGCGGATGAGCGACACTTCCTTAAAACGGGATAAAAACAGCAGCTGGAGCGTGGAACCGGAGGCGTGAATCTCGCTGTCTCGCGGGACGTGTCCTGGCAAAGCGAACAGATTGCGATTCTGATCGGGATCATTTGCAGAGGCATCTCTGCAAGTCAGAGGATTAATTCACCAGGGAAGGGGAAGGGGAGGCTGGATTAGCCTGAGAAATTACTGGAGCTAATGAGGATGCGCTTAGCACCTCTGTGCAGGGGATCTCCGTTTGGTGCTGTATTTGCCTTAGGAGGCACACCTAGAGAATGCAAAATGCAATCGTCTGCTTTGCTTTTCTTGCTATTTAAGGAAGATACAGACTGAAAAAAGAATCCAAAAGGCGTTTCCTGCTGCAGCAACAGCCTCCAGCATCGCTGCCCTCGTCTCCAGGGCCCCAAAGCCTCCAGGTCCCGGCTGCCGCAGCCTCGTCCGTCTGCAGGTCCCAGCACCGTGAGCTCCCTCCCGCAGCCCAGGCACCTCCCTGCGCTGCACACTCCTCCTCTCCCCTTCCTTTTCTTTCTTTTTTCTTTTTTTTTCCATTTTCCACCCCATTAGCATTAGACCAAAGCAGTATTTAGGCGTTTCATTAACATTATTATAAGAAACAATTACAACTGAGCCCTCAGAAGCACTTCATAGCTTGTATCTCCAGGACGAGCTGATGAGCAGATATTTCCAGCTCTCCAAATCCTCCTTTGAACTTTCAAGATTTTCTGCTCTCAGAGATGTCGTTGCTGCCTTCTCCCAGATCCTTTGGTGCAGCAAATCTTGTCCTTAAAGGAAAAAGTCCAGACATCGCCAGTTCCTAATCCCTTCTTCTCCAGCTCTTCTCAAATGGTTATCCCAGAGATATTCCCTGCATGCCAAGCCATGCCGCGAATGGGCTGCGCTGCTGGGAAGAAAACAGGGAAGATTTGTATAAAATAAAAAGCAACGACAAGTGTGCGTCTCGCTGCAGGCTTCTCAGTCTTGAGCTTGTAGAAACAACCAAGATTTAGGGTAACAAGAACTGAAACAGGAGATTCCCATGTACCATATCTGGCTACACAACATGTAAGAGGATCTGGACCAGCCTTTCCAGCTGTATAGGACAGTTCTTGGCTCCTTTGCTGATATAACCATTTGCAAGGACCAGATAACTAACACATCCGACATAATAATATAAATAAATATATATTTTCTTATTAAAGCAGATTATTGTAAATTTGCAACCCACAGCATGGGCACAATGCCAGCAGCACCCAAAATGGACCTGGCACTGAGCATGGAGAGAGGAAGAGGATTGTGAACAAAAAAAATAGCACGTTCTTTTTACCTTGATGATGCTATTGATTAACAGCAACATTAATCTCTTGTGAACACCTCAGACTCAGAAAAAGATGAAATAGGTCCCCGCAACCTCTGCCAGGACAGACGTTCCTCTCTGCTTCCTAAATACGGCATCCTACACCCAGGTAAAGGTAAAGCACCTACAAAAACATAAATTTGCTCTGAGGTCTCTTTTCTGGAGATTATATCTGTAGTAAATTTGTATAATAGTCAAGGTGAGTTGTTCTTTGTGTGCTCTTTTGGTTTATGGTGTTTGAATGATGGTGTCTAACTGCACTGCCTGCCATATGTAACACATTTACAGCTTGCAATTTATTATTTTATTAAATGTACTAGGTTCACAATTCCCAGAGCTGGCATGTTTTTTTTTTCCTTTAAAACATATCATAAAAGGAAATAGAACTGAAATTAAAACAATGAAGACATTATAAAAACTTCTATAAATATATACTGGATTTCTTTGGCAATTACCTCATTTTACACTCTGGACTTATCTTTGGGTGACAGGAAGCAGAAATCCTGAAATGCTTTAATTAGGCTTAAAATCTTATTTAATAAAGTTTTGCTAGGAAAAAATGTAAACAAATGTTATTAGCTTCCAGAAGACTCGCAGGTACGAGGCAAACAGTGAATTTCAGTTGGCAAATTCCAAGCATACGCAGGGACCTGGCGGGCAGATGGAGGAGGAAGCGGCGCCGGGTTGTGCGCAGGATTCCTGGAGCGGCGCCGAGCTCCCTGCGCGCCTGATGGGAGACGCCGGCCCCGCTGCGGCCGCTCCGAGAGGGGCCGGGACGGAGCCAACAGCGGGAATCGCTCCGGACCGTTTTCCTGGGGTTCAGAGGGAGGCACCTGGTGCAGCTGGAGCAATGGGCTCACTGGAGGCGACCTCCGTGATTCTGGGGAGGATGGAATTCATCACTCAGCAGCTTTCCAGGGACCTCTCCGGGCTGCCTGAAGAGCACCCTCAGACCTGGTGATGCCTCCTGCGTTTCTCCGTAGCACCATCTGAAAGCTCCGTCGCTTATTCATAACCTTGGCTTTTTATCCCCGTGTATTAAAGTTATTATCTGCAATATCTGCTTAATGGATCGCAACGTTTTCCTCAAGCAAGCGCTCCTCGCTCCTCCCGCTCCTAAATAAGCATCCGTGTCCGCACAAGCCGGCTGCGCTCCCACGAGTGCCTGATCCTTCCCCTCCCGCATCCACGGCAAGGCCAACGGAGCAGCGAGAGCCAAGGGCTGCAAGGGGAGATGCGGCTTCTCCCCAGCTGCATTGGAGCTGGATGGCCTGGGTCCTTCCCAGCACCGACCCGCGCCTGTGGAAGGCTGTCGCGTGATGCCCTACGTGTATTTTTTTAATGATAAAGTGAGATGGAGACAGCAGGGCCCGCTCTGGCTTTGGCCAACATCAATGTTGACCGGAGCGTGGGCTCCTCTCCCTGGAGCAGAGCCAGCCCTGCTCGGCCAGCCTCGAGCCGAGGAGGGTAAATAGCAGCGGGATTAAGTTAATAACAGTGTTGGCTCCTGTTTGTGGACCCTCCTTCCAGGAGGAGCAATCGCCCTTCCTCTCAGGCGGGAGGCAAGGGGAGCTCCGAGCGAGCAGAAAGAGCTGAAAAGCAGCAGCCTTAGAGAAAACCCTGCAGAAACTGCAAAGGATGGGGCTGCACCGGGCAGCTCCCGATGGCTCTGCCCCGCGCGCCGGGCTGGCACCAAACCCACCCCCACGAGCTGCGTTCCCAGCGCATTATTCCCATCAGCATTCCCAGAGCTGCGTTCCCAGCGCGTTACTCCCACCTGCATTCCCAGTGCGTTATTCCCAGTGCATTACTCCCACCTGCATTCCCAGAGCTGCATTCCCAGTGCATTATTCCCACCTGCATTCCCAGAACTGCATTCCCAGTGTGTTATTCCCACCTGCATTCCCAGTGTGTTATTCCCAGTGCATTACTCCCACCTGCATTCCCAGAGCTACGTTCCCAGTGCGTTACTCCCACCTGCATTCCCAGAGCTGCATTCCCAGTGTGTTACTCCCACCAGCATTCCCAGTGCATTATTCCCAGTGCGTTATTCCCACCCGCGTTCCCAGTTGCTCACGCTGCGGTTTCAGAGCTCCCCGCGCTGCGGCCGGCAGTGCAGCAAACTGTCCCGGGCGAGGGGAACTCTCCATCCGGACGGTTGGGCTGCCCGGAGCCGCGAGCCGCAGCTCCTCGTGCTCCCCGCGTTGCACCGGACCGGGCTGGGACGGGGCCCGCGGGTCGCCCAGGGCTCGGGGACGGCGCTGCCCTTGGGGGCTCCGGAGCCGGCGCTCCAGCGCTGACGGGAGAAGCGCTGTGATCCGCAGGGCCAGCGCGGGACGCGGGGCGCTCGGCCGGCTTTGCAGGCGGTGCTCGTGGTTAAGGACATGTTGTTTTCCCACACTATTATTTCTCCATCACAACCTCACAAAATAAAGTGTATTTTTTACTGCTGAAAGAGTAAGGCGCGCTGTAAATTGACTGCCAGATATGAAAAAAAAAAAAAAAAAAAGGAAAGGAAACATCTCAAAATACCTAGACTAGGGAACAATCGGAAAAGAGCTTTTGTTTTTCATGTTTTTACCATGCATTAGGTGCGAGTTGTGAGTGGCGTGTAATTGCAGCTTTGTGCACGGGATTAGAAAGTGCTGTGCAGAACATTATCAATTCTGGGGGAACAGATGGAAATAGGCTGTGAAAAAATACTGCATGGAGCAGACAAATGGCCTAGAAAGTGCAAAAAAAAAAAAAAAAGTCCACATGGAAATAGCACATTTGTAAGTTCTTCATATTGTTTGATATATTTACTTCGCAGTTTACCCACTGTAAGGCCAGCTATGGCCATAAGGGCTATTGATGGTGCCGACAACATTAAAATAATCAACTGATAGCAAAGTGCTGAGGACAGCAACAGTTTGAGGATGCTTCTTGGTGATGGTAACCATCACCATACGGTTATTCGTTATATATTCCAGTATAATTCTGTGGGTGGGTTGGTGGCCCGCACGCAGGACAGGGCTCTTTTCCCCCAGAAGTGCAGCTCAGTGCAGTGGGGCCCGGCTTGCCCACATATGGCTTTTCAAAGGACCAAGAATCAGATAATTAAACCAAAACATTGTCAGAAACAGGACTTTTTCCCCTAAATTTCTCCTGTTTGAGAGGAGCAGAACACCAGGCATGATGCTGCACCCTCACCCATGGTGCTCACAGAGGAAACGCTGGTGCTGATGCAGAGACTGAGCCCACACGCGGGTCCAATGCTCTCCATACAACGCCCTCCTCCTTTTAGCTTTTAGGTTAGTTCTCCAGGTCCTCGAAGGGGCACAGCAGCCATGGAGGGCCCAGCCCCAAGCCCCGCTCCATGCGGGATGACATCCCAACCCGTGGCTCTTTGCAGGGAAAAGCCTCGGGAACGAGGGCTGCCGGGGCTGGCACGGGCTCCTGCTCAGCCTTGGCCACGCCACAAGCAGCCGCTTCATTTCCCCGGCCCCTAAGATAATCAGAGTATTTATCTGTCCCTGCAGCAGTAGCAAAAGTTCAAAACGCCATATATTTTTTATGAGCAATAATTTTAATGCTTTTTAATAAAACACGAAAACAAGAATCCTGTCTAAAGCGTCCATTAATAATCAGTACAAATGAGCAGGGGACGTTTCAGTGCAATACGAAGCCTTTTCCATTATGATTGAAATGTTCCAATAAGTTATTATGCCGTTAACTGGGTTGCAAAAACGCACCATTTTCTAGAATAATAGCAGCAATACAAGGCCAAGGAAGGAAGGGCTGGACTGCTCTCCTGAGTGATGAGAAGGAGGACAGAGTTGCTGTCACCAGAGCACAGGAGGAAGGACAAGTCACAAGATTTGCTGCAGCCTGCAATTAATGGGACTTGGTGGAGAAGCTGCAGCTGGACTCTTTTCAAAGCAGTGATAGGGCAAGAGGCGATGGGCACGAGCTGGAACATGAAAAGTTCCCATTGGATACAAGGAAAAATGTCTTTACAATTAGTCAAACACTAGCAGCACTCAGAGGAAAAAAAAAAAAAAGAAAAAAAAAAGGGGGAGTTGTGGATCCTCTGTCCTTGAAGACCTTCAAAGCATGACCGACCTGAGCAACCTGAGCAGGAGAGACGCCCGGGAGCCCCTTCCCACCCACATTCACCTGCGATTCGGGGATTCTTCCGCACTCCTGGAATCACAGAGCAGCTCCTGTTGGAGAGCGCTGCTCCAAACCCCGCTCAGCTGAGCTCGCACTTGCATCAGGCTGCCCGGGACTGTCCCCTCCAGCAGCAGGTGTCTCCAAGGATGGAGATTCTTGGCTGGACAAGTCACTGGGAAGGAAGAGGCGACTTCAGCTTTGGACAAACGAGCCTCATTCCGCTCTTGCACCTTGCTGGCTGGCCAAGATGGTGTTTCCTTAAACTTGGAAACCAAGCGCACCGAAGAGCCCCCTGCCCCGGCAGGATCGCCGCGGTTGTGCTCAGAACGGCTTCTTCGCGGTGAGGTTCTGCACGGGGACACTGGAACCCGACCCGGGTTCCGCGGGGTCTGGGGTTGCCCTTCCTGTGCTCAGTGGAAGGAGAAGCCCTCCCGCTCTCCGCTCGCCAGTTTCTGCCCAGCTTCACAGGAACTCTCAAAAGAGATAAAAAAACCATCGCTACGGAGCCACGGAGAGGCTGAAGGATGTCGACACAAACGGCCTCCCCAGTCTGCGCTGAGGCTGCACAGATTTAATGGTTTTCTCCATCAATGCAATTAAACTGGTTCCTGATCCCGACTGGACTATTCCCCAACCTGGAACCTGGGGGACGCTCTCCCTGCTGCGGGGTCCAGCATGGTTCCAGGGAAATATCCCAGGGCATTTCCCACCTCCGAATGCGCATCCTTAGGATGTCCGCTTCCCCCGGCACCCATAACCACACAGACCAGGCGTCTGTCACGGACTCTCATGTGGGAAGGATCAGTCCTTTCAGTGACGGAGTGGAGCTGGACTCCTCAGTTAGTTATCGCAGCCCAAAGCACTCGTCCACTCGCTGCTCTGTCTGCTGGACACGAATCGGGGACCAAAACGTTCCTTTGCCTTTTTGTCAGCCGTGGTGTGTGGCAGTGTGAATATCCACTTTAACAGAGAAGGATGAATTAACAGAGGATTAATTACCAATCATGCTAATGAAGTTACTTGAATTGATGGTTCACTCCCACACACCCCATGCTTGCCTTTAGCACAGGACTGCACCTACACAGGGGCAGCATCAGATCAGCATGGGCGTTTAATAAATTTTTCAAGGCTCGAAACTCTTATTTTTTCATGGGAAAAATAAAATAGATAAGTTATAGACTTCTTATAGGCTTTTCAGACACGCTGCCGCGGCACGGGCTTCATGGAGACCAAGACTTTTCCGTTAGGGCTCTGTGGTTCTGCTTTACTCACACGCTCCTCCTCTTCATGCCGTGTATGTCCCGCAGGAGCCTCCAGCAGCCAAACGCTCCTCGGGGCAGCGCGCACCCGGCACCGCGGCACCTTGCAGGGCAGGACGTCCCGGCCACCAGCGCTGCCGCTTCCCCTATCGCGGGCAGCCGAAATGGCAAAGTTAATGCAAATTATCCCTGATCTGCAAAGCCACGGGTCTGCAAACCGCGAGAGCTAGCTGGGGGGAAGGGAGGAAAAGGCGTTTCCCTATAGCAAAGGTCTCTTGTACAGGGAAAAAAAATATTTTATACATTATACACATAATATAAAAACACACACACACACATATATATATATGTATGTTCTCTCATGGTAATAAAGCCCAACAGCATTGCACCATCAGAAATGGTAGCTCCCTTCTCCTTCATCCTTCTTTCTGAAGATTAACACTTTGTGTCAGACTTAACATTACCAATTTTTGAAAAACGTTATTATTGGAAGATCTGTTCTCCATTCCATTGCACTTGCAGATTCCAAATTTTTACAGTATCTGAAAACTATCATTTCATTTTAGGTGTTAAGCATCTCCAGTTGGAAGCATTAGTGACCTTTAATTGTTCAATTATAAATTTCAAGCATTCTCCTACTTAAATGACATAATAAATGGAAGAATTTGACTTTTCTCCATCCTTCTCAAATCAGAAGGATAAAAATGGGAAAACTTGAATGCTCCCCAACAAATTTTGCTTTTATTTTCAAAAATAAGAGCAATGAAAAACAAAACAATCCCATAAATCACAGCTTTTCCATTAAAAGTACTTTGACAGACCTACTCATCACCTTACAGTTCTTGAGAAGTGGAGGTAAAGGTGGAAATCAGGCTTGCATTTTATGACTTTGGCCTCTATTGGCCTGTTCAATATATCTTGCTCCTTTTCCATCTCTCCCCTTAGGGGCTGGTCTGGTTTTGTGCCTGAGGTAGTGGTGTTCAGCGTCGTTTCTCCCCACAACGGCCAGCTTGCTCGCGCGCTTCCCGGCCTCTCCCCCTTCCCGCCGGGGCTCCCTCGTGCGGCCGGAGCCCTTTCCTGGTGCTGCTCTGGGCAGGCACTAGCGCTTCTCCAGGCTTCCCAACGTTCCCGTCCCATCCTGGCTGTGGGACGGTACCTGGCCGAGGCGTTTCCCGACTTCCCAGCGGCGCGGGGGAGACCGGCGCGTTGGTACAACGAGCAGCCGGGGGGTGGACGTCGAGGGGAACAGAGGGACATCGGGGGCACAACGGGGACATAGAGCTGCGCTGCATTAATGGAGTCTCTCAGCGATCATCTTTACGGGTTTCAGTTCTGATTTTTTTTTCTTTAAATATAATTATTTCCATGTCTTTGTGCCAAATAAATGGCTTATGCACTTCAGGTAGAAAAGTGATGGACTGGAGCCTGAGCAACAGCAACGACAAACTTACTTAAAAATAAATAAATAAAACAGGAAAAACTTATCTTGGAGAACAGACTCCAAGCCCTGGGGATGATGAGCATGAAGAGACTGGGGGACATGGTTAATGGTCTCCACATACATAAAAGGCTGGCATGAAACACAGGACAATAATCAGTTTTCCATGTGCACCATGGATAAGACAAGCAGAACGAAGGTAAATGTGGGCAGGAAACCTCCGGAGAACCTTGGCAGAGCCCGGGATGGGGAGCCCTGGAGCAGGGATGAGCGCGGAGCGAGCAGCGCAGGGACAGGCCCTGCCTCGGGGCGCAGAGCCTCCCGCGCGAATCCCGCACGCATCCCACACGCATCCCACATGGATCCACACGCATCCCACATGGATCCCACATGCATCCACACGCATCCCACGTGCATCCCGCATGCATCCCACACGCATCCCGCGTGCATCCCGCACGCATCCCACATGCATCCACACACATCCCACATGGATCCCACATGCATCCACACGCATCCCGCGTGCATCCCGCACGCATCCTACACGGATCCCACATGCATCCACACGCATCCCACATGCATCCCGCACGCATCCCACATGGATCCCACATGCATCCACACACATTCCACATGCATCCCGCACGCATCCTACATGGATCCCACATGCATCCACATGCATCCCACATGCATCCCACACACATCCCACATGGATCCCACATGCATCCACACGCATTCCACATGCATCCCGCACGCATCCCACATGGATCCCACATGCATCCACACGCATCCCGCGTGCATCCCGCACGCATCCCACATGGATCCCACATGCATCCACACGCATCCCGCACACATCTCACATGCATCCCATACACATCCCATGAGCATCCCACGCTCATCCTGTGCACATCCCACACACATCCATGTGCAGTCCACACACATCTTGCGCACATCCCGCATCTCCGGCGTTCCGGATCGGAGCGCCGTGTGGATTGCAGTGCTGCCTGGCACTTGGCTTCCTCGGGCTGAGCAGTGGGGACGTGTCCATGCTGCTCCAACCGCGGCCGTCCCGGTGCTGGAAACGACTCCCACGGCCTCGGCCCCTCTCTGGATGGAGGTTTCCTGCTGCAGCCCCTGCTCCCGCAGCACATTAACCATGTAAACACGCACGCGAAACCTGCCTGCCACCACGAATCCTCCTCGGAGCTCAGACCTAGCTCTAAGCCCCTTCTCTTCCTTCTCTGTTAGATAAACATACCTATTCATGAGGTTTCTCTAAAATTACATCATAGTTTTCACCGTCTTCCTGAAATATCTTCAATGTTTTACCACCCTTACTGAAGATGCAGCACAAAAATTTCCCACTGAACTCCACTAACTGCGTCACCCTCCATAAATCGTGGGAAACAATTTTTGCCTTTCACTTAATGCATTTTACTCCTACAAGCTGTTTTTTCCCAATGCACAACAGCACTCTGGTGCTCGTGTTCCCTCGGGCTGCGCTTCCCAGCAGACAGGGAGGAACAGGGATGCAGCTGAATCCACATGCACAATACAGAGAGCTTAAATGCCCCATCCTGTGCTTTTCTGAAACTGGACAGTGCCCTATATAAGGATTATTTTAAGAAAAAAAAAACAGGAATGCAATTAAATATATTCATCTGAAAAATCTGTGCCAGACCCCAAGGTCCTTTAATTTATTAGGCAATATAGCGCTGCTCAGCGCCTGACTAGAGCTGAGCAGTGTTTTGTCGAGACGATCGCTGTTGAGTAACAGGCAGCTCCTGGTTCTGCGTGTGCGAGATGCAGGAGGGGAGGCCCCAAAGAAACCAGGCTCCTTCATCGGGCAGTCACTTTAGCGAGGGGCTTTGCATTAGTAGGTCTAATTTGCCTTTTTTTTTTTTTTTCTCCTTCTTTTAACAGTGGGTCGCGCTCAGGGTTTATCACTCAATTCCTCCCTTTAATCATTAACACCGATGACATTTATTGAGGTTTCTGTAAGTACCTCTTAGACCCTGAGGGACTTTCTCCTGTGCGTTAACTTCCATGCGTATTTTGCCTGCTACTGAGTTGAGAAAGGGAAATGCATGAGATGCTCCCAGGTCAGGTCAGGTATTGGGGTTGACTCAGGTCACCCAATCTTTTATTTTCCAGGCTCTGAAAATGGCTCAATGGCAGGTTATTACCTTTTCCTTGTTAGACTGATGCACATGCGCAGGTGCTGCTTGCTGCTCTGGCGTCGCTGGGACACTGGCACAACGGGTGTAAGGCCAGCGCCAGCTCTGTTTGCAATCCCGGTGTCCACGCTTGCTATCAAACCCAGCTCATGTCCCTCGGGCTCCGCACGTCACTGCTGGAGAAGGGAGATTCCCCAGGGATAACGTATCGGGGTTAGAACCCTTCAAGCAGCTCTTCCTTAAAGCTAGAACGTTTTAAAGACCTTCACCCTTTCTGCAATCTTCATATTGCCTTCCTCTCCTCAGATAAATTGTCTCAGGAAACAGGGACAGTACTGATTTCCCCCCCAACTTGCTATCAAGAGCACAAGTTTTTGCAATTAATTAATTATATAGAAAATTAAGCTGCCCACCTGAAGAGAGAAGAAGACTTGCAGATTTGACTCATTAGGATCATCATACTTTCTGAAGGAAGCTGTGCCGTAAAGATTAAATGAAATTCCTAAGGGAAAAGCTAGTTGCACTGCACAATGAGCTCAGTAAGCGCCAGGCTCCTCTCAGTGATGCGATGGGGACAGCCTGCATGTCCCGGGAACGGCTGCGGAGCAGTGACGCATTGGGGACACCTTCCCATCCCAGGAAGGACCACGGAACAGTGACGCGGTGGGGACACCGTCCTGTCCCAGGAAGGACCACGGAGCAGTGACGCACTGGGGACACCTTCCTGTCCCAGGAAGGACCACGGAGCAGTGACGCATTGGGGACACCTTCCCATCCCAGGAAGGACCACGGAGCAGTGACGCACTGGGGACACCTTCCTGTCCCAGGAACGGCCGCGTCGCCTCCGCGTCCGCACGCGCAGCCGGCGAGCGCGGCGCGGGGACACCCCGTCCCTCCGCACGGGCGGTTTATCGGCCATGGTGGGGGCGGTCGGCACTTGGGCTCGATGCCCTTGGAGGTTTTTGCAGCCATTGTGATTCTGGGATTCTGCACCAGGCGGGTTTGGGCCCAAGTGAAGCTTGAGAGGCCCCCGAGCGCGTTGAACCGAAGAACAAAGCAGCCCCGGGAGCTCCGGCCACCAACGCGGCTCTTCTGCCCTCGCTGGGCCTCCTTGGATGTGCAGGAGACAGAAATGTTAAACAATCCCAAATGCCAAAATTGTAGGATAAAATGGAGTTACAAAAAGTGTGAGTCAAGCCTCCAAGAGCCTCAGACATGGCAAGGCGAAGGGAAGGGACATTTAGAGCAACTACAGATCAGGTGACAGAGGGACACGTGTGAGAGAGCACCCGTGTCCGCAGCGGAGACCTCATCCCATTTCCTTCCATGTTACCCCTGTGTGCTTGAAACACTGGTGCTTGAAAACTAATTTAAAAAAGAAAAGGTTGGCACTCCAAACCTTGCAGAGCTCTAAGACACATTAAAATAGAAATACTCAAGAATTTAACTGCAGTCTAGGGCACAATTAGTGAGCAAAGACACCATTAATTGAAAGGATCAAGGGCATAACAGAACTATTATAAGAGGACTGACTGTAGCAATATCACGGTTAACTGAGTCACTATTTGCCTGCACTTGAATAGAGAGCGGAACTCGTAATTAATTACTCGTATTTCCATTTTTCTCCGCAGCGATGGCATTTCCCTGCTGCACCGATCACCATCTACAACACGGTGTCTGCCTGGCCCGGGTCCCCGGGAACGATGTCCCGGCAGGCGCATCCCGGATCCGCGCTGCCTGCGTCGCATCGGAACGGGGATCCTCGGCGCGGGAGCCGGGCTCCGGGAGCCCCGCGAATATTCCCGCTTCATCCCAACGGATCGAGAGCCCTCCCAGCGCTTTATTCCTGCTGAACACGCTCTGCACATCCTCCCTGCGGGCACCGGGTGATGCCTCTGTGCAATGAGGCCCCCAAACACCCCTGCTCCCCACCGCAATCCACGGGGCCCTTTGGGCTGAACCAAAACCGTTCAGCATTTTCCAGACCCTTTCAGATAATGCTTGTTTTATAAGTAAGATGTCCCTGAATGTATTAGTTTTCTTTCTTCCTTGGAGAAGTTCCAGCAATGAACATTTTTTAGTAATTGGAAAGCTTGGCACCATTTTACTGGGGATTTTTAAGGCCGTTTTGAGGAGCTGCTCAAGCAGAGACCAGGAAGACGTGTTGTCCACTCTAACCTCGGAGAACAAGTGCCTCTGGAAAGGCCACTCCTGGCTTGGGGTGATGGAACCACGCGCCTGCTCCGTGGGACGGACACGCGTTTCCCAAACAGCCTCTGCCCCGCAAAGCGACACAGGGGCCTGGGCAAGCGCCACGAAACCGGGCTCTAAACCCACGTTAACTGGAGAGGGGCCTCGCTTAGGGAGCAGCATGCAGCGGAGAAGGGAGCCGCGAAAGCAGCAGAGAGGAAAACCAGAGAGGAAAACCAGGGAAACGCCTGGTTTAGCCGCGCGTTGCATTTCCCAACGCTTGCGTTTGCCTGCGACGATGACAGCAATGAAGGGCAGGAGCCTCCCCGGCATGGAGAAAGAAAACGGCCCTTTTCAGGGTTCAAACATGACATACTGGGTTTTGATGCCAAATATATTTCTATCTTTCCCGTGTACATTTTTCAGTTTTAGTGGTTTAGATATTGAAAAATACAGCACAAAAATATTGGCATTCTAAGGCACTGCATAACTTCAGGTCTTAGATTAATGTGTTGAACTACCCGGTGGTTTTTCTTTGCACTAAACTTGAGAACACTTATATAGCTAGGGAGGTGAAAAGAAAAAGCATCAGCTGAAACTAATAAAATACAAAGGTCCATGTTGTTGCTTGGACATATCTGAGTAGCATGTCTCATTGCTTAGGGCTTATTGCCCAGTTTTATTTGGGGTGATTTTGTGAAGTAGAAGCCCTCCTGGAAATAATTATGATTTCCTTAACTTTATGTTAATGAAAAATTACTATATGCTCAAGTGCTTTTGGGGCAATAGCTCAAAGAGAACTCAAAGTGCTTTAAGCACAAAATAATGTTCTCCCTCCACACCGAAAGCTCCTGCAAGATGGTGCATCTCTCCATGCTCTTCTTTCTGTGGGACTCTCCTCTTGTGTCAGGGACAGCAAATCAGGCAATCGGTGCAAACGTCTTTTCTCACGCAGCCGCAGTCCGTCCTCCCGTGAAGCAGCGCTTACTGCCCAAAGCGCTAAAGCACCAGCCTTCACGTACAGTCATCATTGCTAAAAGGATGCTTAATGGATATAAAAAAAACGTGTTTCAGATTTATTTGCTTGTTTTCCAGATAATTCTGGGACTCGGAGACAGCAGCTCGCGGTTGTTTCTCTGCGCAAGGGGAGCCGCTGGCCGCCGGGGGACCCGGGGCCGTGGCCAGAGCCGGGCCCGTTTCCACCCTCCATCGTCACCGCAGCAGCGCTCCTGAACTGAGCACCGGGCTCCACTGACTCCTTTAACTTCCATTGCTTTTTCCTTACTTCCTGCACAACAAAACCGTACATGCTGTACTTTATTTTGGGGCTTCTATTTATACCTACTGTATTCCTTCTCCTCTATTTCTATGTGAATTAAAGCTATCACTTCTATTTTTTCAGAAATAGACATTTTTCAGCACTTGTCATTATTCCCTATTGCAACAAAAACAAACACTTTCAAGTTTGCTAAGATTTGTGACTGAGAGATGATCCTTCTGATCTTGTCAACACCAGAAGACAGCAAGTCTGGGTTTGGGAGGGTTCACGTTCTTGCCTATACTCTGCATGATATGAAGTAATTACAAAACCCTAGAACAGAACAGGACGAACCGAACAGATCGGGAGTCAGATCTGGGTGAGTTGGCTTCCTTCTCCAGTGCAAACCAGGAAATATTTAAAATGTACAAAGCCAAATTAAAACCATGTTATCCAAGCAGCTGGACAGGAGAGCAGCATGTTAGGTGTTTTCTTTTTTTTTTTTTTCCAGACTTTTGTATGAAAGGATTTCCCAAATACATCTTCCAGGGTCTAGTGTTTTAAACCTCAGCTCAAACGCTCCTGAGTTCCTTTCACATGACCACCCCTCTTCTCTGATCACTTTGCAATTGATGGAGCTGCAGACTGAGCCATTCACCAGCTCGGCCTCCCGCAGGGAAGCGGCGCCGTCCGGAGCGGCGGGATGTCCCTCCCGGCCGCGTTCGCTGCCGGAGCCCCTTGGTTTAGGCACTACAGGCGCCGGTGCACCATCTCTGCGAGGCTGTCCAGACAGCTGTAGGCTTTCAGCAGTGCCGGCATCAGCTGCTGAAGGCAGGGAAACAGGCGCCGTGCAGCAGTGTCTCACATCTCACATGCATATGCATGAGGAAAGACTAAACAGATAGAGCCTTGAATGGGAAAAAACACGGAGACTCTGAGAGCGCTACAGCCCCAAATCACAGGGAGGATCAGGCTGGCGGCTGCCTGTACAGGCCCGTGCGGACGCTGGGAGCGCCTGGGGGCAGCCAGGCACTTTCCTTGCGGATGGGACATGGGAATGGCACTGCACCGCACAACTTGGGTGTCCCGCTCTGCATCCGAAAGGAGACACGGACGCTGCAGGGGAGCTGCACCTTCCACTGCGTTCTCCATTGCCAATTTTCCTGCTTTTACAATGCAAGTGAGAGGCAGCTTTAGCAGCTCGACGGGCAGCGCTGCCCTGTCATCTGCAGCCTCATTCCGTGCGGGCGTCTTGGGGCTCCCAGCCACGCTGTGCCTGGCACAGGGCAGCAGGAGCTTCCCACGGCCGAGGCATCTCCTGTCCCTCCTGGGAGTGTGTCCTGGCCCCGAACATCTCCCATCCCTCCTGGGAGGGTGTCCTGGCTCCGAGCATCTCCCATCCCTCCTGGGAGGTGTCCTGGCTCCAAGCATCTCCTGATCCTCCTGGGAGGTGTCCTGGCTCCGAGCATCTCCCATCCCTCCTGGGAGGTGTCCTGGCTCCGAGCATCTCCCGATCCTCCTGGGAGGGTGTCCTGGCTCCGAGCATCTCCCGTCCCTCCTGGGAGGGTGTCCTGGCCCCGAGTATCTCCCATCCCTCCTGGGAGGTGTCCTGGCTCCGAGCATCTCCCATCCCTCCTGGGAGGGTGTCCTGGCTCCGAGCATCTCCCGACCCTCCTGGGAGGGTGTCCTGGCTCCGAGCATCTCCCGTCCCTCCTGGGAGGTGTCCTGGCTCCGAGTATCTCCCATCCCTCCTGGGAGGTGTCCTGGCTTCGAGCATCTCCCATCCCTCCTGGGAGGGTGTCCTGGCTCCGAGCATCTCCCATCCCTCCTGGGAGGGTGTCCTGGCTTCGAGCATCTCCCATCCCTCCTGGGAGGGTGTCCTGGCTCCGAGCATCTCCCGACCCTCCTGGGAGGGTGTCCTGGCTCCGAGCATCTCCCATCCCTCCTGGGAGGTGTCCTGGCTCCGAGCATCTCCCGACCCTCCTGGGAGGGTGTCCTGGCTCCGAGCATCTCCCATCCCTCCTGGGAGGTGTCCTGGCTCCGAGCATCTCCCGACCCTCCTGGGAGGGTGTCCTGGCTCCGAGCATCTCCCATCCCTCCTGGGAGGTGTCCTGGCTCCGAGCATCTCCCGACCCTCCTGGGAGGGTGTCCTGGCTCCGAGCATCTCCCGATCCTCCTGGGAGGGTGTCCTGGCTCCGAGCATCTCCCGATCCTCCTGGGAGGGTGTCCTGGCTCCGAGCATCTCCCGATCCTCCTGGGAGGGTGTCCTGGCCCCGAGCATCTCCCATCCCTCCTGGGAGGGTGTCCTGGCCCCGAGCATCTCCCGACCCTCCTGGGAGGGTGTCCTGGCCCTGAGCATCTCCCGTCCCTCCTGGGAGGGTGTCCTGGCTCCGAGCATCTCCCATCCCTCCTGGGAGGTGTCCTGGCTCCGAGCATCTCCCGACCCTCCTGGGAGGGTGTCCTGGCCCTGAGCATCTCCCGATCCTCCTGGGAGGTGTCCTGGCCCCGAGCATCTCCCATCCCTCCTGGGAGGGTGTCCTGGCCCCGAGCATCTCCCGACCCTCCTGGGAGGGTGTCCTGGCCCTGAGCATCTCCCGACCCTCCTGGGAGGGTGTCCCAGATGGGAGAAGAGCTCAGGGCTCTGGCGCTGCTCTGAGCCACAGGGATTGCCTAGGGATGCAGAGGGACATGGGAGTAAAGAGCAACAACTTAGCTCCACAAGTTTCCATGAAAATGCATGCTTGAATTAGAGGCAACAGAATAACTTTATCTGCATGTAAGAATTCTGTTAAAAAATTAGCAAGATCAGCACATTCCCAGGAAACTCTGGTATTTCAGCAAAACCGCTTCCTTCAGGGAAACACTGCTCTGACACGTCTCTGCTGGCTCTATCACCGAATAAAACACAGAAGTTGCTCCCTTGATGCCTGCAAAAATTAGTGTGGCCTTTGATATAAACCTAATTAATCTGGACCTCCTTCTTGGGTTTAATTTAAGTTTTTCACACATATATATTTGTATTGATCTGGAACCCTATGAGAGGCAATTTATCAAGTCTTTTGCTCAATACACTGCAATTACCAACAGAAAGAAAATAGCAGCCCATAATTCAGCATCTCGAATACATTACTTGGGTTCATTCAAGTTAAAATAAGTCAGCAAGAAGACTTGAAAGAAGGGAAGGTGTCCATTTGACTTCCAGCACAACGCAATAAGGGAGCGTCTTTGGCAATGGTTTATCTTGCAATGCGAAGCATTTAGAAATGACCAGCAGAAAGGGCTCCGTGCACAAATATCCACGTTTATCCCCTCCTCCCCTTCCCGTCCTGCTGCCGGGGCAGCCAGGGGAGAGCTGGAACGAGGGGCGACTTCCTGCAAGGGGTCGAGAGCCACTTCCCCACGTCTGCCCCAGACTCACTGCTGGCCAGGGGTTTTGCAAAGCCAGAGGTTATACGCAAAAATAACTAAGAAAAAAGAATGCTTTTACTTTCTGAGGGTAAATCAAGCAAAATAATTTTAAAAAAAATTGCTTTTACTTTCTGAGGGTAAATGGAGCATGGGGGCGCTTTTACTCAGCCCCTAGAAGAATGGGGGCCATGGGCATCCCCCAAGGCACTTTTCTGAGTGATTTTTCATTTTCCTCCTATGTCTATAAGTAGTGTCCAGCATTTAGCTGGCTGGTGCTGCCAGCAGAGCCGGGCTCTGGCGCTCCAGCGCTCCAGGGTTCCAGCGCTCCAGGACTCCAGAACTCCAGGGCTCCGGCGCTCCAGGGCTCCAGGGCTCCAGGGCTCCAGGGCTCCGTCGCTCCACGGCCCCGCAGCCGCAGTCTGCGCATCCCGTAGCTTCCCCGGCCACAGGGCACCGGGAATTTTTCAGTGCCCACAGCATTTACAACCTGCTGCAGCACTTCCACCGGATCCATAAGCTTTAAGAAGTTGATGCAGACAGTGTTTCCTTCTGCCCGTTGTGGGAAGCGCCGTCACTTGTTGCGCTGCGCTGGGAGCTGGGAGGTCTGTTGCTCAGTGGGGTGAGGGGGACGAAAGCCAACGCGCGGCAGGGCGCAGGGCAGGGGACACCGCGTCCTGCCCGGCACAGGCGTCACCTGCAGAGCGTCCCGGGGCGCAGGCGGCCGCTCCGCTCCCGCAGCCGCTCGCGTGCGGGAGGGCAGGTCGCTGTCCTGCTGCCTCCCCCTGTTCACGTCGCTTCCTCTTTTTCCCCAATGTATCTGCTTAACTGAAAGGAAAAACGCTGCAACTTTCCCGTGCCTTCCCCTTACCTGTGCGGGTAAACGGGGCAAGCTAGCAAGAGTTTCATTTATGAAATGCTTCAGCCAGGGGCAGCGGCCGGCTGCCCTTGAAGCACCGAGGCAGGGGCTGAGGCTGGTGGGGGGACCCGTGGTCGCCCCTCACTTATCCCCTTTGAAGAGCACGTTAGTGACAGGGAGGCAGACAGGGCTGCCCCCGAGAGCAGGCAGGTGCTGTGAGCCCCGTGCCCTGTGTTGGGAAGGCACCTTGTTAACCAGGGAGAAGCGAGAGAGCGTCCCGAGCGCGTGGCCTGTCCCTGCCGTCCCGGCCCTGCTGCACGGGCACGAGCCAGGCGCCATCCCGGGGGATGTACACGGACACAAGCGTTTGCACACACACACATGTATGCGTACATGTGCACACACGTGTTGTTCAGAGGTGCGGATGTACCCGCGGGGGAACAGAGGTGACTGTTGACCAGACGGGTCAGGCAGGGCACTTCAGCCAGGGCCTTCCCGAGCAGAGCGGCGCCGCTGGAGCGTGGCTGGGAGCCGCTCGCAGGGAGCCCGTGCGGGAAGGGGCTCTGCGTGCAGCCCGCGCGCCCCTACCCCATGGAGGCATTTGAAACGGGCCGCCTGCCTCTCCTGTGTTTTTTGTGGATATCTTCCCAACTCATTCTCCTCCCTCCCGTGCCATAAAGAAAGGCAGGGATCTCACCTGCTCCCAGCACAGTGTGTTTGTTTCTAGGACTCGCCCTGGTTTTGCCGGACGCTTTTCCTCCTCACCCTGCAGCGCTATCCCGGCTGCATGCGCGTCCTTCCCCCCGTCGCAGCGCACCCGCCCGGGCCCAGCTCTGCGCCAGGCGCGGGGCGCCGTGCACGGAGGCTCTGCTGCAGCTCCCCTGCCCGCGGTGCATCGTGTTGGGCAGCTCGGCGGTGAGGACGGGGCCCCGTGCACCGGTGCTTTGGGGTGCTGAGGCTCCTGCAGCTCCCCTGCCCGCGGTGCATCGTGTTGGGCAGCCCGGCGGTGAGCGCAGGGCCCCGTGCACCGGCGCTTTGAGGTGCTGAGGCTCCTGCAGCTCCCCTGCCCGCGGTGCATCGTGTTGGGCAGCCCGGCGGTGAGTGCAGGGCCCCGTGCACCGGCGCTTTGGGGTGCTGAGGCTCCTGCAGCTCCCCTGCTCGGGCCCTCTGAGCTGGCTTTAACGCGTGCTCTAAAAGCCTGAATCAGAAATTGCGTTTCTGAAATAGAAAAATTATATTATGTATGCAGTGCCCAATCCAGCTGAGTGCCGCATGCCATCAGCCCTCATTTCATCAGGAGCTGAGGGCACTTAACACCTCGCAGGGCTCAGATTAGAAACCTGGCAAGAAATAACCAATTGTAATTCAACTTGTTCCACTCTGTTAGTAATTTCCTGGCCTGAGACCATCTGCTGTTCAGCAGTAGCTCTTCTAACACTGTAGACAAGTCAAGAAAATATATCAGAATTGTTAGGAAACTTCCTTAGAATATTAATGCCTTCCTGCTTTAGCATTTTTAATTAAGTGTTTATATAGCGTCACAGGTATCTTAAGGTTCCTATATTTTTGCACGGAGAAATTTCTGCACACCATGAACAGGCAGATGATCACCCTAGAACAGAGCGTTCCGGCGCTGGGTGCCTGGAGCAGACCCCTCTGCAGCCGCCTCCTTCCCTACAGCAGGTTCCTTCTCCCCTTGCCGCGCTCAGCGCTCCCTTCCCCGGGCCTGGGACCTGCCCGGGGCTCCGGCCGCCTCCGGAGGTGCCTGGGATGAGGGGGAAGGAGCGGGACGGCCCCGGGCACGGACAGGGCCACGCGGCGCCACCGGCTCCATTCGGCATTGGGGACAGCGAGGGGGAAGGAGCGGGACGGCCCCGGGCACGGACAGGGCCACGCGGTGCCACCGGCTCCATGGGGCACTGGGGACAGCGAGGGGGAAGGAGCGGGACGGCCCTGGGCACGGACAGGGCCACGCGGTGCCACCGGCTCCATGGGGCGCCCGGGGGCCACGAGCCCGACCCCCAGCAGCGCCGGGGCCCTGTTTGAGACACGTGTGTCCGCGTTGGCCCCGTTCTCCCCAGGCACTCGCACGATGCAGAAATGCAGCACCCAGAGGTGGAGAGGAGCAGGAAACTTCATTTCCCATTTCCAGGTTTCCATGGCGATGGGAAAAGTGTGAATGAATAGTGCCTTATCAGGCACAGAAAGGTACTAAAAACCCTGCCCAGGCTGCAAAGACAAATGGTGACACGGAGATAAACAGCCCCATCATGAAGGGAAGAGAAGGGAAGGGAAGGGAAGGGAAGGGAAGGGAAGGGAAGGGAAGGGAAGGGAAGGGAAGGGAAGGGAAGGGAAGGGAAGGGAAGGGAAGGGAAGGGAAGGGAAGGGAAGGGAAGGGAAGGGAAGGGAAGAAGGGAAGGGAAGGGAAGGGAAGGGAAGGGAAGGGAAGGGAAGGGAAGGGAAGGGAAGGGAAGGGAAGGGAAGGGAAGGGAAGGGAAGGCCCTTCATTGTGGAGTTCCAGGCAGGTGCAACAAGACCGAGCAGAGCTGCAGCTTCCAGGGGCCTGGGTGAGCCAAGGTAAGTGGGTATTGCAGATAGCCTAGAGAGCAAATCTCGTCTTTTAACATCTGGAAGGCAAAAATAAATGAAAAGAAAATTAATCTGGGGAAAAAGAAAGGAAGAAAAGCTTGAGCATCTATTATATCTTGGCTCGCATAAGGAATGGAGAAGAAATCTGTTAAAAGATACAAACACACAGGCCAACTGAGCATTTTGTCTGCACATTTTGTGTGAATTGCAAGGTCGTTTCAGGACGTACGTTATTTATTTAGAATCATTTTATTCCCACTTTTTTTTCCCCCCTTCCTGGTGTGAGAATAGCTCTGAAATATCAGCGTGCTGCGGAAGTCATTTTAAAACCCGGTCATTCCTTCTTGCCCAATGCCTGTGTCTTCAGGCAAACGCAGAACCAGCCGTACAGATAAAAGTTGTAGCCTAAATAAAATACGAAGAATCACATCTTTGCTACAAGCCAGTGGGTTGCTAAATGACCCTTGCTCTTGTTTTTCTGGAGGAATTCCTGGCTTTAGAAGGCAGCAGCAGCGTTTCATAGAATCACAGACTCACAGAATGCGCCAGGTTGGAAGGGACCTCTCGAGGTCACCTAGTCCAACCCCTGCACACGCAGGGTCACCTAGAGCACGTGGCACAGGACTGCGTCCAAGCGGGTTTGAAGATCTCCAGAGAAGGAGACTCCACAACCTCTCTGGGCAGCCTGTTCCAGGGCTCTGGCACCCTCACTGGGAAGGAATTTTTCCTTAAGTTCCTGTGGAACTTTTGGTGTTTCAGTTTCCGGCTGTTTCCTCTAGTTCTGTCGGTGGCCACCAGTGAAAAGAGGCCGGCCCCATCCTCCTCACTGCCTCCCTTGAGGTACTTCTAGACACTGCTCAGGTCCCCTCTCAGCCTTCTCTTCTCCAGGCTGAACAGGCCCAGCTCCCTCAGCCTCTCCTCACAGGGCAGATGTTCCAGGCCCCTGATCATCCTCGTAGCCTGGGACGTCTCTCGCCTGGTCCTGCTGCCGACCCGGGCTCAGCCGCAGCCTCTGGTATCCATGGAGGGGTATTCCCTATCCCTGCTGGCATTCCCTGTCCGTGCTGTCCGGCAGCCGTACCGAACCCAAACACAGTCTTCTAAACGCCCCAAGGAACTGAAAATCCTGAAAATACTAGTCCAGTTCATTTTTATTTGGTTTGGGACTAGCTAACCCTTAAAAACTTCTTTCCTTCTACACGTGTGCCTGCTTTCAAATAGAAAGTGTCAGCACTGAAATAAGAAGCGGTATGTTAATGGTTGAGGTGAAGCGCTTTGAAATATCAACGCCTGAAATAAATACTTGTTTATGACAATGTTAAAAACTGCCTCTTCCTCCTTGGCTCCTCTGATTCCGCCTGCCCGTTCCCGGCCCCTCGGGACTCTCCGGGGCAGGAACGTCCCTGGCAGCCTTGGAGCTTCCCGGCTTTCGGGAACGATGCAACCCAGGAAACGCAGAGGTGCAGCCACAGACATCCCAGGGGAGCGCGGGAGCCTTCCAGGGCGGATTTGCTCCGTGAGATCTCAGTGCTGGCCCAGATAACACATTCACACACGATTTAATAAGGTAAGAGCATCTTAACTATTATTATCATTATTATTTTTATTAACGTAATCTCATTTTTAATCACACCATGCCAGAGCATGCTGAGTGCTGGGGTGGGGGCTCACATAAACAGGACTGAGGGGAAACCTGCTCAGCACAGAGCGGGGGGCTCTCCGGCCGGAGCCCTGCAGCCCCTGCGGTCGGGGACACGGAGCGGGGGGGACACCAAGGCGGGGGCAGCTCTTCGGCACACGGGGCAACGTGCGGTGTCTGCGGCGGGGGAGAGGGGCCCACGACCAGCAGGAGAAACGCACGGAGACGCCGGCGAGTGCGGGGTCCGGGAGCCGCCTCGAGGTTGGGATCACGGTCCCGCTCCCAGGATCGGGGAGCCCCCAGCGCCGTTTGTGCCCCAACCCTTCCCTCCTCAGCCCGGAGCCCGGCTAGTGCCCTACGGCTGCTCTGTTATGGCAGCAAAGCGCAAGGAGGCAGTGCCAGGACGGAAAGAGACAGCCTGGGTCCCAGGAATGTGCTGGGGGGTAAGCGAAAGCCCAGAGCGTCGCTGCAAGGCCTGCGCAGCCGGCTGCACGCGTGGCATCGCTGCAAACCCTTCCAATGCACGGTGCACCCCCGGAGCGGCCGTGCTGCATGCATGGCACCGCTGCAAACCCTTCCGATGCACGGTGCACCCATGGGGTGGCCGTGCTGTATGCGTGGCATCGCTGCAAACCCTTCCGATGTATGATGCACCCATGGGGTGGCCGTGCTGCACACGTGGCACCGCTGCAAACCCTTCCGATGCACGGTGCACCCATGGGGTGGCCGTGCTGTATGCGTGGCACCGCTGCAAACCCTTCCGATGCACGATGCACCCATGGGGTGGCCGTGCTGCACACGTGGCACCGCTGCAAACCCTTCCGATGCACGGTGCACCCCCGGAGCGGCCGTGCTGCATGCGTGGCACCGCTGCAAACCCTTCCGATGCACGGTGCACCCATGGGGTGGCCGTGCTGTATGCGTGGCATCGCTGCAAACCCTTCCGATGTATGATGCACCCATGGGGTGGCCGTGCTGCATGTACTGCGGCGCTGCAAACCCTTCCAGTGTATGATGCACCCCCAGAGCGGCCGTGCTGCATGCATGGCATCGCTGCAAACCCTTCCGATGCACGATGCAGCCATGGGGTGGCCGTGCTGCACGCGTGGCACCGCTGCAAACCCTTCCGATGCACGGTGCACCCCCGGAGCAGCCGTGCTGCACGCGTGGCACTGCTGCAAACCCTTCCGATGCACGATGCAGCCATGGGGTGGCCGTGCTGTATGCGTGGCATCGCTGCAAACCCTTCTGATGTATGATGCACCCATGGGGTGGCCGTGCTGCACGTGCGGCACCACTGCAAACCCTTCCGATGTATGATGCACCCATGGGGTGGCCGTGCTGCACGTGCGGCACCACTGCAAACCCTTCCATGCACCCCCGGAGCGGCCGTGCTGCACGCGTGGCATCGCTGCAAACCCCTCGGTGCAGCCCCGGCGCGGCCGTGCCGCGCTCCACGGGAAGGACGACCCCCCGGCAGGGGTTTGCGGCTCCCCCGCGCACGGGGTTTCGTGTTCACCAGGCTGCTCTTGCACCAAGGGCTAGGGCTGCACAGCTGAACAACAACTTGGCTGAGATATATTTGTTATCAACATTTTCCACTTATTTTCCTTACACCTGCTGCTCATAAACTGTCTGCAATCGCACTACTCGGGAGCTCAAGCATTACTTTCAGCCCTATAATTAACTTTCGATGAATCGGACACAGCTCACACTGAGCTCCGGGTCTCCCATTCTGTGGGGTTTTGTCCCCTGTCGTGTTCCATTTAACACGGACCCAGGAGGAGCGCGGTGCTTTCAGCGTGCGGGCTGTGATTCAGGAGCACACGATTAGCAGACCCCGGGTGAGCTCAAAGGCAGCGCCTTGCTGGGGCTGCATCCTCCCCGTGCCCATTGCCCGCATCCTCCCCGTGCCCATTGCCCACATCCTCCCCGTGCCCATTGCCCACATCCTCCCCGTGCCCATTGCCCGCATCCTCCCCAAGCCCATTGACCGCATCCTCCCCGTGCCCATTGACCGCATCCTCCCCATGCCCATTGCCCACATCCTCCCCGTGCCCATTGCCCGCATCCTCCCCGTGCCCATTGCCCACATCCTCCCCGTGCCCATTGTCCACATCCTCCCCGTGCCCATTGCCCGCATCCTCCCCAAGCCCATTGCCCACATCCTCCCCGTGCCCATTGCCCGCATCCTCCCCAAGCCCATTGACCGCATCCTCCCCATGCCCATTGCCCACATCCTCCCCGTGCCTATTGCCCACATCCTCCCCATGCCCATTGCCCGCATCCTCCCCATGCCCATTGCCCGCATCCTCCCCGTGCCCATTGCCCACATCCTCCCCGTGCCCATTGCCCTCACAAACCTCACGGGCAGCCCTGGCCCCAGGCTCTAGGCAAGCCTGGGGGCCGCCCAGCTCCTAATGGGACACAAAGGACTGGAAAAGCCATTGATTTTTCAGGCAGCCTGAGGGACATTAGATGAACTCCCACCTGCAGTACAACCCCCGGGCTGCCCAGTGCAGACACACGGGCCACATGGTTTGCTCGCCCCACTGCCTCTGCGGGAGCCAGGAACGGCGCAGGGGCAAAGGGGCTGCTCGGGAAAGAGCCCTGGCATGGGACAGGCCGCGCTCAGTGTTGGGGACAGGACGGCCCCGCTCCCCGGTGGCACCACGGCCCTGCACGGACCCGCACAGACCCGGCCACGCTCAGCACCGGGGACAGGCGGCCGCAGCCGCCCCATCCCACGGGAACCGCGTCCTGCTCCCGCGGCCCCGCGCGCCTGCTGCGCCGCCAGGGTCGGCGGGATGAGCCAAAAACACACTCTTGTGTCAGGGGAAGTGTTTTTACGGCATTGTTACATAAAAAAAGGTTTATTTAATAACTGATTTCTGGGTTCATAATCACAAAATGCAATTATTTTTCACAGTGTGTTCTTTTTACCCATTTATTGTTAAACAGTAGATTAGATGCCAACCAGTGGAACACCAGGTCTGAATTTATAGCAGGTAAGAGCAAGGTCATTTTCCAACCCTCCGGGTAATTTGCAGGTTTTTCCCCATGACGCTCTAAGCTAACCCAGGATGTCGCGGCTGTCCCAAGTCCGGTGTGTGCAGACATCAATCCTGGCCCAGTATTCCTGGAAAAACGTGAGCACAGCTTTGATCAGGGCTTGGAAAGTTCCTCTGCGCATCCAAAACACCCCAGTTCAGTGAGTGACTTGTAACACACAGGCTGAACGGAGAGATACGGATATTTATCCATGACTCAGGGGGTTTCAAATCATGCATTCCCAAGGACTATTTCCAGGAAAGTCTATACACACAGCTTCTGATCAGAAATCTTCCAGGCTTTTTCATGGTGAGTATCCAGCTTCAAATCTCTTCAGCAAAAGAATAAATGAGAATAAATTCTATCATCAGCACTGCCGCCTGCATGGTATGATCTCAGAGTCATATTCATGTTATTTAAATCGCAGGCCTATTGCCTCAGCTTCACTTTGAAGAAGGGATAATGTAAAAATGGAAACTCCTCACTCAACATATTCATACTGAAAGGGTTTTTTTTCTGCAGTAATAACTAACTTTTGGACAGCTTTACTTTTGCAGATGGCGTAAGGCAGGAAATCCTCAGTCTGTTACATCTTTTAAACACACTGAACTAGTTTTAATCGAGATCCCCGGCTGGTCCGAGCAAACACAATTAGAAACTTATATTGCTTTACGGCACCTGAGATTGCCCTGCTCTGTGTGGTGAGGGCTCACTATGAACACGATAAGGCTTCAAGGGTCTAACAGAAAGCTTAATCTGACTTGCAAGAGTTTTTACTGTCCATTTTTTAAGAAAAATCATTGTCGATGCTTTGGCAGACCAAAAAGAAAGAAAAGACAAAGCTGCTCACCCATAGGGTGTTATTGATGCGGCATCACGGAAGGTGCCGTAGACACGGGGCCCTGCGGGGCTGTTCTACAGCCAGGAGCGAGAAGCGTCGTGTGTGTCCGTGTGTGTGTATCCGTGTGCATGTCCATGTGCCTGTGTGCGTGTCCGTGTGTCTGTATCCGTGTGCATGTCCGTGTGTCTGTGTCCGTGTGTCTGTATCCGTGTGCGTGTCCGTGTGTCTGTATCCGTGTGCGTGTCCGTGTGCGTGTCCGTGTGTCTGTATCCGTGTGCGTGTCTGTTTGTGTGTCCGTGTGTCTGTATCCGTGTGTGTCCGTGTGTCTGTGTCCGTGTGCGTGTCCGTATCCTTGTCCATGTCCACACCATGGTGCGGGGCGCGTGGCCCGGGCGCGTTTCCACCTCGCACCTGCACTAACACGGACTCCCCCAGGCACGAGCTGTGCTGAGAAACGGCGCTGACCCGAGGAGCCCAACTGCAGCCTTGAAGGTTGATGCTAAAAGGAGGACACCCAGCACTCACTAGGGCAAAGATCTGTGTGTGTTCCAGCAGAACGTGTTCCCTGGAAAATAAGGCTGTCCTCACTCACTAGTTAATGCCTTAGAGGAACTGCTCGAAATCCAAGTCCTGGTAACGCTGCCCTCCTTCCCCATCCACTGGGAATCTCCCAGGAAGCGTCACGCTGTGCAATGGAGGAAAAGCCACGGGGACCCTCCCGGGCCGACAGCCCCGGCACGGTGCACCCTGCCCGCCCAGGGCAGCGGCACCGGGACGGCCCCTCCGCGAGGGCCGGGGGCAGATCCGGCACCGCGTCCTGCCGCCCGCCGCGCCGGCACCGGGGCCACGGAGCTGCCGCCCTGACCGAGGAACACTGCCGCGTTCTGGGGAAAAGAGAGCCTATTTACTGTTAAAAACACGCATGTTACTAGCGTCTTGAGCTTACTGCTGTATCTTACACACATCAAGCACCTAAGATGTTCTAATGATGCCAACAGCGCAGATTCCAGAGGCAGAAGGGCGCCTGTGATTACCTGATCCAATTTTGTGCACAGACTCACCACAGAACTTCCCTGTGCTAAGTCTTGCTTCAATTTCGATAGCTAAGTGATAATGTCAATAGGTGACACGGGCAATTTTGCAGTTAATCCCTGGGTAGTGTGGTTGTGGCCCTGTATTTGGCAGGAATGGCATAATGGGAGCTCTGTGTTTAGCTGCTTTTCCAGCACAGCTCCGGACTCTCCAATTGCATTTCCCACTGACAGATAAGATGCAGGGTTGCTGAATAAGTTCATGTACTCGGAAAGCTGTCGAGAGACTGGTGATCATTTTAAGAAGCAGCTGGAGTAAAAGCAAACTGACATACAATACTTTCCAATATTCATGCCCCTCAGCCTCTCCTCACAGGGCAGATGTTCCAGGCCCCTGATCATCCTTGTAGCCCTGTGCTGGACTCTCTCCAGCAGCTCCACATCCCTCTTGTCCTGTGGAGCCCAGAACTGGACACAATACTCCAGATGTGGCCTCACCAGGGCTGAGCAGAGGGGCAGGATCCCCTCCCTCGACCTGCTGGAGACGCTCTTCTTAACGCAGCCCAGGATCCCATTGGCCTTCTTGGCCACGAGGGCAACTGCTGCCTCATGGTCACCTTGTCGTCCAGATCCCTACCATCCACCTGCCCAACGGCTGCCAGGATACCCTGCTGGACCTGATGGGACAGCACAGAACTACTTGGCTGCTCTATTTGTAACCCAGGAAATCCTTGTCTGGTTTTTCACTCCTCTGAAAGTCTATGGGGATAGAAACGGCTTTAAGGATGTTGCACAGTAGCTTAAAGGACAACAGAAATAAATGGAAAGGGCAATATACAGAAGAGAAGAACAAAAAGACTGGAAAGCAGTTCAGTAAAGGAGGGTAGCATGCAGATTCTTCACACATTTTTCAGGCTCTAAGAAAAAAATATCCTTTTTTTTTTTTTTCTGGAATAAGGTGATCTGAGCTGAGTGATATTTTCACAGTTCGAAACCGCAAATATACGTGGCAGCCCAGAGCTGTGATGTATACGTGGTGCTTTGAGCGCATTACGGCCTGGAAAGCCCCCGGACGGCAGCTCCACTCGGGCTGCTCACCCGAACGCACCGCGGCTGCTCCGCGCGCCGTCCCGGGCCACGGCCTGCGGTCCCGCGGGGAGGGAGGCCACGGCGTCCCCGCGCGCTCCTTGCTGTCTGCCTCCCAGGTCGCCTTATGGGCAATTAACAGCGTTCCCCAAACCTATCTTTTTGCAAGCAGGAACTGTTTGCAGTTTCCAGCATACCGGAGGACGTGTGACACAGGGACGGAGGGCTCAGACGGACCCATGGACGGGGACCGCGGCAGTGCCAGCCGCCACCAGGCCCCGCAGCTGCTCAGCCCTTCCAAGTGGAGGATGAAGGAGATGAAACCCCCTTTCCGCATCTTCCTTAGGAAAACCAGCCTAGCTTTCAGCACCCCAGCTCAGACAGCGGATGGATTCCAGCAGCAAAAGTACGCTCTTCAAATGCTATTTTTTTTTTTTTTTTAGCAGGAAATGACTTTCTGCTAGGCCCCATGCTGCCATAGCTAAGCTGCTCCTAGTTCTAATTGCCTGTTTAAAATTGGTTTACATATTTCTCCTGCGCAATACAACGCACACAGCAGACAAACCCTTGCATTCTTCCCTGTCGACAATAAGCCGAACTCTTTCACACATCCCCTGGGACAATTTCCTATAAGGACATATGGAATCTGGCAGAATGCTCGATTTAATTCCCTTATAATGTGCTACTCGCAAAAAAAACAAAACGAACAAAAAAAACCCCAACGTTTTAGGAGGCCGACGTTTCTGAAGTTTTTCTACCACAGAAGGCCCATCAGTTTGTCTGTTTGTTTGTTCCGAAGCGGATGGAGCCCCGGCAGACCCCGAGGGCCTCCACGGCGCCCCCGGCCCCACAGGACCCGCGCCCGCTCCCTCAGGTCCCCCCGGGCCCCCCCGCCGCGGCAGCGCGCGGGAGCCGGAGGCGGAGGGACGGCCCCGCCCCGCCCCGCCCGCCGCGCGGGCCTCGGCCAATCGCGCCTGCCGCTGGGCGCCTCGTGCGTTCTGATTGGGCCGCTCCTTCCCGCCCTGTCCCGCTGGCCCCGCCCCGCAGAGCCGCCTTCCCTGCGTGTGGGGAGGCGCCATTTTATCTGCGTGCGGGCAGCGGCGGGGCGGCTGCGGCGGGGAGGCGGGCGGCACCTCGGCACCTCGGCACCTCACCGCCTTACCGCGGGGCAGCGCCGCGCCGCGTTACCGGCGTGGGCGCGGCAGCGCCGTGATAACTCCTCGCGGGGCAGCGCCACGCTACCTTGCATGTGGGGCAGAGCCACGATACCACACTGTGTGGCAGCGCCACGATACCTCATCGCGGGGCAGCGCCACGATACCTGCGTGTGGAGTAGCGTGTTACTGGCGTGTGTGCGGCGGCGCCACGCTACCCTGCATGTGGGGCAGAGCCGTGTTACCGGCGTGTGTGTGGCAGCACCACGATACTGCATCGTGTGGTAGCGCCATGCCAGCTGCATGTGGGGCAGGGTCATGTTACCAGCATGTTTACGGCAGTGCCACAATACCTCATCGTGGGGTAGCGCCACAGTGCCTGCATGTGGGACAAAGCCGTGTTACCGGCGTGTAGGGCAGGTCCACAATTCCGCATTGTGCGGTAGCGCCATGATACCTCATTGTGAGGTAGTGCAGTGATGTCTGTCTTGGGGGTAGCACCATGGTCCCTGCATGTGGGGTAACAGCATGATACCCCATTGTGGGGTAGCATCATGAAATGTACTTGTGGGGTAGTGCCATGGTACCTTATTGTGCGATGGCACCATGATACCCCATTGTGCGGTAGCGCCATGGTACCTCATTGTGGGGTAGCACCATGACCTGCATGTGGGGTAGTGCCGTGGTACCACATTGTGGGGTAGTGCCGTGGTACCCCATTGTGGGGTAGTGCCATGATACTTCATTGTGGGGTGGCTCCACGTTACCTCATTGTGGGGTGGTGCTATGGTACCTCATTGTAGGCTCGTGCCATGATGCCTGTCTTGAAGTAGCACCATGGTCCCTGCATGTGGGCGAGCACCATGATACTCCATTGTGGAGTTGGGCCGTGATACCTTGGTGTGTGGAGGCACCATGACACCTGTGTGTGGGGTAGTGCCATGTTATCTGTGTGTGGGGAGGCGCCCTGATACCTCATAGTGGCGTAGTGCCGTGATACCTCATTGTGGGGCGGCTACATGATACCTGCCTGTGGGGTAGCACCATGATACTCTGTTGTGAGGTAGTGCCATGATACTTCATTGTGGGATGGTGCCATGATACCCCATTGTGGGGTGGCTCCATGGTACCCCATTGTGGGGTAGTGCCATGATACCCCATTGTGGGGTATCATCATGGTACCCCATTGTGGGGTAGCACCACGTGCCTGCATGTGGGGCAGTGCCATGACAGCCCATTGTGGGGCTGTTGGGGTCAGCCTGGGGCCGGTGCCGGGCAGTGTCTCCTCAGCAGATGGGGGCTGAGCGGGAGAAGCGGGAGCTGCAGCCACGCGGCCGCTCATGACCGGGCAGCTCATTGGACGGCCTCACATGTGGTCGGCGCCTGGCCCCAGCTGATTGGCTGGTTGGGTTGCTGGGCTCCGCGTGCTGCCGGGCAGGGTGGGGGCTGCTCTGGCGTTGGGAGCTCTCTGAGTGGTGTTTAACCCTGAATAAAGGTGTTGACCACCTCCAGAGACCCTGCTCCTCAGTGCCCCACATGGGGCGGCACCTTGATACCTCATTGTGGACTAGCCCCATGACAACGCGTTGTGGGGTGGCACCGTGGTACCATATGGTGGTCAGCTCCATGATACCCCAATTTGGTGGTGGCGCCATGTTAGCTCATTGTGGGGTAGCCCCATGATAATCTGTTTGTGGAGTGGTGCCTTGATACCCCTTTGTGGGGTAGCGCCCTGATACCTCATTGTGGGGTAGTGCCATGATACCTCATTGTGGGGTAGCGCCATGGTGCCCCATTGTGGGGTGGCGCCATGATACCCATTGTGGGGTAGCGCCATGATACCTCATTGTGGGGTAGTGCCATGATACCCCATTGTGGGGTGGCAGCATGATACCCCTTTGTGGGGTAGCGCCATGGTGCCCCATTGTGGGGTGGCGCCATGATACCCATTGTGGGGTAGCGCCATGATACCCATTGTGGGGTGGCGCCATGATACCCCATTGTGGGGTGGCGCCATGATACCCATTGTGGGGTGGCGCCATGATACCCCATTGTGGAGTAGTGCCATGATACCCCATTGTGGGGTGGCAGCATGATACCCCATTGTGGGGTCGCGCCATGATACCCCATTGTGGGGTAGCACCATGATACCCCATTGTGGGGTGGCAGCATGATACCCCATTGTGGGGTCGCGCCATGATACCTCATTGTGGGGTAGTGCCATGATACCCCATTGTGGGGTAGCGCCATGATACCCCATTGTGGGGTGGCAGCATGATACCCCATTGTGGGGTGGCAGCATGATACCCCATTGTGGGGTCGCGCCATGATACCTCATTGTGGGGTAGTGCCATGATACCCCATTGTGGGGTAGCGCCATGATACCCCATTGTGGGGTGGCAGCATGATACCCCATTGTGGGGTAGTGCCATGGTACTCTGTGGTGGGGCAGCGCCATGATACCTCATTGTGGGGTGGCGCCATGATACCCCGTTATGGGGTGGCGCCATGGTACCCCATGGTGGGGTAGCGCCACGATACCCCATTGTGGGGTGGCACCGTGATCCCTGCATGTGGGGTATTGCCATGGTACCTCTAGCATCGCGGTCCTTTCTTGTGGGCGGGCGTTGTGGTCCTTTCATGTGCGGTAGCGTCGCGGTACCTGTGGGTGGGGGTAGTGCCGTGGTAGCACAGTGGGGCAGTGTCACAGTCCCTTCTTGTGGGCTAGCGTTGCAGTATTGTGGGTGGGGTAGTGCCATGGTACCGCGGTCGGGTAGTGTTGCGGTACTTGTGGGTGGGGATAGTGCTATGGCACCGTGGTGGGGTAGCGTCGCGGTAGTTGTGGGTGGGTAGTGCCATGGTACCGCGGTGGGGTAGCGTTGTGGTACTTGTGGGTGGGGATTGTGCTATGGCACCGTGGTGGGGTAGCGTCGCGGTAGTTGTGGGTGGGTAGTGCCATGGTACCCCAGTGTGTAGCACCTTCTTGTGCTGTAGCACTGTGTGGGAGTAGCTCTGTGGTACCTGTTAGGGGGGTTAGCACCATAAACCCTGTGTGGGGGTAGCCCCACAGTACCTCCAAGCGTGTGTACCACTGCTGTGGTATCTCCATGACGGGGTAATGTTGCAGTATTGCTGCGTGGGGTAACACCACGGTACTTGCCTTTGGGGATAGTACTGCAATACCTGCATGTAAGGGGAGTGCCGTGGTGCCTTTGAGCGGGGATAGCGCCTCAGCTTGTGTGTGTCCTGCTAGCTCTGTGGTCTCTGCACGTAAGGTACAGTCGCGTCCCTCTGGGGCGGGGTATGGCCATGGTTCATGCGTGTGGGGTAGTGCTGTGGTACCCGCGTGTGGGATGGTGTCATCGATTCTCCATTTGGGGGCAATGCTGGGTTCCCTCTGTGTACCATGGTAGTGCCGTTGTACCACTGTGTGGGGTAACATCGTGGTATGTCCATGTGGGATACTGCCATGGTACCTCCCTGTGGGGGTAACACAGCAGTACCTCTCTGTGGCATAAAGCCACGGTACCTCCCTGTGGCAGTAACGCGGCAGTACCTCCGTGTGGGGTACAGTCATGGTATGTGCATGTGGGGTACTGCCATGGTAACTCCAGTAGGCAGCAGTGACCTCAACGTGGGGTACAGCCACAGGTGCTTGTGTGGGGGGTGGTGCCGTGGTACCTCCGTGTTGGGTAGTGCAGCAGTACGTGTGTGTGGGGTACAGCCGCAGTGCCTGTGTGGGGTAGCACCATGGTACTTGTGCGGGTGAGGACAGCGTCATGGTCTTTTCTTGCAGGGTATGGGTGTGGGGGTAGTTCCGTGGTAACTGTCGGGTGGCCTTGCGGGACCGTGGGTGGGGTAGTGCCGTGGTACCTCCGTTTGGGGGTTGTGCTGTGGGGCCACGGTGCAACTTTGCCGCGGTATTTCCGTGTGCGGCAGCTGTGCGGAGGTGACTCCATGTACCTGCATGGCAGCGTAGTGCGGTACCTGTGTGCAGTGCGGTGGTGCTGCTGCGCGGGGTACTGCCGCACGGTTACCTGTGCGGAGGTAGCTCTGTGTACCTGCATGGCGGTGTAGTGGGTACCTGTGTGCAGTGCGGTGGTGCTGCTGCGTGGGGTACTGCCGCACGGTTACCTGTGCGGAGGTGACTCCATGTGCCTGCATGGCGGCATAGTGGGTACCTGCGTGCAGTGCGGTGGTGCTGCTGCGCGGGGTACTGCCGCACAACATCCTCATGAGGGTAGCACCGCAGTACCTGCGTGCTGGGGTCGTGCCACGGTAGCTGCACGTGGTCTTGTACTGCGGTACCTGCCTGGGGGTAGTGCCGGCATAGCCCTGTGTGGGCAGCGCTCCGGTCCCCGCGGGGGCTGGCGCCAGGTTGTGGCGGGGGTGCAGGGCGCAGGGCGGCACGTGGTACCACCGCACCGCGGGGTTGGGAGTCCCCAGGCCGGTGGCGGTGCCGAGGTGCCTCACGGGCTGTGCTGGGATAAAGCCCTTCCCGGGAACGCCGTGCGTGGGGAGCAGCGCGGCAGCTCCATCGTGGGGACACGGGCCTGCCCTCGGCCCACGCTCCTCCAGACTTGCGCTTTAAGTGGCTTTAAAATATAAGTATTCTTCAAATAAATCTGAGTAATGAATACATCTGAATAATAAATTTATACAAAGAAAAAGCAATAAGCTCAAGGACATTTCGCTGGGAGAATAAAAAGAAAGGAAAAATTAATCAAGGAATAACAAATTATTTGCTTTAATTATTTGCCCAAAGCTCTGTGGAGGTTTTGTATAAAACAGGCATCATATCTAGTATAATGGAGATTGTAATCACTGCAGAGCTCCGTAAATCACTTTCTTCTCGATAATCTATGATGACTCTCTTCAGTAGCTGGGAGTCTATAGAAGTTTTTATTCCTTTTCCTGTACTATATCACTTGGTAAAGTGTCTGTGGCAAAGGCCTAATCAGCTGCGTTGGCCGACATCCTTCGGTGGGTTCCTCAAGATGCTCTCTAATGAGTCAAGGGTTTATTCCGCTGTGATTCGGCCCTTTTTAGTAGCCATTTTAATGGCTTTTTAGAAACCGTGACCACTACAGTTAATGTTGTGTTAATGATTTCATTTTAATTTCGTGTTTTTAAACCTTTAGAACAATGCTGTTAAACCAGGCTGTACCTCATTAGTCAAGGTTTCAAACTGGGAGTCACTGTTTTAAAAGTGTTTGTGATTTTACTGTCACTAGGATTCAAAATGAAAAAAAAAATCCCCCACCTTTTCACTCTTGTGCACAAATGGTCAGCAAATGAGATCTGGCTAAAGTGAGGTCTGCCTCTTCAAACAATAAATAAGCTTATCTTTTAATCTTTTAATGCATCTTTGCCTTCGCCTTCACAATCCTAAGGGTCAAGTTTAAAGAGTTAATATGGGAAAAATTTCAGCTTATAATGCAAGGCAGTCGGTATTATCTTGTTAAATCAGGAGGACTTTTAAAGTGATTTCAGCAAACATTTGCTGACCAAATACTGAGTTGTGGAGTTAATTACAACATTTTGCAAATTAGATTCAATTTTTTTAATAGTTTTTAAAAAATTGTTACCCCTTTAATAAATTTGAGCATGTCACCTCATTTAGATAAGTAGCACAATGTGTCTTCAAGGAGTGAGAGCTCCCTGCTCGCGTACCCAAAGGCTGCGCGGCGGCAGAGGCGAGCGCAGCGCGGCGTTTGCCCCGGGTTGGTGCGGGTTCGCTCTGCGGTGCCGGCCGCGGTGCAGCCGGGGGCCGCGAGGCCGTGGAGCGCGGTGGCCGTGCAGGGGCAGCCCTGCGGCTCCTGCCCGCATCTCCTGCCAGTGTCTCCTTCCCCTGCCCATGTCTCCTGCTCCCGTCTCCTGCCCCTGTCTCCTTCTCCTGTCTCCTGCCCGCGGTTCCTGCAGTGTGCCAGGGAGGAAGAGCGCTCGCTCTGCGCGCTCCTCGTCGCTCGGAGATGGCCCCCCGCTCCCTTCGCTGTCGTTGTGCTCTCCACAGCACCGTCCACTTACACAGTAGGTGCGTGTGGACGGATCTCCAGCAAACAGAGATTTACAGTGCCCTGGCACGCAGCACACAACTCATCGCGTGCCGTCTCCATCACTGAGATGCTCTGAGAACGGGCAAAATACCTGTCTGGACTCTTTATGTGCACTGCTGCTTGTGAGGCAAGGTGAACTGAGGTCTTTTCTAGGCTTATTTTGTACAATCTTTGGAAACATTTGGATTGTTTTTTTCCCCTGAAGTCTGATGTGGTTGTGCATTTATTGGAGACTGCACAGTTTCTGTGAGCCCTGCCGTGTCGCTGCCAGGTTATGCCCCAAGTGCACAGTTTGCACCAGTGTGTTCCAAACTCTCCTCTTCGCACACGCTCTCCTTTGCAGGCTCCCTTCGCTGTCCTGTCCATCCTCTGGTGCTTTCCCTGGCCGTCTCAGCCGGGTGAAACTCCCCAGGGCTGCCTTTGCCAGAGCTTTGCCAGAGCTGCCTGGTAAGGAAATCTTGGCGAGCTACTTCCACTCCTGCCAACCGTTGTGGTGTCTGTGGATGCTGCTACTCAAACTCAGACATTTGTCACTGAATCATTCTGTCTCCGAGTCCTGCAGAGGCTTTGAAGAGTGGAAGTTTGCTAGTTTTAGATAGTGTAATTAAAATTCTGTGGGTGGAAAACCTACAAGGCTGTTTTTATTGCTTGAAAAAATCAGAACTAATAGTGTAAGGTTAACATTTCTGGCAAGTGTCTTCAGTAAATTCAGTCAAGTTTTCAACTGTTTTCTACCTTATCTGTTAGTTGAAGATCTGATAGAGGTGCCTGATTTTTCAGTGGGATTCAAATACCTCAGGTCCTTAGTCCCCATCTCTCTGCAGGCCTGATTAGAAAAGCCTACAGGGAAGAAGCTGTAGGATACGCTGATACATAAAAGCTGTCTCACTGAGTGCAACTGCAGCCACTTTTTGCAAGACACAGATAAAACTGTAAATGTGGTATAAGCTGAAACAAATGTGATCCCAAAGCTGAAGAGTGTATTTATTCCCAGCAGCAGCGGCTTTGCCGTCACAAGCTCTGCTTCACTGTGAGCGAGATGGAGAAGCGGGGGGTGATTGTAGGGTACGGCGCTCGGAAGATCTCGCGATGTACGGGAAGAATAGGGAACTAAGGCATATGCCATATTAGGTAAAGAGCAACGCTTATTGGCTATATAGGCATGCTTCCGCCTTTGCTACCATTATAAGATCCAGCCTGCGTATATTAAACGCCATTTGCAGCATCCTCATATTGGTGTCTGTGCTCTTTGGCCCGGGCACGGGTTGGACGTGCCTGGCCGCCTCGGCGGATGGAGTCGATTGCCAATGTCAGGCAACAGGTGATGCGCTCCGTTACGTAACCAGCTGGTTTCAGCGGTCGCTGTCTCTGCAGACGCGGAGTCAGGGCGAGCGGATGGTCCTGCAGCGCGTCCGGGTTCCGCTGGGCTTCCCCATCACCGTCCAAACGGCTCCTCAGTCAGCAGGGCCTCTCTGTGGCTTGGGAAATACCCGTTCCGGGTAGGTCCCTGTGTGTTCACGAGACACTAGAAACTGCAGGTAGGGCAGCAAATCTAGGAAAAAGTGTCAAAAACCTGCAGAACATAATAGATGGGAATTATTCAAGCTGTATTAGCTTATAATGGTAGCTCTTTAAACGTGATAATTAATTTTCCACTTCTAAAAGGCAAAACACAGTTACTGTGCTACAAATGTGAAATACCTGTGAGTTCGCAAACTCCGGTAATTTGGCTAGCGAGACTACAAGTAATGAGAATATTCTGAAGAACACTGCGGAGATGCTACTTAAAAAAACATGCACCTGCCTGATCCTGGGCTTGCCAGGAGCGTTCTATAGTATTGGCGTTGGATCGGGGAAGATGAACGTGGATGTGATGCTAGTTTGTGCGTGCACGTGGACAGAGACATTAAATTAATGTCGTGGACATTAAATTAATGACAGCTTTTCCGACACTAAGTGTTCGTGTCACAGTGCTCTTCACCTGAACGGTTTCTTCCGTGTTTTTGCAGTTGTTTTCCATGCTCTTACGCAGCCAGGATTGCTCCGGCGGGCTCGTGCTCACCGGGCAGCGGGGCGGGTGGTGTGGCCGGCCCCGCTCTGCACCCGTGTGAAGGAACGCGACCAGGCGCAGCGGGACGGGGCGTTCCCTTTTCCCCGAGCAGGAGCTGTGTTGTCAGCAGGCAGAGATCACCGTGAGTATGTCCTAGAAAAGCTTTGAGTCGCTGAGCTGCTCTCAACAGCACCAACTCGGTTCTCTGACACCCCTGGACGGCTGGAAGCAGCTCCCCAGCACGTTCACATCGGGGTCTGGGCAACCCCCTTTGCCCTATCTAATCCGTGTCTCCATCCAAACCCACGGACCCTGCAGAGCCCGCGGCCTCACACCTTACCCTTTCCGAGAGCTGACGCAAAGATTACAGGCAAAATCTGCATCTTGCATCCAACAGGAAGCCTGATGAGGCTCTGGATGTTGTTGCATCAACATCATCAACCTGAACCCATCGCGCTGAAATCAAACCCAAATTTCCCCTGGCATGATCAAGAACTGTACTATTACCATGGAGACTAAATCCAGAAATAGCAATAGTAATAATAATTAATGTGTTAGGTCTTTCCCTCAAGGCACTAGGGCTCTGTCACAGGACTATTGGAGCCAGCTCAAAATGCGCTTGTTTGAAAACATTACTTTTAAAGCAGTGTCTTTTGTTCGGATGGAGTTATTCAGTCACAGTCTGGGAAGCAGGTTGTCCAGCCGCAGAGGAGGCCGCAGCGTCTCGGTGGCGCCTCGGGTTTCGCTCGCGGTTCCGCTCAACCCGCTCGGCGCGTCGGGTGCCCCGTGTCCCACCCGGTCCTGCAACCGGGAGCCCCGGGGTCTTGATGGGCCATGCACCAGTATCTGGTGGAGAGGACTGGCCTGGCGGACGGAATAGCGATGCTCTGGTAAAGAGGCCTTTCCTCTGAAGGGTGGTTGGAAGCGCCCTGTCTGCTGACCTCGGTGCTACCAGGATCAGACCTGCTCCCGCTGCGGATTAACTGGGATTTGGTGTCTGCCAACACGGGGGCTCTCCGGGATCCGCAGATTCCGCTGGGTTAATTCTCCTCCATTGGCAATGGAGCCCCTGGGAAGAGTCTATATCAGAGTACACATATATGTGTATTACATATATATAACTGCTACCCTCTGCAGTAACTGCCAAGCCAGTTGTGCTCTGTTAGGTTTCCCTGCTCAAGGAGGCAAAAAGCTCTGAATTTTGTTATGATGCTAAGCAAAATACTTCCAATATATGAAAGACCAGACAAATGTAACAGAAGTGTCATTTTTTCAAAGAACAAAATTGTAGTCTGAGGTTGAGAATTTCTCAGATCAGAACAGCTAAATGAAAAAAAAATCCTGAAATATAAAATAGCTAAGCAAGTGTATTGATTAAGCTTGGAAACAGCAGCAGTTGCAACTAATTTATTCTTTATACAAATACGTAATACAAGAATTGTTTAATTAGGAAAAAGAATGACTTAGAGAGATACATTCATGGCAAGATTAAATCAATAGGTTTAGTCGGTGTGAGCGGAGCTGAAGTTTGATTAACTGCAGCTCTGTCGGCGGTTATTTTAATAATTTTTTTTTAGTATCTGATGGATAGACACATTTTAAGTTTGGAAACTTAAAAGTTGAAGAAGGATAAATCTGTTGAATCTTTTAAGTCTTCCACAGAGTATACCATATTTCCTTAGCTTTGCTTCCTGTGTATATGTATATGTACATACGAAGCAAAGCTTGTCATATGTATACATATCTATCTGTTTATCTACATGTATATTGTCTTTGTTTTTTATCTATCGAGATGGAACCACACACAAGATGTTTTCCAGCGCAGAAGAGTTTGGTTCAAATCTTGCAGCCCTGCGCAGTCAGCCTGATGTCCGACCATGATTAGCAAGACTGTTGGTGCAATTAACATGTTCCTAATTTTGACAGGTCTTGTCGCAAACAGCAGAAGTTTCATTTTTGGGGCCCTGAGAGAATATATCGTTATGCATCCTGTATTTACATTCCAAACACGAGATTGAATAAAATGCTTCTCACAGGTTATCTGCCATAGTCAGGAAATGGAAATAAGTGTATTACTCCTGAAAAAGATTGGAGGAGATTTGGGTTGCTTTTTTAAAATACACACAGTACACACAGATGAAAAATAGGATGTATCTGATCTAGACACGGGCAGATGCAGGAGTCGGTTTCGCGGGGTGCAGTAAAGGCCCACGGAGCCGCTGCCTTCGCCTGCCCCCTCGCCGGGCTCCTCTGCGAGGCCGGAATGAAGAAGCTCCAGACAAATTCCTGTAGCTGTTTGGCAAAGGTTTCATTGCTGGAGGGAAATCTGCCCGAATCATAACTTTCCTTTAAATCAGTGGTAAGTCTCTTGCGTATTCATTTAGAATCAGATCAGACTAGAGGTTGCAGAAATTATCCTCAATACTTTAAAATTTATGGTATTTTTTCCTCCCCCCAAAAAGGTGTCCTTTCCTGTTAGCCTTAGGGCCTAATCTTAGGAAGAATGAAGAACACTTTGCAATAAAAACCGCACTTTCAAATCCAAGGTGGAGCTGGCTGGTTTCTCGGCTGCTCGATGGTGTCCCTGTCTGCGCCGTGGAAGGTCGGGGTGAGCGGCCTTTGCACCCCCCGCACTCACATGTGGTTGTCTTAATAAAGATGTGGAATATGGATATACGGAGGGAGGGGAAATAACCCCTGCGTGCTGCGTGCCAAGCCCCTGCACCGGGGCGGCAGCCGCTGATTTGTCATAACCGGCTCCGCTCCTGCGTTGGATCAGGTAATCCCGAGCACGCAGAGCCCTCCGTCCCGACGGGGCCGCTCGGCAGGAAGGGGCCGGGCGGCAGCGCCTTTCCCGTCCCGCTGCCCGTGTGGGGCGGGAAGGGGACCCCAAAGCACCGCCAGGAAGAGGATGGGGGACGGGGAGCTGGAAATAGATGAAGGTTCTTTCCTAGCGAAAATTAAAACCAGAACCATGTAGCGGCGAGCTCAGAATTGGAAAGCGAAATGAAAACAGCAGAATTTCCAATTAAAACAACTTTTTTATGTTAAAAGAATATGTATGAAGTATGCTCTACAGTAAAGATTTAGAAATTTCCTGCAAATTAATTCCATCTTAATGATAACAACCAAAAGTGCAGAATTCAGCCCAATTTTGCAGATTATAGCTTTCAGCCAAGTAAACTGGGCACCTGGGTGAGCCCGGCCTGCTGCCGCCGCCACGCAGGGACCGGGCCGACCCGCTCCGCTCCGCTGCAGCCTGGTCCCCGCGCGGCCGCGGGGCACCTGCGGGATCGGGCAGCGCCGGCGCGAACCCGGCGGGGGGATTTATGGCACTTTATATCACCAAAGAGTTATCGATCCTGCAACGCCCTCGCTCGGGGCCAGCTGCTCCATGGCTTCCCCGGCCCAGGGCAGTGACGGAAGCAACAGCCTCGGGAATAACAGGCGGTGACGAAGGTGTCACTGTGAGCACTGTTGTCCAACTCATGTCCCGTAGCAGCAGGGTGGGCACCCGGGCTGCTCCTGCACGGAGAAACCCTCTGTCCGAGCCATTCCCGAGCAGGTCGCGGGTGTCCGGCAGGAAGAAGGCAGGTAGCAGCCGCTCTCTCGTGTGGTGCTGCCTGCCGGGGCTGGGCAGAAGAGGCCCCCGGGAGCAGGGGAGGTGTCCGGAGCACCGGGGGGACGGGCGGGAAGGCGCGGGAGCAGCGGCCGGGACGGGACGGGACGGGACGGCAGCGCGCGGGGCCAACGCGCAGGGCGGCCGCCCGCGCCGCGCGCTCCTTCCCCTCCACCTCGCTCTGCATCGTCTCATCCGTGGGGAAGTTAAACACGCAGCTGGTGATTCAGGGGGTCAAGATCTAACTGCTTAATTTTGACTGATTTCTTCAAAACCGGGATTACAGGCTCGGCAAACCCACATCCATGCCTGTCTGTAAATATCCCGGCCTCTACTCAGAGCTGCGCATGCATTAGGCGCTGAGTGGTTTTTGGTGCAGATCTTCCAGTTTTATTCCACGAAATCTCATCCTTCGGGCCGAGGGTGTCTCCCCGAGCTGGGGACATTCGTCACCTCCATCCCCACGGCCGTGCCCAGGGACCTCCTGCTTCCCCAGCGCCCCTGGGGTTATAAATCGCATAGTCCTCTGTAAAAGAAAATATATATATGTAGGTGGGTAACTGTAAATATACGCACACACATGTATCATCACATGCTGTTGCTGAAGAAATATAAAATGTCAGTGAAACTAAGACGAATGGAGCTGCCCGGGTGCCGGCAGCGCCGGGAGCTCCGCGCGGGTCTCTGTGCAGGGACAGGGTGAGGCGAGGCGGGATGTGTTCAACACCCATCCATCCGTCTCCCTTCACCGCTCCCAGCGCCGCGGCGCTCGTGATGAGACGTTGTGCAGGTTGCGCTTGCAGCCCTGTCCCGGTTTAAACTATCACCCCTGTCCTGGTTGAGCTGGTTTAAACTATCAATCACCCCTGTCCTGGTGGAGCCCCACGCGGCAGCTCCGCATGCCAGGAGAGGAGCAGGGACCGCGCGAGCAGGCGCTGCGTTTTACCGGGCCGAAAAGCGCGTCACGGGCACGAGAGGTAACTCCGCTTCATAACGGCCTCCCCGCTGCTTTTCTGCCCGATCTAAGGACCGTCCGCCTGGGAAGGAGCCGCTATACATATATAGGTGTGTGTATATACGTATATGTGCATCTATTCCAGCTTTGCCTTGCTTTGTGCTAAGAATTGGGACCACCGGGTCATTCCTGAGCAGTGTTTTATATACTCACACAAAGCCACCATTTAGGTTCAAACAGCTTTTTTCTTTTTTAAAAAAGTGGTACTTCTCACTTGTTGTGCTGCTTCTGCTAAGGAGTTATAAGTAAGTTCTGAGAAAATAATGATTTGGGCATTTTAGCAATCGCCTAAATAATGCAGATAAGAGGAAAATGATCAGTGTTTGCAAGTAACTTTATCAAAGTTACTTCTTAAACTGTTGTTTGGTTGATGGGGAGAAAAACAAGTGCAAAATCCTTTTTTTTAAATTAGCTTTTATGTCTCAGAATTTGTCTAATAATTTTTAATAACTGGAATTATGCGGATTCTTTAAAAACAATCCACAAAAACACGTTCCCTCCCTCTCCCCTTCCCATACAGAGCTGCCTTTTGGCTGAGGCCCTCCCACAGGATCAACTGCCTTTGGAAACACAGAATTTCTCCCATAGATTTATTTTTTGCGTGTTTTGAGATCCTTTATTTACTTGTGGTTATGGCCTTTTTGAGAAACCTTCTAAATCCTTATGCTTATTTCTTGCAGACTACAATGTAATTGGGTTAAGACTTTCTTTAGGCAGTTTCTAATGCCTATTCTGCATTAAAAAGCACATATATCCTGGTTTTGTTCACCAGGAAATCTTGAGTGCATCTATTTACAAAGTCACATACTCTGTGAAATAAGCCAGGAGTGCTAATATATATATAAGATAAATGTAGTTAAGAAAATCATATCCATGTTTACATGGGAAAAAAGATTGATACCAAAACAGATTATTTTAAATTATACTTAAATCATGGAAACAGCCCTAAAAATAACTACCAATCAATATTTTTTTTGACAACAGTTCAAAAAAAATCTTTCAGCCAAATATCTTTAGAATATAGAAAAATTTATTTTATAATACTAATTTATTTTATAGACTAATTAAACATGTGTGTGTCAGCATGCAGGGCTAGGTGTCTCAGTGCAGTCCAGGCAAAGCCCTCTGGCAGCTGAGCCGTGGTGCAAACGGGTTCTACGGTGGAAATCAGACAACGTTAATGAACCCGTATGTGATAAAACGGTGTGCGGAACTGCCTGGTCGTTATTGCACTCGCAGGACCGGACTGATGAGGACACATGTGCTTATCCCGTGGAGGTGGCAACACTGGATTGTGACCCTCGGAGGGGACTTTTTGTGTCATGAGAATACATAATACTTTATTGTACCTTTTTTTTTTTTTAGGATCTATAGAGCCCATGGAGTATTATTACTAATGGAAAAAAAAGGATTTCTAAAGAAAATGACAACTTTTCATAGATATTTTAGTTTATATATAGAAATGATTAGTTTTATTTACTTTAATAGAAATATTTAATTTCACTGCCACCTAATATTTAATATTTTTTCCCTATCATAGTTCTTTTTTTAACCTTCCATAATAGTGAAAAAGAAATAAAGGGACAAAAAGAGACAAAAGAGTTCAAAGCAAAACAAAAATGAAGCTGTTTAACCAGGCAAGAAAAAAAAGAGCTATCTAAAATCCCCTGAGTAAGGTCAAGCAAAATGAATCATCTCTGTTTCCTCCAAGACAGAACTTTGCTTGGGGCGTTGAGCCCTCGCGTTGTCTCGACGTCCGGATGCACTCGCCGTTCTCCGTGCTGAAGCCCTCCCGTGTCGGGCTGGCCTGGTTGCACTTCCAGAGCACACGGGCTCTCTGCAGGGGCTTTGCTTTCCTGGCTCAGTCCTCTTCAGTTTCCTTGCTGACCGGAGATGCTGCTCTTTGGTGCTGACGTTGCTGTGCATGGGGAGCCCCGGAAGGTTTCCTCAATGGAGCTCTGGCCTTTGGAAGGGATTTTGAGGCCTCCTGGGCAAAGTTCTGGGAAGCCACCTTGGACCTGGGCATTGATCCCACCTGGAGCAAGCGGTTGGGCGAGAGCCCTGCTGGGTCCCTGTGGCCCCCGGGGTTCAGTGATCCTGTGATCACCCAAGTTGTGGCATGTTTTCTTTACCATGTTAAGAGAAAAAAAGGTCTTTCCTTACTACCTCTTAGCAAAAAAAGAACAGCTCTAGCTCACCACCTTGTCAGCCATCACTCACTCATACAAGTGCTTTTGCATCAACAGTGCATTTTTCCTTATGGAAAAAGCCAATAAATGCAGGGACGCTTTGCTCAGCTGGGTGCCCTATGGGCTAAGCGAAGGTGAGCGGCTCCCGACGGCTCCGACTGGGTGGGTTCCCCCGTTCCCTGCCCATCCTCTGCTCCTGGGAATGTCAATCCCAACAAAACTACATCTTATGTCCAAGATGAGTTTGTACAACACCAGCTTTCAGCCACTTGGTGTGTGAAACCTTTTTCATGTACAACTGTTCCCTTCAGATCTCTTCCCCTGATCTCCAAATTGTCCATTGAGGTTATGTTAGATGGGGCTGGAAGCAGCTCCTTGAGTCTCCTGTCACACGGCTGCTTTTTCCTTGGTTTTCATTCTGGGGATTCTGCGAGGTTTCAGGCATCTGGGGCTGCATCCAATTCTATATTTGAAAAAAACAAGGTTTTTTGCCATTTTCCCCGTTGGATGCCACAATGACTGAGTGTTCTGATGGCTCCATGGCAAGTGAGCAGAGCTGCTCTTCCCGAGCCTTTTCCTCACTGGCCATGCTCTGATCCTACCTCTCTGCTCCAGCAGCCGCCAACAGTGTCTTCCGCCCGGCCCTGCAGCCGATCAGGTCATTCAGTGCTAAAAGGAAACAGTTTTGAGCATTGACAATAAGAAAACAAGAGCTCTTCTGACCCGGTGTTGTTGGAGTGGGGGAAGAGCAGGTCCTTGTGCCGCTGTCACAATGTTTGTCGCACTTCTGAAGGCGTCTTCCTTGCTTCTGTGTGGTCTCAAAGCACCAGACGTTGGTAATGCCTCAGAAATATAACCCTGCTTAGCGCTGTCTCCCTTTGCCTCTTCCTCGGGACCAAGGTGGGCCAGAGCAGTGTCCAGCTTTGGGCTCCCCGCCTCGGTCTCGCTGACCCGCTTGAGGCCGTTCGTGAGAAGCTGCCTGAATCCGCTCCTCCGAGGACACGCATTAACTAACTCGTGGGCTCAACCTCTCTCGTCTGTCTTCACCGCCTGTGTGGGTGGATTTAGCACTGCAGGAAGATTGATGCTCTTTTGCATTACTGCTTCATTCTGCTGGTTATAACTTCTCTGTGGATAGCACCGTATCAGCTAATTGGTGGTTTAGGAAACCGGTACTCGGGCTTATTTGCAAACAAACAAGCCAGCTTAGGTGGGGTAGGAGCAGAAGGGAAAGAGGGAGAGTGGAAAAGTGCGGAAATGAGCAAGAGAGCGTCTGTGCCGCAAGGGCGCCTTGCTGGGACGCGGGGTCCTGCTCCGAGCAGTGTCCATGGACGCATCGTCCGCGTGGGGCCTGGGCTGGTGGCGGCTCCCGCGCGGCTCCCAGGGACAGGACACATGGGAATGCGGGAAGGCTGCTCTCCAAGGCTCCCAGGGACAGGACACACGGAATGCGGGAAGGCCCCTCCATGCGGCTCCCAGGGACAGGACACACGGAATGCGGGCAGGCCGCTCTCCAAGGCTCCCAGGGACAGGACACACGGGAATGCGGGAAGGCCGCTCTCCAAGGCTCCCAGGGACAGGACACACGGGAATGCGGGAAGGCCGCTCTCCATGGCTCCCAGGGACAGGACATACGGGAACGCGGGAAGGCCGCTCTCCATGGCTCCCAGGGACAGGACACACGGGAACGCGGGCAGGCTGCTCTCCATGGCTCCCAGGGACAGGACACACGGGAATGCGGGAAGGCCGCTCTCCATGGCTCCCATGGTGCTCCCCAATTCTGGGAAAATCAATGAAAAGGAAGCCTGGCGTGCTAAAGGATATTATTTTCAACATTTTCAAGAAAGGCCTTTTGGGCAAGGGAAATCAGCTGGGAAGCTGAACTTCTGCAGAGACGTGTGAGCTGGCCGAGAAGGACGAGCTGATCCAAGACGTCCCCATGTTTGGAGTGGAAAATTCCCCATGATTTAGCCAGGAGCTCAGTGGCTTCTGTTGGGTCTTCACAGGGTTGGTCCCTCCTTTAGGAATCAGCCTGTGCAACAGGCTGCGGTCACCCCTCGTGTCACAGGTCACTCCTGCTCTGCTCCTCAAACCATCCTGCAGCCCTCCAGCAGCGACTGGTTCTCCAGCAGTCACAAACAAATGCCGAGGAAAGAGAAGTCTTATTTTTTAAACCCTCCATCTGCCCCTTCTTGAGCATGAGGCGATATGTTTGAATCAAAACCATGTCATACGCTTTTCTTGGAGATTTTTCCTTCTCTGTCTGCCTGCTTTGCTTTTACTTTTTCCTGTGTTGATGAAAATGGCCCTCTCCTTTGATAAGACGAGATGTATGTTTTCGTGTAAGTGACTGGAGCTCTTGGTAATTTATTTAATCTCCAACGGAGAATCACCTCCGTAACTGAAGTGTTTTAAGCACCTTTTGAGACGGAAGCAGAGTTCACAGAACACGCGGTGGTGGCGGCGGTGCCCCCCTTGCCCGCGGGCAGCCGCGCGGTCGGGACGCGGCGCGGGTGGTCGGCAGCCGCTCTCGGGGTGCTCGGGTTGATCCTGGAGGCCAACAGCCGCCGTCTCCCTGCTCTGGGCAGCTCCAGGCAGCTCTGCAGCCCCAGGGATGCTCCTGCTCGGGACGGTGCCACAGGGAGACCTCGCAGACACGGATTTCTCATATATAACGCTGAAACGCTTTGTAAGTGTCACTGACATCTGCCATGAACAGTAAACGTCTTTTACCACTTAACAGGATTTTTAAATACAAATTTTACCCTCCCAGTTCCTAATAAAACTTCCGTTCTGCCTGTAAATTTGATTTAGGTGTTTGTTCTGACCAATTTCATTTCAATATCAACTCATACTTTATGGGGGACTTTTTTTTGCTGCTATACTAAAACAAAAATAATGCAAACGAGCCAGACCAAAACCCCAGAACTCCAATGATATGAGGACTTTGCAGTGCCCCCTTCTCGCCTTAGAGCCGAGTGCTGTGGGTGACCCGGGAGCGGAGCAGAGGCGCGGGGACACGTGTGTGTGCCGGCCGGGCGCCCCTTCCCGCGGCTCCGCTCCCGGCACGGGTCGCCTGGTGCCCGTACCTCGGAAAATCGTCTTTGCTGGGAATAAAGACAGGACATCCCCGTCCCTGATTCCCGGGCTGCTGCCGCTGAAACCCCCACTCGCTGCCCCTGCTCTTAGGGGGAAATGCAGGATTCTTGTCCGTCTCCCGCAGGCAGGGCCATAACCACATGTAACCGCAGAGCCCGGGAGCTTCCAGGAGAGCGGCACAAGCAGAGATGGATGGTTCCCGCCTTGCCACTTCCCTTGGACAAATAGGACATTTCCATCTCCCGTGACATCAAGGCCACGCTGAGATGCAGCGGGGAGACCGAGGGGAGGCGTTTCCAGCCGTCCGGATTGCAGCCCTGGCATCGCGGTGAGGCGCTGCACGCTCATTTCTCAAGGGATCACAGCTCCGCGGGGCTCCGGGCGTTCTTACGGGGTGGTTTGGGATTTATTGCCATGGTTTACATGCACCACAGGATTTATTGCAGCAGACAGTCCGCATGCGCTGCAGCGACCAGGGCTGCCCCTCGGCGTGTCCGACACGAGCGCCCCGCGCGCCGTGGGCCCACGTGCAGGTGTGGGCAGAGCCGCCTCCCAGCGCCGGCCCCGGGGGCTGGTCCGAGCAGCTCGCCCCGCTCTCTGTGCCGCGGCTGCCTCGTTCTGCGGCCTCTGCTCGGGTGCTTTAGCTGCTCTGCCAAACCGCAGCTGTGCAGGAGGTGCTCCCTGCTGCAGCGGGTGCTTCAGCCGGCGGATCCTCATCCCGAGCGTCTAGGCCAAGGTCTGGGGACTGCAGGAAGAGCCGTGTAAGGAAGGGATAAGATGTGCAGGGAACGGGCTCGCCGGTGCGTGCGGCACGACGGCAGCACGAGCTGTGCACACATGGGATCCGTTTCAATCCAGATTTTGCTCACTGTCTCTTTGTCCCTATTTTCCCTAAGGTGTCCCCTACACCTGCACGGATGCACATTCCTTTGGGAAAATCAGTCAAGCATTTCCCATTCGGTTCCACCAGGAAATGCTCCAGGGCATAAATAATACATGGGATAACAGGGCCAGGGAGGAACCTGGCGTCAAGGATGCTGGGAACCGGGCACTGTGCAGACCAAGGTGCTTCTGAGTAATCCCAGTCCCTGCGCCACGGGACACAGGGATGATCCCATGGCCAGGAAGCCCGAGCGGGAAAAGCAACATCCCGTGTCACTGCGGAGCTTTGCACGTGATCCCTGGGCATGGCGGGGCTTGCTGCAAGGTGCTCCTCAAAACTGAACACATATTCAGGGCCTTTGATTAAAAATTCCAAACACACTTCTCAAATGCATACAATTTTCTCAACCATTTGCTGGTAGAACATATTTCTGCACTTATGGATCATTTTGTTGCCTTTTAAGTCTAATATACTTGTAAATGAATGTTGGTCTGTTTTCCTGTAGTCTGTTGCAAACACAGATTATAGGACTTCAAGAAGAAAACAAAAATGAATGCTGTGGGAAAAACAGATTTGTGATTACTTCATGTGAAGATTTTTTGGAAAATGGCTTGCTCTAAATGAGAAAAATGGAAATGAAAAATAGTAGAAAATCTATGAAATTTTATGAGCTAGAGCAGAATTTAGATCTCACACAAGCGGGCTCTCAACGTGCTTCTCTGGCCCTCCACGCCAGTTCCATGTTGACATCCCATCCAAGCCAAAAGTTTTTCCATAATGTAAACTTTCATTGAAAAACTTATTGCTATGACTGAGATTAAAAAAGATAATGTCCTGGTTTATTTTAATGGTACTGTGTCTTTTTAGTAGTTCTATGAAAATTACTCTTACAGTAGTTACAAAACTAAATCCCTACAAACTACAAAACTACAAATAAATCCCTAGGTTTATTTATTTTTTTAATCCCTAGGTTTGAATTTCATTTCTTCACCCTTCCCAAAGTCAAGAACATTAAACATTTTGTTCTATTACTGTAGTCAGTACATGAACATGAGTTTGGTATCTAATTTCTGTTGAAGCATGTACAGAACAAACTTTACTTTATAAAAAAGCATATAGGAAAAGGAGTGAGTCCAGTCGTCTATAAAAACATTTCAACTAAAATAGCAGAGTTCCTTGTCCACCCAACAAGTTTGTGCACTTACCTTGCAAAGATGCAATCAATTTTAATATATTGTAGCTTAGATCCACTAGACCTAATGTAAGTTATTATTCTGTTGTTAATGCTTAAGCTGTGACTAGTCTGGCCCTCCTGCTCCAAGTCCAGCATCCTGATCTCACAGGAAATTATTCCTTTTTAAGAACTCTTTGAGGTTAAAAGCAAGAAACGCAGCTTGCTTGGAAGCTGCTCCGCTTGGAAGGCCGTTCATCAATCTGAATGCTGCAATGTTTAGGCATTTTTTTTCTGATGTCAAGATCATGCTTTTGTGGAATATAGTTATTCATGGCCAGTTTATCATCATTTGTTCTTATGCCAGAATTATTTCTGGAATAAATTGCTTTTTTTTCCGCCCTCCTTGATCTTTTCCCCTTGATGTGCTTGCAGAGAGCAGTCACGTCCTTGGGCAGCCCCCGCTTGCTCATCCACCCTCATTAGGCTCTTCTTGGAGCACGTCCCGCTCCCCAGGAGCTCTGCTCTGCTCCTGTTTTGCTCTGGTTGCATCTCCGCTCTCATCATTTTATGTTAGAAATCCCCATCCTATGTGTGACCACTGTGCATAACCCTGGTTCCGCCTCTCCGCAGCTTTCACCATTATTTTTGCTTTTCCTGAGGCCCACTGGCAGCTTTTATCAACATTCCTCTCAACATCGGGCTAAATCCAATAAATGTTCAGGTTTCTGTTGCTGGCGATGCACTGAAGATGAGGTCTGGGTACCGACAAATCCCACAATTAAATCACAAATCTACCTCCTTGCTCCTTTTACTGAAGCTGCTCTGTGCTCCCAATGATCCTGTCATCCTGTGCTGCAGCTTCCCTTGTTCCTCTATATATTTTCTCAAATGAGGAGCAGAAAGGTACCTGTCTGGTAAGAGACGAAAAGCAAACAGGGACTAAGAAATGGTAGAAAAATAATAAAAAAGGGCAAAAGAGTATATATAGTTCTTTACAAATTGCAAGGAGGTAGGTCATGAATAAATCCATGGAAGATGGGGCTACCAGAGGGGAATTCCTTTTAGAGCCGATCTCTGTGTAAGCTGGTTTGCTGACATTTCGCTTATGTTTTTTGGCATGGCCTCTTGTGTTGTGTCGTCTCACTAGTGCCATGATGCAAAATGTGAAGGAAAACATTAAATGAGAGGCAGTTTCAAGGCAAGCGGCTTGCGCCAAGGCGTTCCCCGTGCAGTGTGGCAGCTCCGGAAAGCCGGGCAGGAGGAGCCCGCGACGTATTCCCGGCTCCCGAGGCTGTGCTTGGAAGGAGCCCTGCACCGGCCAGGGCACCGGAGGGTAGAAACCCCCTCCTGGATCCGCGGGAGCTGGAGAGGTTCTGGCGCCTGGTGACCCGATTGCAGGGCCGCGAGTGGGCCCGTCGGCTGGGGACGCACTGGGGATGCACTAGGGACGCGCTGGGGACGCACTGGGGATGCGCTGGGGACGCGCTGGGGACACCGGGGACGCGCTGGGGACGCGCTGGGGACGCGCTGGGGACACGCTGGGGATGCCGGGGACACGCCAAGAACACACTGCGCAGAGCCCCCTTCTCCAGCGCATCCCGCGGGTCTCGGTTTCCCTCCCCGCGATGCTCCAGCCTCGGGGCAGATCCGCGCTGGCATCGCTGCTCATGTCGGCCATAGCAGGAGGCGGCAGTTTTCAGCACATAAACCTCCGCTGCTTTAATAGACTGTCTGTGTCCTTCACTGCTGTGTGATTATCCACAATTACTGGAAACTCGGGTTGTCTCGCTGCCTTTGAAGAGAGACGATGCTAAAGACCCAGCTTTTAAACCCGCTGCTATGAAAAACAAAACTTGAGATTTGCGCTTTCTGAGCTGAGAACTTCTAAGAAGGGTGATGCCAACCTTGAAGGAACACTCTCCTTTTCCTTTTTAATAGTCAGGCTTTGTACTATGATACAGTGACCCTACACGCAACCAACTGGAATTTTAAAGTGTTCCATATTTTTCATCTGAGAGCGCTGCTGTCTCTTCCGTGACCTACAGTAGCACCAACCACAAAGGTCTGCTTTCACTCGAAGGAAAGGAAAGGCACCGGAGAAATCTTTGGTTTTAAAAGGAGAATAATATTATTAATTTTCCCTGACAGCAGACATCTTTCAATTATCTTGAACCTTTTCTGAGCAATAAAACTTCTACATACTCTCCACTTCTCTCCTTTTAACCAAAGCTCTTCCAGGTGCCTTCATATTCCTCCGCCCAGTGAAAGCTCATTCTGTCATCAGGATAAGGATATTTAGAGAGCAAATGCCTATAGAAACAGAGCTATTATAGAGCAAAATGGGCTCCATTGCTCCAGTGTCCAACAGCTCTGGCCATGGATCTGGATGCCCAAGAGGGCAGAGGCTCGGTGGGATTCGATGATCTGGAAGGTCTTTTCCAACCATAATGATTCTGTGATTCTAATTCCACTAATCCCACTAATTCCACACGGTGTGTGACAAATGTCTCCTGGCCAGCACTGCAGTCATTCCTTTTAAGTTGTTTTCAGTAACTCCTATGGATTGATAAGAGTGTGGTTACCCTAGGGCTGAACTTAATGAAGAACAACAAAATATATTACTTTACTTGTCATGACCTGACCTGCCATGAAAGTCTGCGGTATTTTGTACAATTTATTTTGTGTATCCTGTCCTAAAAGTTTTGCTTATTAGATGAAAATGAGATTTACTTAGGCTTAACAGGAGTGTGCATGTGTTTAAGTGGAATAGAAAACCAGTTTTTAAGTACTAGGTCTCCAGCATACAAAATAGAGTGCACTATGAGAAATGTCTTGAAAACAATAGGAAAAGGGAAAAACTCCAAGAATATAGCTCTGGTTTGTGTCGTTCGGACAGCTCTGAGATTGACCAAAAATCTTAGAAGCTGCTAAGTGTCCTTGTTTCCAAGGCTCCAAGGGGGTCATTGGTCTTTATGGCTTGAGAAGAGTGCCAACAACCAGTGTTTTTCTAAATATACTCTTAAAAATTATAAATGCGATGGTCAGGTAAATCCCATAGTGGATAAAATCATCTTCAAAGTGAATGATCAGCTTAATCTACTCCCTGACTTTTTCCTTCTCTTTAGCTGACAGCTCTATATGGGTTGAGAGATCCAAGCTGTCTTCTTGGATTTATTCATAGGCATCCAAAGTACAGCAGGTTTCACTCCCTCGTGTCTTTTATGCTGCATTTGTGAAAAGGGAAAAAAGTTGTCTGTCTTTCTCTTTGAATGGGTCTACGTCACTGGTAAAAATACGGCAAAATTATCTGTCTGTCACGTAATTATGCTGCTGACCTGGGGAAACCTGATACCGAAATGCAGTAACGAGAGCAAAGTAGGCAATGCCAAAATGTCACTGAATTACTGGAGCACTGCTGACTATCATGTATTGCACAGGGCCTCTGTTGTTCAGGGGTGAGAGGCGTCTTTATCTTTTGTTCCTTGCATGCCATTAATATTTGAAATCCAGCCCGAAGCCATCGGGGTGTAGCATGCTCACTATCAGGTTAAAAATGGATTAGATGATGCTTTTGGTAATGCAGCTTGTGAAGAGGACAGCCTCGTCCCTAGACAGAAAGTTCATCTTCTTTTGTCACTTCATATGTTAAATAAAGGCATGGGCAATTACTCACTTTCATAGCTCACTGGATTCAATATTTTAGAAGTGAAAATAAAATGGCCTTTGCTGCACTGACCCCAAGGTTTTCGATTCTCTATTTGACTGTCGATACCTTATGGAGCACAGCAGCTCTGCTTGGGAGATTAGCTCGTGTTCAACCTTTCTATTCACTTTCTGCAGTCAAAAAGCTGAAATCATCGCTTTCCTGGATGTGCAGAAAACACTGAATTTTTCTTTGGAAATGAGTTTTCCCTTCCTGGGAGCACTGAGTGCTGCAGCCGGCTGTGGGAAGCGGGTCACAGCGCTCTGCTGCGTGGGACGGAGCCGTGGGAACCGGGCCGGCACCGGGCGGCACCACGGGATGGGTCGGACCTGCCGGCTCCCGGCTGGAAGAGGTGTCCGACGTTTTGGACTATTAATTTCACTCACCACAACCGTACGGTCATCAGCGTAATTTGGACGGGTAGCTGGACAAGTGTTTAATGCCGCTGCTGTAGCGATGAGGCTGTTCCTGGATGAACCCGGAGTGTCACGGATCGTTGCTCGGCACACTGCAGGCGGGCTGACGGGAGAGGAGTCTGGCCAAGGCACCAGATTTAATGTGCTACATGATGGAGAGTGCCAAGGCAGCGTTAGTGACCTCGGGTAATCAGGGGCCTTAGCTACCGAAGGCAAAGAAAGGCATCCTTCAAACTTACCAAGCTTCCGCACGCACAGTATCCATCACCACGTCTCTCCTTATGGAGCAAATGTGCTGCCAGAGGAATTTTCAGAACAGCTTTATTAGCACTCATACATTGTTTAATCATTTTCACTTGCTTTTGGGATGGGAGACCCTGAACATTTCTAGCACAGCAACAAGTACTGCAGAAATTTCACATACACGTTTGGCTCCACAATGTACCGGAACTGTTCTTCCTCACCTTTTGCAGAGAAAAAGTACATGGACTCCGTTAAGGTCTGCTGTCCTCATGATCTGAACCCCCTGAACTAGAAAATGTTGCATAGTGCAAGGCACAGAGCACTCTGCATCATTTTCTATTTGAAAAATGTGTTTTGCAAAGCAGCTGGCCTTTCTGCACTTGACCTGGCAGCACCTTGGTTCACCGGGAGCATCCCGCGAACCCTCTCCCGTGGGAGCCGGTGCTGGAGGCCAAGGGCGCTTGGCCGCGGCTGCGGAGCCCACGGCAGAGCCAAGTTCCCTGCTCAGAGCCAGGGGAAGGAGCCAGCGGAGCCTCCTGCTCCCGGGACCGGGGCCCTGCAGCCCCAAGGGCTGCGTTCCCCTTGGGGAAGGAGGGAGCTGAGTCCAGCCGGCAGCGCCCGGTGCAAACGCTGCACCTTCAATCCCGAAAGCACCCGCGGGAGAAGGAGGGCGAGAGCCCCGCGGAGGGGCCCAGCTCCGGCGCTGCGTGTCGTAGAATTTAGCCATGGAATAACTGACTCGTTAGCCCTGTTTTGTGCGTCTTTCATGGTCACACTGTTACATTCAGCACCAAAGAAGCCTTATTTGCAGACAGGTGTGATTTATTCTATCCAGGGTTTTAAAACTGTCTCTAGAGCAGCTGTTACTAACGGAGGCATCAGCGGGACAAAGATTCTTGGAGCGAAAGGGAAAGCAGCCCTGCAGGAATATGTGGATTTAAGGAATGCATTAATATCTATTATGCAGAAGGAATGTAAATTCTATAACCAGCTTTTTAGGATTTATAGCCGAAGCCCCAAATTAATCCCGTACTGTGGGAAATGCATCAGCTCATCCCCATTTATGTGCCCTGGAAGACAGGCTGCCTCTCCGCAGGGACAGAAGGTGCTTTGGAAAAGAGACGACGAGTCCCAGGAGCAGAGGGGATTAGAGACCCTTGTCCTTCAAGGCCTCGCTCCTGGCGGTGCCGGTGGCTGCTGGCGCCGCGCAGGGCTGTGCGGAGCGGAGCGGAGCGGTGTCTGCGGGATGCGGGTGTGCGGGCGCCGTGGGAAGGCTCCTTCCAGCCACGCGGCGTCGGGGCGTCGCGGGAGGAAAAGCGGGAAAGCGTTTCCGATCGCGAAGCAACCCCCATCCCAAGGGAATTCCCATGTTCCCAGGCTTATCTGCAGCCCAAAGGGCTGCGAAAGCTGCTATGCAAAATGGAAGGAGAAAGATTTAAGGAAGCAGCTTAGAAGGGCAAGTCTCAAAATGCTAATTAAGAATGAAACATTGCAGCACCTGAAATGAAAAGCTAAAATAAATGTCAGCTCGGATGGAAATTTTCTGGTTCAATCTGTCACTTTGAAATCAATATTGTCCTACAGAAAAATCTCCTAGTTACACTGTGCTTCCTACTGACCATGAGACCTATTCAGTGGTAGTTTATAAAAAGGAATTGCTTGACTCAGACAGCTGGGGGAAAATCAACCTCTCCCCTCCCTCATATCTAATTTATCTTGGGGATAATCTGATGGAAATAGAAAGTGAGACCCAGTATAACCCAGGTCCGCCCCAGCTCCCGCATAGCAGTGTGCTCCTTTTCAACACTTTGGAGCTCCGTCCCTGAAGACGCGTTTGTGTTTCTGGGTCCTTTGTCCCTTTCCATGACTCTACTAAGCAGCAGGACAATGTTACTACCTTCTTCTCTGCGTGTTTAAAAGAGGATTACATATATATACCTTAAGTCTTACATATATATACTTTTTTTACATAAATATATAAACTAATTGCAACCTCACAGGTAAAGGTAAATGTGCATATATATATATATTTATTACCTTTATTATCTACATATTTTTGTATATAGATTTTTTTCTTCAGGACTTGGGTTGAAGCAGAGGACTGAACGTTTTAGGGACGGTGTTTTGATGAATCTCATGCGTTTCAATGACTGTCTCAGCTCGGGGGAGCTTTGTGACTGATTTAAGGTGACGTGTGGGAGGGACAGGGGCAGGTTGTGGACAGGCCGGTGGTTCTTCACAGTCGCTTCCTCCTGACAACAACTGTTGCTGCAGATTAAGGGAAAAAGAAAAATCACTTTTTTTCTTTTTTTCTTTTTATTTTTTTTCCAGGGCATTCAAATGCTTTAAGATTTAGTGTACCACAGGATCTGTTTAAGTGGTAATTGTTCTTTGTTTCAGACTACATCAATTTGCAACTGGAACACCATGGCTGTCACTGGAAATACTCTGTGAATTTATTTACAGGCGGCAGGAAGGCGAAGACGCGCACAGACTGCATTTTAAATACAAATTGCTTCAAGGTACAATTTGCTCAAATTGCTGTAATGTGCATTATGAATTTAATTTTGGCACATTTCTGCCATATAATAAGCCGATTTGATAGTATAGATGCAAATTAAATTTAAATAACCTATAATTTCTATGTGATGTAATGTTTCATAAATATTCACTGTGCGCCGCTCGTTACTGGTGCCGCCGGTCCTCACCCCGTGCCGGTGGCAGCGAGGACTGGCCACGCGGCCCGCTCGGACCTGCTCATCCTCAGGAGCAGAGCCGGGAACAGGAAAGGAAGTCCAGCCGCTGTGCAAGGAAAGGATCCCAAAGGGCGCCCCACGGAGACGCTGCTGGCCTGGATTTCAATGCATACTTGTCTCCCTTAGGGAAGGCAGGAGCCTGTGTTGCAGCACGGCTCACAGTGCCGCGAGACGTGGGCCCGAGGTCGCCTCCGCTCCGGGTGATCCCGAATCCACACCGCAGTGGGAGGCCAGTCTGGATGTAGCGCTGTTGGGTGGTGGAGATAACTCTGACAACGTGACTGCATGGCTGTTTTTGCTCCAACAGAAGGATAACATGGTACATAACTTGCAGTGAACATGCCGCATGCGCTTCCCAAGCCAAACCACGGCGCCTGGCGCTCCCCTCTCCCCACTGCATTCGTAAGAAACGGGACGTTTTCTTCTGGGGTTGCTGTTACTCTCGAGCAGCACCGGTCTGATGCTGGGGCTGCCCACTGGTGCTGGTGCCAGGCGCCCGCTCTCCAAAGTGCCTTGTGTTTAACCAAAGCCGCCTTCTCTGCCTGGTGTGGTTGTTGGAGCAGCCCAGCAGGGCAGGACCCGACCCACGAGTGGGTTAAGGGCAGGAGCAGCCCCAGAGCCCCGGGGCCGGTGCCTCCGCGCGGGTTCCTCCCTCCGCACCGTCCCAATGCCTCGTTTCGTAACTGCTCCTTGTTAAACGTCCTTTGGGCGCCGCTCGCTGCTCCGCTCTGCCCGCGCTCCCCGACGCGCCAAGGCGCCCTCACCAACGCGCTGCCGTGTCCTCGCGCTCCTGCTGACGACGGTGTTGTCCGACTGTCGCTCCTGCAGCCTCTCCAGACAGGCGGCTCCTCTCGCGCTCCGACTCCTCTCCCACAGAGAAAAGTTCTTTCTTTATGTAACTGTCACCTCTGTTGTTAGGGTAAGCTTTAAATTGGCAGGTGAAGAGAAGAAATTGCCAAGTGCTGCCAATGCGGGGAGAGCAGGTCAGAAAAGCAGAATTAGCAGAAATCTGGAAATTTTAGCAGAAAAATCTAGCTTGCTATTGGGAGTTCAGGCCATTTTCCAGGACCAGGGTGTTGGCAGCAGAAAAATCCTGGTTTTGCATCAAGCTTTGGCTTCATGTTGGAAGTTGTAGAAGAGATTTGAAGGCTATAGAACAATGTCAGTGGAGAAGACTTGGCTCCAGTGTAGGCAAAGAATGCAATGTTCACACGGTTGATAGAAAAAAAAAAAGATTTTATGACAAAATGCAGAACTGTGCTTGCTAGCCATCGTGCGATGCCAGCTCTGCTGTGCCTAGCCCAACAATTTTAGATTTACATTCAATGCTCAAGAAACCTATTTCTATCCCTCACTGACAGTCAGGCACCTACAAAAAACTCTTTTCTGAACTTTTCCTTGGCTGCTGACACTTTTTTTTTGATGCTGTTCAGGATAACAAGCCCCCTCTGTTCTTCTCTGTTTATTCTTTCAACAAGAGGGAGGCAACAAGTCACACTGGCAGCTTGAAACAGCAGCCAAGCAAGCCAGAATCGCCATGCACTCTGCTTTGCCTTCTAGATGCCCTGTCCAGGTCATTCTTTGACATTTTATTTATTTGTATTAAGCATAAATTTAGCCAGAAGAAATTTTTTCTTTCTTCCATGCCTTTGATTAAAACGGTCCAAAATCAAGCTTCTGCACCAAAGATCAAGCATTCCCTGGACGATGATTTTGCGTTGGAAATGGCTACCAGGTGGCTAGACGTGGTGCAGGGAGCGCGCGGTGCCCTGGTTGCCGTGTGAGGCTCCGTGTTTGACGCGGGGCAGCGCGCGGCGCTTCCGCACGCTCCGTGCCCGGGCTCCGCTCCTACCCTGCCCCAGGGCAAAGACTTTCTCATATAAATAAACACACTTGGTGATTTGACGGGGTTTGGCAAGGCTGTGCCCAGGGCCCGAGCCCCGTTCAAGTTCTGAGCTGTAGGAGGGGGAATCGCATTGGAAAGACGCTACCGTTTCTCAACATGATCTGGAAATTCCTTTGCAATTTCCAAATTCCAAATTACCGATTGAATTCCCATTTATTCGTTTCTACATGCACACAATCAACTGATGAGTCACAAGAGGGATAAAAGCATCGACATTAGGCAAAGCTATATAAGAGGATTTATCCACAGGGCTGTAGGAAAAGAAAATCAGAGCATGTACAAAGAATGACCTCAAGCAATCAAGCTGTCGCTGAATTTATGGAAATAGTGCAATATTCTGTAAAATAGATCCCAGAGGAAGAATGAATCTCTGCAGATGATGTACAGGGAAAGTCCAGAAACATTCATGCAAAATAATCTAACTAAATTAATCACAGCAATGCTGCTAAAAATGAGGAAATAGAAGTGTGCTGTCCCCTGCTCCATTGAGCAGCAGTGCTTTAATGGACTGCAGGACTCGGCGCGCTTGGCCTCTTGCTGTTCTTGCAATGCCAACAATGTGCAAGTGTTTATTATTTGCATTACAAACTCCCCGTGCTGAGGCTGGGGAGGTGCTGGGAGCTGATGCAGTTCCCAGATTCCTACCTCAGAGCTACTAAAGGCAGCGTCGTAGTGGCTTTAAAACAGCAGTAACCCTTTTACAGCATCATCTCCCCTTGGCTTTATTGAGTGATCCATATTGGAGTTTAACAGGGCAGTTGCCTTGGAAGTCAATGGTGTAACGTAGAGGTAAGTGTGTGGCTAACATAGACTTATGGGCACCGCCACTGCAGAATTGCCTCCAGGGAAAATGCTTTGGTCCATGAGCAAGACTCATCCCTGGAAATACAGCTGGAATCAGCCCAGGAACAAAACTGCTCCTCTGCTATTTGGGGATAGTGACCGGATTTTCTGTCTGTTTACAGGGACTTTGGTACAGTGGAAATCTTAAGAAAAAGCATGCTTAAAGGTTGGATAATTTTGTCACAGTTTTGGTACTCCTCTGCCCATCATGGCTGACAACTGAAAATATGTGAACCTAAAATACCTGTTTTCTTCCAGATTACCTTTATTTTTAATTGCTCCCATGATTTAATTATGAAAACATTTCCACGATAAACTCCAAAGCTGCTAAATGTCAACTTTGCCATTGCAGGTGACAGCAGCGGGAGGCCGCGGGGATGTCCTTGGCCTGGGTGGGATCGTATGCGGGACCCTGCTGCAGAGCAAGGGACCATCCTCAGCCCGGAGTTCATCACCTCAACCAGAGTCTGGAGCAGGATTAAAGTAACAACTCATAAGCAGATGTGCAAACCTGAGCTGGAATAAGCACTTTTAGCCACTCTGATGGCTGGGTGGTGCGTCGAATGGAGCAGTCAGAATTTAGATGTTAGGTAACATGTGCAGGACTTGTTTTTACAGACTTTTTAAAGACATTGCAGCTAAAAATAAATAAATACTGAAGGGCAGCGTTAACAGCATGATCCTAATTTGTTTAATCAGATTATGTTGTTTTCTTCTATGTTGCTTTCTGACTTGGGTATATGAAAATTAACATGAAATTCTCATGTTTATTCGGACTTAATGAGATGGCTGAAATAGTTTGCCAGCGCTTAGCTGTCTTTTAAATGCGACTCAGCAGCCCTTCCTGAAAACTGCCTTTCACGGGGACTTCATTACCAGCTCGAGTTTAGGCAAGGGAGCCAAAGATCGCTTCTGCTCCTAATCCCTGCAGAATCAGGACGTCAGCAGTTGGTAAAGACAAGGCTCCAGCAGCAAATAACAGCATGAGAGAGCTGTTATATGGTTATAGGGACAGCCCGGCGGGGCTGTCCCCAGCCGCAGCATCTGCAACGCAAACGGGCCCCGCGGTGGCAGCTCCCGCTCCTGGCAGCGGGACTGAACCCAGAGAAGGAGAACGTCATTAAAGCAGTTTGGGCACCGCAAAATTAAGGTGCACCTGGTGGTAACAACCGTGTTTGGATTTGGCCGGCTGCTTTAGACTGAATGATAACCAAATTATAGCTGCTTCAGGCTGCTGCAGGTTCTGCTGGTAGGGGGTAAACTGTAGTGGATTAACTTACATGCGTTTGTGAGTATCATCAGAAGGTCTGTGCTCCCGAGCAGTCATTTCCTCTCTGCACAAGCCAGCCTTCAATGAGGAGCGAAAGATGCTTGGTTTTCCTTAGATGATTCACTCTACTGTGCTTACTGTCACATTCCGTTATCTCTTATTTCTGCGTGTTTAACATAGGCATTATACAGTCATAAGCAGCAGGTCTATACTTGCAGTCAAACAGATTCTTCCCACCGGAAAAAAATATTCCAAAACTTCAAGGGTTGAGTTCTGGCCTCCCAGGCATGTCCTTGGCTCCATGCTCCATTGCAAATGGGCATATGGAGCCAGAGTCTGGGCTGGTGGATCCAGATTTATGTGAAACACTACACATCATTCTGCAATTTCAGCCTGAGAGCTGCAGATCTTGGCACGGACCATCCTGAAGCAGAAGGTGCTGGTGAATGACAGCTTGACAAATTTCTGTCATTGGCTGCTTTTGCACATAGCCTTGATTTGGAGGAAGATTTGTTGGTTGACTCTGGGTATATTGTACCACTCTGTAGACACGCCACGGTAATTATTTTGGGTATTCAACAGACTCTTCCTTTTTCAAATCACCGAGCAGTTCTTCACCTGATTATCTTCATTGTGAATCCAGCCTTGTCTATACGATGAGATTTCCCACTCAATCAATACATGCCTCTAACTTGTAATTATCTTTGGAAATATTTTCATTATGCTCAACCCCTCACCTTTGTTATATGTTGATTTATTGCCTCCGAGTAAAACCTCGATGTTCAATTTCCTCATGTTGTTATTAACATCTTCTGCTAGAGAAAATAAAATTCTATGGAAAAGTGAATCAAAACATGATCTTATTTACATACAGCCGTTAATCATTTCAAAGGCAGAGACGTTTTTGATATAAAATTACAGTAATTTTATTTCAATTGTCCTTGGTATTATCCTCAGGCATAATTAAGAATATCTACATAATTAACTAACTGGCGGTTCCTTCCACAAGCAATAAACATCTAAGATATACAGAATAGCTAGTGTCATCTTAAATGCCAGGCTTTACAATGTTTAAGCAAAGAAAAAAAAAGTATTTGGATTGTCACCTTTTGCTTTTTGGGAGGGAGAGGCAGCCCATCTTGTTCTCTCACCACCTCCGTCACCGCCCGCGGATGCTCCCACGTTTTTGACAGTGCAGAGGACCCTGTCAGCCCAGTGGTCTCACCTGAAATCCCTGGAGGAGGGATGAGCAGTCACTCCTGGGACACAGAGATGCTCCAGGGCAGGAGCAGGCGTCCGCCCACAGCTCCGGCTTTGGGAAACAGCCAGACGAGAGGACACTGGGGCCTCGGGCGCCCTAACATGGGGGAAGGCAAATGCAATGCCCTCCTCTGTGGTCAGGTGTCACCTTTCTCCTGTCATAACCACCACAATGGAGACTTTCCAGTCTGCTCAGGTTGTTCTCTGTGTCAGGAAAGGTTTGTGAAGTGCTGAACACAAACCAACACTTAGGCAATGCCAAAACACGCAACAAGGAGTTGGACAGGGCACGGGTGGGTTTGATGGCCCTGAGCAGCCTCACGTGAGGCTCTATCCGCACACCCTGTCCGTGGAGGAGCCGCTGGAGCCCAGCCCTGGACCTTCCCTCCTGCCTGGGCAGACCCTCACCTGCAGACCAGCCTCTCGGCCTTGGAAAGACACAACTGTGTCGTTGTCAATACGGAAATGTGAAAACTCATCCACTAAAGAGGTGTTCCTTACTCACGAGTCCTCTATCTAGAGAGGATTATCAGGTCTGTATCCATCTGAGTTTCCATCTCCTGGGTCTCTTAGGCATATAGAGCTTGAGTGCTGCTCTGTGTGCAGTCAATATAAGCTCAGCTGGTAAGTCTTCCAAAAAATAAATATAAATAAAAAAAGGAAGCAAAGCGTGCTCAGCTATTCCAAAGCTCAATCAGCTTTCATCATTGCTGCATTAGAGTGCTAAAATGGATCAGGCTTAGGGCCCAGTACCTATCAAAGCAGATTTGGATGGATGACCCTCATTTTACCATCTAGTGAATCTAATATACAAACTGTTGTTACACTTTAATGCATTATCTGTCATCATAATGAAGTTTTATTTACCATTTCCAAGAACATTTTCACTTTTAGAGATGTTATTGGAACAAGCAAATCGGCTGAATCACTAACTATCACTGAAAGCTGCCAAGCTACAAAACACGTTTGGTGCAGCCATCCCTGGGCAGGAACCCACAGTTCTTCACGGGCCATTTTTCACCAGGGGGTTGTTGTTTATTTGTTTTCCCATCTGTAGCTAAGCCTGTTGAAGGATCTGAAGGGTGATGGAAAGCCATCCTCATCCGAGTCTTGTCCTCCCTTGCAATCTCGCCTTAATTCTACCTCTAACTCTTAATGATCTACTCGTTTATTGCATTTCTCTGAGCCTCTCCCAGGATTTCTATATCCTTTTCCAGCTCCAGCTTCCTACCCAATCTCACTTTAGAGCAGCCCGTTGGGGTCTGTGTGGGTGGCACTCCTGGCACCGTGGCCCTTCCCCGAATGACCTACAGATGGTAGCCTGATGCAGGGATGCGGACGCACCTCGATACGCTCATCGTAGCTACAGCACTATTCAACAACTCATCTCAAGGCAATTCACTCCTCTTCCTGGTAATCCACTGATGTACTGATCCATAACATTTATAAGAATTTCTCGTAGAGGTGACAGTCCTGACATGGAGAATTGAATCATAATACAACAATGTGCCAATTTAGTAGCTTATGAATTCCAAGAAAAAAAAAATACAAAAGCTGATGAAGAATTGTCATAGCTGAGGGAAAAACAAGCACATGAGAGAACTAGAGCTAGTGATTTGCTATAGAAAATAAAGAGGATGAATGTGTCAGATGACAGGTAAACAAGAAATGAGTAGTAAATACCGTGTTATAACAACTTATATACAGCAACCTTTTACTGAAGCAGCTGCTTAGGAAGGGAGAAATGCCTTTGTAAATCCTGATGCAGCAGGAACGATGCAGAAGAGATCTTTCGTTCTCACCTCCAGGTCCACCTCCTCTCCCCTCCAGCAAGGCCCAGGTCCCTGTTGCTGGATATCTTGAAGCTGGCAGATTCCTAACCTGGGATCAGATCCTCTGCAGTGGTGAGATTGGATTTCTTGTTCCTTGGATATGATGCTCCAAGCAAGGAGCCATCTCCACAGCTGCTCCTGCTGGAAGCTCTCACCATGACCATGGAGCTCAGGGCAAGCTCCCGCTGGTGAGTGCACCCTGACCCGTGGTGCAGGGAGGAGAGCACTCCTGATTATGCCTGTAGTGCCCAGGTGCATATTTTCTTTAAGCTGTTTTTTTGTTTTGTTTTTTTCTTTTTTTTTTTCCATAAAATAAAAACATTTTCAATTCCTAGGCAGTTTTAACCCCAGGAATGATTTTTAGATTGACTATGCTCTTCCTGTGCCCTCTTCCCCTGTAGAAGAACTCGCATAGACCGGCCTATGCCTGCAATGGAGACAAAATCATGTGTGTGACCAGCTCCCTTTGGTTAAAACTTGGGTCTTAAATAGACAATCTAGCAGTTCCAGGAGGCAATATATTACCCACAATGAAAGGTAGGGAGAAGCATCCAACTGTATTACAAGCAGTTAGGAACACAATGTTACTTGTCCCTATTCAATGCATTTTGATGAAATAATGGAAAACTAGAAAGCTAAGAGAGTTTTCTTTCTTAATTTGTGTATGATAGTTGCTATTCTTCCATAAATTATAGCATACAGACACGGGTGTCTCTTAAAAAATCCATCACCAGCTGTAAAGGGAGGGTTTGGAGAGCACAAGGGGCTATTGCTTACGCAAACAGCTCTTTACATGACAAAGATGATGAGGAATAAAACAAAGGTAGAAAAATAAAACAAACTAACAGTGGCAACCAAGTCAGGCACTCAAAATTAGGAAATGCCAGATTTATGGTTCTCAGTTAATCCCCTCTCCTTGGTGCTATTTCTGTGGGCCTGATCCAAAATTTATTTTAATCACTGTCAGATTTATAGTCAATTCCAATGAGCTTCTAATAATGACTTAGTCACTCTATTTTTTTTTTCCATATAACTGCATTTCAGAGGCAGAAACATGCTTCTGATTCCAGGACTCTCTCCAAAATGTTAATTCATGATCTGAAATTCTGAAGCATTAAAGCTACTAGAAAGTTTTGGAGAGGAAATCATCGGGAGGCAAACAGAGCAGGAAAGCTGCAGGCCAGAAGATGGGTTGGTGGTTTTTGTTTGGTTTGGTCTGCTTTTCCCCCTTCTCCTTCCCATCAGTTGAAGTGTTGTTCCTCACAGGAAGCACGGGGCAACCTTAACCACAGCTCTTGCTCTTCCAGAGCTTACAGTAACTATTATCACTCAGGAGCATCACCTTAGATGTTCTCCATCGTTTTGCCCCAGCTGGCTAGGCGAATGGTGGGGCTGATTGCCGTGGAGGAGCCCAGCTCGTGGGTGGCAGTGGGAGCACCAGCTCGTGGGTGGCAATGGGAGCACCAGCTCATGGGTGGCAGTGGGAGCACCAGCTCGTGGGTGGCAATAGGAGCACCAGCTCGTGGGTGGCAATGGGAGCACCAGCTCATGGGTGGCAGTGGGAGCACCAGCTCGTGGGTGGCAGTGGGAGCACCAGCTCGTGGGTGGCAATAGGAGCACCAGCTCGTGGGTGGCAATGGGAGCACCAGCTCGTGGGTGACCACGCTCCTGTGCAGCCGAGAAGCCCAGGCACAGACACAGCCCCGAGGCCCTGGGGATGGGCTGCGGGTTCTAAGGCCCAGCAGCTCTTTGCTCGGGTCCATAGAGCGAGGGGGTCCCAATCTTTGCGTTCTGTTCACTTGTTTTCCACTCCTCACTCTCTTTTTGTCTCATATTTTAAAAGAGCCTTATTGTCCCTGTTCCTTGTTTCTCTCCAGTGCATCCCGGGAATGACTCTTGGATCTGCCAAAGGACTTGCACTGAAAAGTGGTCCAGAACTTACAGTCTTTCCAAAAGTGGAGAAGGGTTTTGTCTGACCACCAGAAAGTGCCTATGAGCTGCCTGTGAGGATGCACCTCCCTGAGCTGCTGCAGATCTGGTTTCCCACCCCAAATCCTGTGGCCACTAAGGGGAGTGGAGGCTGTGCAACCTGCAGGCAAACCATGACCAATCCCGATGCCCCCGTCCCCTTCTGAGTACCAAGGAAACTCCCCCGTTGGGGTTGTGGGGCTCCTGCAGCAGGTCGGAGAGCAGCCCTTGGTGAACGGGGCATCCTGGGGCTCGTGCAGGAGAGGACAGCGAGGTTGGAGCGTGGAGGAGTTTCACCCGGCACTGGACCCCGTGCGCGCTCCCTGCACAGACCACAGCGCCGCGCAGGAAACCTGGGAAAGCCCCATTAATTAACGCATCCGAGGATTTCCTTTAGAAACCGGCTGCACCTGTCGGAATCGCAAGGACGTAAATGTGTTGTAAGAAAGAGAGGCGCCTTCCCACGTGGGCTCTGCTTACACCAGCTGGTGCGGGCGCAGTCAGTGGCAAATTACATAGAGGATTTAAGGAGATGTGGTATCCACCCTGCAATGAAACGTGTGCCCGGCGCATGTTTACTGCCAAGCTAAACTGCTAATTGTGCATAAACACAATTAACAGAAATTAAAGGCATCCTCCCAAAACTGGACGATCAATTCACCACTGCATAATAGAAAATATGAAAGGCAAACAAACAAGCAAGTGGAAAAGCCAATTTCCCATGCAAACAGGGGTTGTTAAATGGTGACATTCGATTCCTCCAGCAGGTTATAGGAGCAGGACGCCCGTTTGCTGCTGCTGCATCGCAGATGTTGTGTCCAGCGCGCCAGACGGAAGCGGCTCCGGCATCGGGCCGGACTACGAATTAATCCTGTAAATTAACAGCTGTGAATGGCAAGCTGAAATGGAAGAAAGAGAAAAATCATGGCAATTTTATTTCCAGCTCCTGAGGACAGTCATCATGCACTTGTGGGATGCTCTCTGCTGTCACAACTTGCTCTGTCTGTGCTCTGGAGATGAAGAATCTTTTCTTTTCAGTATGATCAATATTTGAAAAAGACCATGTGGCAGTTTATGTGGAAACTAAAAGAATAGATGATGCTAATGGCAGGAGTAACTAGCCTACCAATTATTCAAAGAAGAGGTTTTGTTGGAAAAAGTGTCGAGAAGAAGGATACTCCTGAAGAGAAAGGATTTTTGTGTTTTAAGCTTTAAAGGACTCAAGTGAATGGATTGTGGAAAGAAAGCTCAAAGAACATAGGGAAGTAACGTGTCAACAAGATGCAAGATAGCCGTGGGGCAAAGGATGCTTAAAAAACAGCAGATGTTCTCCTCCAGGATAACTATGGAACAATAATTAAAGACAAAAACAACATCTGAACAAGAGAAAAATCAGTGAGAACAAGGAAGTTAATTAAAAAGACATTGTAAGTAATAGTAATGCCATCAACAGAGCGATGCTGAGCCCTCGGGAAGGCACTTGGAGAGGCGGCCGGGACACACTCTGGGCTGACGCAGGTGCTGAAAGGTGCCGCGGCACCAGCACCGCCTGGTTGCTCCTGGCTTGTAGGAAAACAAGTGGGAACCGTGTGGAGCAGAAAGCACATTTGCAAGCACGTTCTTCTGCTCAGAGAAATGATGCAGGCAAAGATGAACTAAGCACCAATCACTGACAATTTTTCCCTGATTTACTATCAGTAACGCACTAATGGCTGATGATGGGCTGTTATTGCTAAGAGAGACATTTCCAGAAGTCGAATAACCTTTTCAGCATCCTCACTGAAATCGCTGCTGAATTAGGTCCAATCCCATTCAGTGCCTTAACTATAAGTGATCCGGGCGGAAAGTGCACGGGGGGAGAGGGAGAAGACGTGTCCCTTGCATTGCAGTTCAGTGGCAATCTGCTCTTAAGCAGCTAAATCGGCAGAGCCTCCAAGGACAGAAGTGTTTGCGACAGTCCAAGAAGGGGCTGCCAGGGATGCACTGTGCTAGGAGCTCCTATGCACCGGCACAGTGAGTACTGATGTTCAGGCACGTTATTGAGCCCCGTGGGCTGCTCGTGTCTCCTGGTCACGGTGACAAGAGCTCCAGAGACCCTGTCGCTCTTGTGTGCTCCACATCCGCTCTGGTGGGTCTAAAAACCTTCACAAGAAACTGTAGAATAAGCGCCAGAATGGAGCTTTGCACATGAAAACAGTGACCCCCAGCCTAGCGAGGCAGCTGAGTCCTTCCACGCCAAATGATGGGCTGGCACTAATGAAATTCTGCTTTCCTGACATGCAGAATAGCTTCCTAGCTGTTTGTGTTCATGCTCCTCCAATATGAAATATGCCTAAAGTTTCATGGGTTTTCTACTGATGTTTTCTTGACATGTTTTTTTTAAACATTTTAATTCAATTTCCAGGCAATTAGAATTGAAAATTTTGCAATTGCTATTAAATTATATTATAGTCTAGTCTTTCTGTCATTTGCTACTTTTGAAAGAAAGAAAAAGAGGAGAAAAAAAATCCCTTGTTGACTGCTTCTCTACTTATCTACTCTGTCTATCAAGAGACTAATAATTTTGAAATCCAGGCACTTACCAGAAGTAAAAATCTTATGATTCACAAATTAACGCAGGGATGTTAACAAAGAGCATCATGTTTTAGCTCAGCACTTATTGTTTTAGGTGCCGCAGGTTACCTGATTTTTATGATAAAAAATCTTTCTAGTCAAAACAAGTGGGTAAAAATAAATGAAGTTTAAAGCATTATTACATTTTCTATTCATCGTCTGTGAGGAGTGTTCCAGGAAGAAGACTGAAGCAGCGGTTCTCTGCGGTTTCGGGGAAAGCAGCGCATTGTGCGAGGACACGGCGAGCGGACGCAGCCTCTCCAGGCGGGTCGGACACCCCGTGTGCTTTGCATCCTGCAGGTCATCCGCAGCAAAGCTGCCTTTCAGAAGGAAAATGAGCACAAGAGATAAGAACTGACACATTGATGCGTAGTGGAGCAAGGCTCCACCGCTTAACTCCAACAGCTCTGCACTCACTGAATGCAGATCTAGGAATTACATTCCATTTTGCTACTTGCAGCTACTTGAAAATTGCTGAAATCCAGAGAAGATATGCTAAGTAACTAGGGAGAAATGTGGACTTCTGCATTAAAATTATTCCTACTTGACTGTTACAGTGCAGCTGCAATTCATGTGTTAAGCTCAGAGGAAATATTCTGTGAACATATGTCTAAAAATTAATTTAATTTGAGTCTGTTTAGAAAGTTGCTAGAAAGTAGACTCCTGGGAATAGTCTTGCATTGGCAGGAGATGTTCTGCATGACCTAATAAATATTTCTAGTTCTAATTCCTATCATTCTTTTATATGAAATAACCTGGCGAAGCGATGCAGTGATTAGGAAAAGGGATTTGAATTTGATGAGGATTGAAAACTGGAGAATATATTGAGGAGTTGGGAAGCTGAATATAAAGAATCTCCTGATCTGTGAGCAAAAGGGAGGGACGTTCATGGGCCCAGGTGAGCTAAGAGGGCTGGTTGGGAGGACTGGTGACAAGTAACCTCGCCAATCGAGTAAGCAGGTCTCAGACCTCGTTGGTCATGGGCACATGCAAACCGCGGTGCAAGGACAATTCAGCAGCTTCTGCACTGACCTGGGATTGCCAGGCAAGTCGGCTGCTCCGAGTGATCAAAACCTGGGCTGACCTAGAAACTGCTTCCTGAGGATTTTTCCAAGCGCTTTCCTCAGCGCCGCCGCAGTGCAAGGAAGCACAAAGGCACGAGCACACAAAAGGAGGAAGCAGCAAAGACAAACCCTCTGGAGATGGTGCTCCGAGCACCGTGGCTGGTGCCGTGGAGGAGCATCTGCCGCTGTGGCTGCCAGGCTGCCCTCGTGCCCGAGGGGGAACCCCGCTGCACACCTGCACGTTCACACATAATGCCATTTCAGAGGGGATTCTCAGCTCCAAGCTGCCGCAGCCTGCCCTGCTCATGGTGGAGCACAGCTCCAGCCATTCAGCAAATCCCATGGGAAGGCTCCATGCAGGCTGGATGATTCCTGGAAAGGTCAGGCTACTGCACCCCTCCGCTGATGCAAACCTTGAACACATGATCTGTGACTTCAGTAGCTGCTCTGCTTCTGAAGCAAACACAGCATGTTTTCCTGCCCACATGTGCCGTGAACACCTTGTAGGAACACGGCAGAAGAAAGAGATCAGGAGCTGGCACAGAAGGTGCATGCCAGGGGGTTGGGCTCAAAGCAGAGGTCTCGGTCAGACTGTGTTGCAGAACTGCAGATTGGCACCCTCGGGTCCGAGAGCAGAAACTCGCCTTGTGCTGCGCCGTGCCGCGCGGGGACGAGCGCGACGCTGCTCTCCTGCCACCGTCACCCAGCCACGCGGCTCCTCTTCTGCGGGCGGGAGGAGATGGGCCCTGGGCCACCAGCTCCAAACAAGCGGTACCAACTGGTCCAGCTTCCAGACTAAATGCTGCCGTTGACCGAAACTCTGGCCTTTGCGTTTCCTTCAGCTCTGATGCACTAGTTAATGCAGCGTCAGGATGCAGAGAGAGCAAAAGGAAAGAAGCAAAGAGCCAGCCCTGCTCCTGCGTCGTCGCTGGTGGCAGGACGGGAACCCGCTGGTTTCCACAGCACAACCACACCTACATTGCAGGTTCACTCGGGTCTCACTATTTCTACTTATTCTAAGATAGCAGCTATGTCTTTTTAACAAAGCCCTTGGCTGCTCGTGTGTCCAGCACCAAGGAAGGTGACCCATGGGGTGCTGGAAGATCTAGGGGGAGCGACTGGAAGAGAGATTCACTCAGGATGGGGCAAAGAAAGGACAAAATGTGGTGGGCATGGGACTTCTGGACCCGAGCCGATGCAGCAGAGATGCCTGATTCTGGTGCCCTGATCTTGTTAAGAGGAAATGGAAATAGATTTGTTTTAGGTAGAGCAAAGCCTTCTGATATAATTCAGTGGCCAAATATTCCAAAGGCCTCAATTTTGAGGCCGAAACATAATTACGATCAATTCAGCAGACCTGCTGGCGGGTTGGCGGGCAGAGCGGGGCCGCCGGCCGCGTTTGGCCGCGTTTGGCCCCGCTGCGGAGGGACGCGGGGAGCAGCGTCCCGGCCATCACCAGGCCCGCGTCCCTGATCCATGAGGAGCTGTGATTGATTGAATTTCGCCAGAGGGAAGCGCGAGGACAGCAGCTGGTGGGCAGATAACGACATGTGCACTCATCACTTACGAGCGTGGTCCTGGTGAAATAAGCAGAAGAACATTTTTCTAACATGACCCCAAGTAATAATGCATTTTACAGCAAACAGCAAAGTGCGGCTTCTCTCTCCCAGTGACTGAAAATGCCCAGACATCCCGTAGAAGAGAGGCAGTGACATTGCTGTTAATGCTGCCAGAATTAATGTAAAGCCCTGCTGGCTCCTGCCGCCGCTCTGCGTCCCTCCCGGAGGGGACCCGGCTCTCGAGTGGCAGGTGAGGGCTGCGTCACCTAATGGCTTTCTGCAAGGCGCCCGGTGCCGCGGTGATAAATGTGCTGTGAGGAACGCGGCGTTGTGCAGCGGCCAGGGCCGTCACCGCTTCATTGCGGTGACACCCGCGCCGCGGCTGCGCTCATAAACCTTGCGGCTGGAATTGAACACCGCTGCGGGAGGACGGGCGGGACGGGAGAAGAAAATACAACGTCGTGCAACTGCCACCGAGGCTCTAACCCGGGAGCTGCGTGGATTGCGCAGACAACAGGGCGCAAGGGAAGGCACGGGGAGGATGAGACCGGGGCCAAGCCTTGCGGATGCTGGTGCAAAGAGGACGAGGCAACGTTCAGCGGGAGAAAGGACGGGGCACGGCAGGACCCACGTGCACGGGATAAGGAAGAGCCCCGCGAGCAGCTCCTTCCCTCCCGGGCTAGATGCATCCAAATCCCACAGGGGATGCACCTTCTGTTGGATGCACCTTCCTTCGTGGAAAAGAAGGAGGAATTCCTGAAGCCAGCACTGAATTCCTGAAGCCAGCACTGCTAGAGCTTTGGTCATGCAATGATAAAACACAGTGATAAAATAGCCATTGTTAAAAATGTAGATTGCTTTGGAAAACAGGCGGATAGTGCAAATGCATCCAGCCCTCAGGCTCCCTGGCCACGGGACGAGTGTCCCTGGAGGCTCCGGAGGAGGCTGCGCTCCCTGCCCAGCCTCGGGAGCGGAACCGGCCGCGTCGGCATCCGGAACCTCCCGGCTCGGTGCGGAGCCCGGGCTGCTTTTACGTGTCCACGTTTCGGTGTAGTGCGAGTTCACACGAGCTGCTGCTGCTGAATGGGGGATGCTTTACAATGCTTTAGCTTTCTGTTCCTCTGCATCTGATTTTTGATTAGGTCTTTGTGCTGCAGTTTTTCTAAATACCATTTCTGACGTTATGTGTTGAATTGAAAATGTTATTTAAATTTAATTTTTTTTTTTCATGTACACATGGACATTTATTGTCAGACCAGAAGGAGAATATTTTTCTGGAAGATTATGAAAGGTGTAAACTTTCTGAAGAAGATTTTAGCACGTTTGTATTTAATAGTTTTCTATTAAAAAAATGCACTGCATCGTGAGCAAATATCATAAATATGAGGGGGGAAGAAAAAGCATTTCTAAAGGCACCGCGTAACCTTCCAGATTTCCCCTCCCCAGGGCTGCCCCTTTGCCCTGAGGGCCTATTCCGGTGGCAGCAATGGCACTCTGAAGGAGCATGGCTTGGTCATGCTTGTGTACCTACATCTCCTACCTCCTCCAGACTGGCTTGGAGATCCACTAACGAAAATAACAAATAATAAACCCAATAGCACAGTGCTTAATCCGAACGCGGTTTTTCCCCCGACCTCCCCGTGGTCCCTCCGCCAGGGCCGCTCTGTGCTCGGCGCCGGCTCCCGGCCGGTCCCGCACGGACACGTTTATCCCCTCTCGGCGCCGCTAACGCGGAGCAGCGGGAGCCGCACGGATCCGGGCACTTGGAGGCTGCTCACACCTCCGATGAGGCTGGTCACGACGATCTCCCCCTGACTAATGAGACTGTAGCTCTGATGTAACAGCAGGTGTCCGTGTTTTGTGCAGATAAATTTAGCATCCTGCAGCACACTTTAGTGTGCTTTAAAGAGTGTGATATCATGCTTCATCACGGGATAGCATGATGCCATGGCTCCAGGACCATTTAATCCAAGCAGTTTGACACAGATACGAACCAGTAAAGCCAGGGCTCCTCACTGTCCTGGCACTGCATATATTATATTCCCTATGGAGATATATATGTATATTTCCTATGGATTATGGAGCACGTGGAGGCACAGATACAGCACCAGACACGCCCTCGGCAAAGTGCTTTCTCATTGCTGTAAGAAAAATGGCAATTTGACATTAATCTGGACTTACTGGAAACATTAAACCTTGCTCCCTGTTAAAGCACTGCTTCCATTAACAGGAGCAGCTCAGCAGGCCGGGAAGGGAGAGGGGCTCTGGGAGCTCCACACCGGAACCGGTGCCGTTTTCCTGCAATCGAGGTAGGTGCGGTCCTGTTTTCTTCTTCTTCTCCAATGAGTCAATGCTCCAGGACAATCTTACCACTTGTGAACATACCTCTGCCTACCAAAAACCTAAGGGGAAGAGACTGTTAATTTCTATTCCAAAAACCATGAGTGATTTGGCAATGCAAGACGCAGAACTTTCTTCTTTTTGGGCCTGGCGATCCCATCCCAATTTGCTGAATCTTTTGACTCATTGCTGGAGCATCACACACGAGCCTTTCCCTGCCACCTGGATGCAGGTTATCGGGATATCGCTGCGCAGCCGCCCGTGACCCGCAGAGCTGCAGCTCCTCTGCACATTTCTGCCTTCCCCATTTCTGCAGTGCGTCTGAGAGGCACATGCAGTGTTTGATTTATTCTCTGTTTGCTTAATAACAAATGATTATGTGTCTCCTACCTGTGATTTATAACTGCGAATCACCTTCCCCCTGTAAATCCCTGCGTGGTACCTGCCGCTCTCAACACTTATAAATCTGCAGTGTTATTCTGCGCCTGGCAGGTCAGCCCCAAATCGTCAAGCCTTTGCTACGAAAGTCAGCAGAGCCAACAGGAGGACTCGGGAATGATGCAGAATTTGATGAGCAGGGTGGCAGGACGGATCAGCACCATCCCGGTGACAGCTGATGCTCATTCCCACAGAAGGCCGTGGTGCAACGGCCTCTGGAAGGGGCTGCCCGCTGGCACCCTCTTTGCAGACTGTCGTCCCTGTTCCTTCCTGATCCCTAGTGCAACCCTGACAAAAAGGATTCCTGGCTCATTTTGGGCAGGAAGCCCAGGAAAGCTGTGGGACCCCCTGCTCCGGGCAGTGTTGGGTGTCCCGGGTGACCCTGCGCAGCCGGAGCGGGTGGATGAGGATGAGGAAGGAGCTCTGCACCGCGAGCATGTGGGGCTGGCCCTGGCCAGGCACCTCGGGAGATCCCTGTCCCTCTCCAGGGGCAGCCGGTGGCTTTGCAGGCACTGCCGAACTTCGGAGCAAGGAATTATTGATAGTGCTGGGTTGCACCAGGAATTTTGAGCCTGGAAAGAGAGTTTTGTGAAGGCAAATAGTGTTAGCTTCAAAGCAGAAGTCATTGGACCTTCACGTGTTCCCAGTGCCTCCAAGCGGGACTTTGATCCAAGGCCAGCGTGGTGGGAAGCCCGAGGAGCAGCCCTGGCTGCTCGAAGATGCAGAGACACGGCGTGGCCTCCTCGGATCAATCCAAAGACTTTATCCACATCCCTGACACTTACCTGTAGGAAGAGGGATCCTTCCTGCATTCCTCCCAGGAGAAAAAAATACCCTCCTCTCTGGCCGGGGTGAGGGATAACGAATGAAACAGAGGTTGCAAGTCATTTTGTTCTCAGGAATTAATTTGTCCGTGGTTGGGAACAGGTCCCACGTGCACATGGGAGAGGGGCAGAGACAGAGGTCTGGGGGGGACCAGTATCCCCCTTCCCGGCACGTCTGGGCCCGGGGCTCCCCTCCGGCAAGGACAGCGCGGGAGACGCGGAGCCTCCCGAGCATCCCTGCTCCATCGCCGGGCGTTCCGCCCTGCATCCCGCCGGCCTCCGGCTGCACCGGGCACCGCTGCAAACCGCCTCTCCCCTGGCCCCAGCAGCACCAACGCTCACGCATCCCTAAAATGCATAATGCAGCAGCTTTATTCCAGGTGATAAATAAAGGCCCTGTTGTCAGAGATTCAAGTTGTTGTTCCTGGGTTTTTTCTCCTCCTGCCTTGGAGCTTTAGAAGCGCATTTGAAAAGTTTATTTAATCCATCCAGCACACAGTCCCGGGAGAACCACGGCTTCAGCTTTAATTCTCTGCTGACGCTTGCTGGAGCCTGCACGGCGCCAGGGCTGCAGCTTTGATGCTGGGAAAGGGCTTGGATTGCAAGCCGGGGATAACGCGATTAATCAGCGCCCGTCCCCACGGCAGGGCAGGCCGTGACACAGCCCGGCCTGCTGGGCCTCCCTGCAGGGCCCGGGGCAGCGGAAACGCCGCCGATCCCCGGAGCCGGCGCTCCGGGAGCCTCCCGGCCCCGGCGCACGGACACTCGTTGGGGCTGGATTTACCCTTCCCGCAGCTATTCCCTGGCATTGTGTGGAGTTTCTGCAAAGTCGCCTGCCAAATCGCATCCCTTTTTCATCTCGGAAAAATATAAACATCTGGGGAATAGTTAATTACTGGCACTGGTAATTAATTAGCTCTACATATTGCTTTTCGTTTGGGATGCAACTCAGATGATAAATAGTATATTTGAATCTACAAATCCATTAAAACTAATAGAATTGTAAAAGCTTTTTCTCTCTAGCTATTATTTTGTACCGAATGGGCTACTCCAAAACACCACATAAATGTAATTTATTTTCACTGCAGTGTCAACTTTTACTATTTCAACAGTCATGAGCATGTCGGGCTTCCTATTACAGCATCCTTTTACATTTAATTGTAAATTAGCTATAACACTCACTGCATTCTCTGGAAAAAAATTGCCATCCTAAATTACATTTTCTTTGGTGATTCTCATCATCCATTTCGAATTAGGGGTTCCCCAGTGTCCGTGCATGGTCCTTGCGCCCTGGTGCTCGCGGGTCCCGTCTTGCGTGGCCCAGGAGAAGGGGTTTTGCATCGCCCTGGCCACCTGAATCCACGAGTTCTCGTGTCAAACACTCTCTGCACGTGGTTCAGTTGCCTCCAACCCAAAAAAAAAAAAAGAATCCTTCTCATGGTGACCTCCCCTGCACACACTGGTGCTCACAGTTTCCCCTATGACTTTCTAGAAAAGACTTCAGAAAAGTCACTTTCCCTCTTCCACGTAACTGGAAGCTGCTGTGTTATTACCCAAACCACACCGGGTTGGTTTCTTGTCATTTCTCATTAGAAATTCATCTTCAAACAAGGACTGTTATTTCCCACGACTCGTTTTCGACGTCCCAGATTTACACAGAGCTGTTCAGCCTTATTTTTTTTTTTTAGGCTGAAAAAGCCTCATGCACTAAAACATGATTTGCTAATTCCACAGGATCAACGAGAAGCCCAGACTGCCCCAGCTGGGCTGGCTCCTGAGGGCTCCCACCACAGCGTTTGCTCGGGTCCTGCACTCCTGCTCATGGCACACGACGAGCCCAGAATAAATAGTCCTTGGTCCTTGCTCTCATGGCCACCGTTGTGGTCCAACAACCGCCACCTCCTGGATCCTTGCTCAGTTAAAAGAGCGGAAAAATCAGGAACAATAATTCCTGAAAAGCATGAAAGACAGTAGAGAAACAGAGAAAAATAGAGGAAAGATGGTTTTGCACTGTTAGCGGTTACATTTCAAAAGGAAACAGGGAGCTGAGCGTGCAGGAAATGCCCGTTTTGGCAGCAGTCCCGGCAGCAATCGGCGCTCACGGCAGGGCCCGGGACACCCTCCGTCGAGGTCAGACCCTTCCGCGGCGCCGCGCTCGCCCTATCAAAGCCGCTCTCTCCTGAGGAAGCTGCAGCCGTGATTGGAATTCGGGGGAAGGCGATGTCAGGCACGTCGCCTGCTATCCCTGGAAATACGCCGGGGCAAACACCAGCTATTTCATGGGAAATTTATTATATATATATATATATATATATATTTAGATCACTCCCTAGGAAGTATTTTGACCAGATGCTTTTAATAGAAACATCTGCTTTTTTAAGAACATTTCAAAGAGGGGAGAAAGAGAAAAAAATGCCAACTTATTAAAGAAATTGTGTCCTGTGAGTGCCAGGTTTGGAAGCTAACTGTGTGCACACAAAGGAAGAAGAACTTGTTTTACTTTTAGGAAGCCCACACTAACAGGCGGATCTGGAGAACATGTTTTTAAAGAATTACACCAGCATTTTAGCTCTGTGAAGGCAAATGATCACCAGGCGATAGTTCAGGTTCTGAATTAAAATCAGAGCTCATGCCTCTGGAGGAAAGCAATTTATATGGGAATTATGCAAACGCTGTCTCCTGGAATGCTAGTCACTGCTCTGACATGCCCAGCAAACCAGGTTGGAGGTGCAAAAAGGAGTCCTGGCCCCCCTGCAAGCCCAGCACAGATTGTGGCATCTCATTGCACATGGTCCTTGTGCCAGTGCAGGATGGAGCCCAGCTGACCACAGTGTGCCCATCACCATTTCCAGCTGACAGGGTTGTGCCCATCACCATCCCCAGCTGACCATGATGTGCCCATCACCATCCTCAACTGCTTTGGTGTGCCCATCACCATCCCCAGTTGACCATGGCGTGCTCTCCCATCACCATCTGCAGCTCACCACAGTGTGCCCATCGCCATCCTTTCCTTGCTCGCCCAAGCCACGTATGGGGCTGCCAACTCCTGGAGCGGTGAACACACAAACTCGTGTCCAGAAACCACCCGTCATCATTAGTGGCCCTCAGCACAACCCCGTGCTAAAGGTGCTCGTTAAGGAGCCGTCGCGAGGGGTCGGAGGAGCCGCCTGCGCTGCAGAGCGAGGCGAGCGCGGGGAGAGCAGGAACTGACGGCTCCAATGCCAAAGTTCAGCCACCAAGAGCAGCATTCGCCAGATATGCAGGGAGTCAAAGTGCATTTGGGCTAGTCACACCTTTTATGGCATTGTAATGGGGGTGTGAGACCCTTTCGACCAAAAAATCAGAGAGCAAATAAATTATAATTTAAATGCTTTACTTTACACTGGTATCTGTTTCAATTCTTCATATAAAGACTTTTGTTGCTTTTTTTTTCTTCTGAATATATTTTAGGTTTGACTCATTTAAATATAGTTGGTGTTTTCCTTAGGGAAAAAAAAATCTGAAACATTTGTTCAATCATTTTTATTTTTTCTTTGCTTGATGCTGATGAGAAAGAAAAGTTTTCCTTTTTTTTTCCTTGTTGGTTATTCCTGAAGTTCCCCAGTAAAAGACCAGGTTTGGTATCAAGCCAGGAAATTACCCAGTTCTTTAGAGTTCTATACTGAGTAACTCTTTAGCCTACAGGTAAAACAGAGTACATAAGATTAAACTGTTTGTGCTTATATATGCCTCAAAATAAATGAATAAAAGATGGCTTGAAGTATGCAGGAATATATAGAAATAATTAAGTCTGAGTATGGCATTTGGAAATAGCTGCCATGACTAAAGCCATGTGGGTCTATTTTTATTAACTTTCTTCTTAAATGAACTCTAAGGACTATTTAGACAATAGAAGTAAAATCCATAACATAATCAAAACATAAAACTTTTTTCCCCTTCCAACTTCTTTCCAGGTCTTTCATTTGCAGCACGCTTGTGCTTGCTCCTTCTCCCATTCTCCCATATGAGTAACAATAATCAGTTCCCTCAGATATTGCCAGAAAATAAAAACTGCCCCTTGCAATCTGAAATTCAAAAGTGAGGTCCGTGAAGAGCAAAACAAACGCAGACGAGACTCAAATTATAATTTTGTTTGTGATAGCCTAAAGCATCAGTGGAGACATGTGTACTCTGTGGGGCTTCAGCACTTACGAGCTGGAAGAAAAAATCCTATGTTGCCCAGAAAACCTGTCGCAGTGTCAGTTCTGCCTGTCTGAGTGGCATATCAGCTGATTTAAGGCAATCTGCAGTGATCTCAGGACTTGTTTAAGAGGCCTATATTTCTCTGGGCCCTATAAATTGCAATGGCAATGCAAAGGTATTGGCATGCTTATGGGAAATGAAAGAGATGATCAAATTCTGAGCACCTGGTGTGCGGTCTTAACACTCTTATACATACCTAATATTGCTACAATTTACCATATGCACAGTGAATAAAAGAGCTGAGAAAAGGCAAACAAAGCCTTCTCCCCACTTAAGGAATGGCTGGATTTCAGGAAGCAGAGCTTTTTCCAGCCAGAGCTCTCTTCTAATGCATTTCCCTTGTAGTTTTTATTGTTCTCTGCCTTGCATGCACATTTATTTAAGTGTTGTATATTTTCGCGAACCAGGCTTACAATGCATACGCACTCAGCTGTGCTTATCTGCAAAGATAATTTTGCCCTTGTGGCTACTTTTTGTTCCTTTCAAAATGTCACATGCCGTTTTCTTCGTGCCAGGCTGCTGCCTATTAAGGCAATATTTCAGCACTATAATTCTTCTTAAATAAACCTCTGCGCGTGGGCGGGCGCCTGCGGCTGGGGATGGTTCCCCCAACGCGCCGTCCCTGCCGCGGCGCTCCGGAGGACGATGTCCCGGCAGCGAGCGCTTCGTGCCCAGCATGGATAGAGGGCGGCCCCATTCCCGGATTTGTGCGTATCCCCACGCTCCGCCACCGGAGCCGCCTTCCCGCTGCCCTCAGAGCCTGCAGTTTCTCATCATCTTCACAGAATCGAATTATTATGGTTGGAGAAGACCTTCAAGATCGTCGAGTCCAACCGTAAACCCGTCACCATCCTGCCTGCTAAACCACGTCCCTAAGAGCTTCATCTGCACGTTTCTTCAGCACTGCCAGGGACTGTGGCTTCATGGTTGGAGATGTTTTATTTCTCCCTGTACTCTGTTTGCATGTTGCCCTGGACCACAGAGCCCCGTGGTGTGCGGGCTGCAGTGCCACATGCTGCCATGGAGCAGCCTCTCCAAACCTCCTACCTCCCAAACGTACCAGCTGGTTGCGAACTGCCTCCTGGGCATGGCCCATGGGTGATCCACTCCCAAATCCCACCCGGGATTTTCTGGGGGAAATAGGATTTTTGAGAAGAACTCCTCCTCGCTGGTCACTTTGGTGCAGTGAGCTGGTATGAAGATCCCTGTGCCCTGGACCCGACCTTGCTGGTGCGTTTACCCTGATCCGGGGCATGGGAGCCTGCCCGGCTCGTGCTGAGATCAGCTGCAAGCGGCGACACCGTCTCCAAGCGGGGGATGGCTCGAGCCCCTGCCGAGGGCCGTGTTCCACCTAGGATGGGCTGTGCTTGCTCCGTGGGAGCTGGAGGGCTGTCCTGGCCCTGCCGATAACTCAGTTGTAGCCGGGAGGTGCAGCCGGTCCAGCCAGGAACGGACAGCCCCGCCACCAAGGCATCCCCAGAAACACCAGCAGGTTCCAGTCAAAGCAATATCAAGGTCTCGTTATAGCCAAGCGACATTTAGTGCATCCGAAAAAATAAGTTGTTTTGACTTTGGACGCAGTCCTGTGCCACGTGCTCTAGGTGACCCTGTGTGTGCAGGGGGGTTGGACCGGATGACGTCTAGAGCTCCTTTCCAACCTTAAGCATTCTGTGATTCTGTGATTCTATGAACAACAAATGCACTTTTTTTCACTGAGAGCTTTCCCGAGTGTTTTCAGTGATGTGTGCAAGTCAATACAAGACTCATAATATTTGTGCCAAATTGTGTCATATTCATGAACACAGAAGTATTAAAAACATTATATGCACAAATCAGCTGTATACTTTAACATCTGTTTCGCTTGTACAGAACAAGTAGTGACCATTTGAAGAAAGCATGCAAAATATTTGAAATTACCACTGTCAGGAAATTAGTAACACATTTCTTTTTACTCCATTTCAGCAACTGTAAGACTCCTGCTCTCCGTTTCACTGAGAAAGGTTGGTGGAGTTAATAGCCAAAAAGAAGGCAGAGCAGGCAATCTATGGATGAAGATAATTGTATTCACATGATTTAGTATAATCATTTAAGAGAAAGGGGATAAATGGTGAGGCATAGAGCCTGTAGTTCTGCAGCATAATTTTATTATTGTTTACTGAAATTGGCTTCATCTCAGTTACTTTAGCCCTTAGAAAGTTTGAACAGATGGCCTCTCTTGCTCTAACTGTATATCCAATTTAGTTTGCATGACTTTTTGATTAGGTGTATTTGAATTAATGGGCTTCTCTATGTGTGTTACATCATCAGGTTAATGGTGGTTAAAAGATGGTCGTATGTATCAATCCTCCACTGGCCAGGAGTCGAAATTAAATGAAACTTACTGTGAAAAAATGGTACTGAACAGCAGAATAACTTCAAGGGATAAACAGATTTATCCTTACTAAATCAGGCGCAGCTCTTTGCTATCTAACCTGCGTATCAAGGGAAGTGAATAATGCCTAGGAGACTGATTAATCATTACATCATATATATCACCAGCATGATAGGAAATCAACTTTCTTCTTTGAGTCTTTGGAAAGAAAACTAAAAATTCAGTAAATTCAGTATTTCTTCTCAGACATTAGAGAAATAACGAGACAGCCTTCCTGTTTTCCCTTGGAAAAGATTTTATTTTTATTAAAGTGCTTTATCAGTTAAGTGCAAGGATTTCAGCCTGGGCTTGCAAATGCATTTTCTGGTTTTTGCGGCTTTGGAAGGAGGAACCATGGAACACAGAGAAGATGTTCAGGGATGCATTAAACTTTCCATTTCTTCCCATGGTCCAAATGCTCTGTTTAATTGCCGGAGCTGGTCAAACTGCAAAGCAGCATTCCCAAACATCTGTTCAAGCACCAAAAAGCAGCAATTTCATTTGAACTTGGCCATTTCTTTTCCTCTGCAGTGTTCACAAACATCCATAAAGAGAGGTCTATCTTCCTAGAAATGTCTGTGGAATGGATTATTTATATGCAAATGCCCATCCGTATCTGCATGCAAACAAGGGCCTTTGTGGCTAATGAAGATGCTTTTATGTTATTTTTGCTGATACTTAGAAGTAAGGTTGAAGAAACAAAATCACGTGCCCAAACATATATCAGGAGGAGCGAGCAGTTAGTGTGCAGCAGAACAGCTGCCAGGAACAAATTTCATCCCACTACTTTATTTTTGTTGTTTTTCCTCCCTATGTTTTTAAGACAATTTTATCTATATGCTTATGTTATAGAGAATTTCAATCAGTCATCTTACCACAGTTATTCCCATATTCAGGGACTCATTAAACGAACACAAAAAGTCTCAGTTCACCAGGGCCAGAGGCTAAAAGCTTCGACAGGCTGAGATACAGGAGGGGGCGGGTTATTTTATTTTATTTGGCAAAAATCAAAATAATCTGCTTTGCTTTCCATCTTGGCCCAACTGGCACAGCTCCTAGGTGGGGGATCTCTGCCTGGTGCCCCTTTGGAGAAGGGAAAAACTCTCTGGCATAGCTGTGGCTTGTTCTGGGAATCCTTTTAGGGATCACTTTAACTCTATGACCGGGCAAAACTCTGCTGCCCAAACCTGCCCACTTTTCCTCCTCTTTGATGCTCCAGGAGACTCCTGGAGTTCTCTCACCCATGCTCTGCTGTTACGTTACATGATGCTCTCCCCTAACACCTCACCTATCCCATGGAGAGAACAAAATGTCGATTTTTGGCCCGTGTTTGGCTGCTAGAAGCGAGGAGCCTTGCCCGGTCCTTGGGTGTCAGCTGGGCTCTGGGTCCTCGATGGAGTGTGTGGGGCCAAGACACAAAAATGCTGTTACCCAGCAGCTTTCATAGAACAAATCTGTACATTTTTAAATTAAAATGGGGAGTTTTTCCAACCATTTCCCATGTTTCACTTGGTAAGTTCTAAAAAGTCTCTGGATCTTCATTTTTTTTATAAAGAGGGTCATTGTGTTACAAAAGGTCAAGTTCTAAATGAGAAGTGTTGAAATGTCTCTGGATTCTGTCTCTGTTCTGTTAACCTTGTAGCTTGAACAACTGTGGTAGATCAAAAATGTCTTTTAGGATCATTTTTTAACTCCAAGAAAAGCTCAACAGTCGCCCCTACAGCTCCCTTCCATCTGATCCTACCCATGCCATGCTGGAGACTTCCCAAGACAGGTTTTTTCCCACAGGTTATAGAGATTTGGGATTTCTGCATCATTGCTGTCAAAGTTTTAGAGCTATTGCCTACCAACAGTAACAGACAAAATAATAAAAATAAGCAATAATAATGAATAATTGATATTTCCATAAGATTCTTTCAAGCTGAGTTATCTTAGGATGCCACTCTGCTAAAGTGGAACCCGAGCTGCTGCTGCTACCAGAGAGACTCCCGCAATCACCATGTGTCTCCTGCCATTCCCACCCCATGACCAGGCGCTGCTTGGGCCTGTTGGGTCATGGGGACCCTTGGGGACTATGCACGGTGGCCAGCGTGGCCAACCATGACCACCGCGACACCCACGAGCCCAGCAGGTCCAGCTTAACTCAAAGCCTAGTTCCAAATTAGTGATAGATGTAGCATTCCCATTTGGAGATGGCATTTGGGGATGTTTCTGAGGACGGGCATCAACACGCACGAGTTAGTCGCTAGTTCCTTCAGTGGACTCAGTGTGGCAATGAGTAGGGACAAAATCCATCCCAGATCCTTCCTAAAAGCCGCCTCAGCACTTTGTCTCACAGTGCTATTTAAAACAGGCCAAAGACAGCCCTCCTGCATATCGTGCTTGGCATCAGCCGCTGCAGGTTTGATAAGATTCATTCTCGCTTTGCTCTGCCAAATACGACACCTCTAGATTGATAGGATTTCTCCCAGCTCGGCAAGTCTCTCTGCAAAGCTCCCAGTTTATCTCCTCATTATGCAGGAGATTTTCATCAGCTCAGGGAGAGCAGTGCAGAATTCCAGATCTCACTCGTGGCCGTTGTCCTGGCTGCACACGAGCTGGAGGAGCAGCCGCCTCTTCCCAACGGGACCAAGGGGAACATCCGAGTTCCCTGCTGGGACCAAGGGGAACATCCGAGTTCCCCGCTGGGACCAAGGGGAACATCAGCTGCCCAGGGTCTGCAGCGTGAGTCCCCTTGCCTCTTGGGGACCTTCCTGGCACTTGCACCATGAAGTCCTATCAGCAAAACCTCTGATTTTGGTCACGGATCTCTACAAGCCCCTCCAGGAATTGCCACAAATGGGTCTGCCGTGGATGCTTGCCGCTATTTTGGCAATGGGTTTTGGTTATGGAGGTTTTTCTCTGGAGGTTCGAAATTCTCCCTTGAATTCCCCATGCTGGTACCCATCTTGGTAGTCCTCCAGCATGTTAGTTGGATGACGAATAGATAAGCAAGGGTGAGCAGACAACTCTTACACATGAACTCTTATTCATAAACCACTCACTGCATCCCCAGACCTTGTTCTGGAGCTCCAGCAGACCGGGCACTTCCCAGAGCAGATCTCAGCTCCCGTGGCTGCTGTGGGTCGTGTCCATCCTTGTTAGTCTTTGGGGTCAGCACTGCGTGTTGCCCTTGCTGGCATTCGGCCTATGGAAGCAGCAATAAGCGAAGTAATCCCAGGTTTCCCCCACACAGCCCAACCACAGAGCCATTCCATAAAGCTTTTATTTGTGTTATCCTTCCTCCTCCTCGGTTTTGAGTAGGTTGAGGCAGCACCAGACACCTGCAGCTCATTGCAAGACAAGCAATGAGATAGGATGGGGCCGTTGCAAAGCGCTTTGGTGGCTTGACCTGCCACCCCACCAAGAGATGTCCACACAACAAGGAGCCCCATCAATAACTGAACACGCACAGCTCAGAGAAACAAAGTTATCCAAAGTTATGCAATTCCAGACACCGCAGGGGCAGGTCCTCTGCATGCTGAGCCCAGCAATGCTGCCTCTTAAACCACCCTTAAAAAAAAAAAAAAAGAGAGAGGCAGGAAAAGGAGCAAATCCTTTGCGGCTGCCGGGATCTGTGCTCACCTGGATCTGCATTGTAGTGCTCTGATGCTAATGGATTGTGAAACCTGTAATTAGTCCATATCATTCATTATTAAATCTCTCATTTAGCCTTAAAATGAAACGGCTAAAATGAAAAGACTTTGTTTTGTATGCTATTTATGTAACAGTTATTAATCTTGTTTAATTATAATTATTTTATTTAGAAGGTGCCCCTCTGTTAAGGTGCTTGGGAAAGCTAAAACAAGCAATTAAAATATAGTAATGGGAAAAGCATGAACTGAAACCCTGTAAATGCAAATCTTAAAAGCAAAACATGGCAAAAACAGTTAACAACAGAAGTGGGAAGCTTGCGTCAGAGGAAAAAATCTTAAGACTTGGAAAAGTCAAGAAAATTGATGCACAGGTACTATCGCATGGGTGCATTAGGCGCATAGCTGCTCGCACCTTGCTCTGCACCAGGAATGCACAAGCGCAATTCCTTAACAGTGCAAGAAGGAGATCGATGAGCCCGTCTGGGGGTAGGAGGAGGCCCTGGAGCTGGTTGATCCTATGGGGCACCGGTGGGATGGGGCAGCGTGGAATGTCCTGGGCTCTGGCCGGGTGCCGGGCGCGATGTGCAGAAATTGCACCTCGCTGCAGAATTCAGGCTGCAAAACTTTATTGTGCTGGTTTCAGCTTTCACCATTTCCTGCTTTTTACAGTATCATTTCTACATCTTTTTGCTGGAGGCTGTCTTATCTATTTACAGTGAATCTAATCTTCCTATCTATTCCTCCAAAACGTTTATGGAAAAAGAAAGAAAAAAAAAGCCCTAAACCAAGCACTTTTTTATTATTATTATTAAAAAGCTTGAAATGAGATTGGAGCAGTGTGACTCATAACACGGGGAGCTTGTCCATGGGGAGCACCACGGTCAGCGTCGCCGGCCTTGGTGTCCTGCAGGAGGGAGCTGTTATCTCGCTTATCCGACCTCCTCCGAACCACAGGGTCTTTGATTCCAGCACTCCTCCTGTGTCACGTTCGACAGGCTGCATTTAGATCAAGCACACCGTCTCTAAAAAAGGGGGAAAAATCGGTCCCGATTCAGTGATGCCAACGGGCAGAGCGGTCGCCGTTCTGCGGTTGGCCCTCGGTGCTGTTAAGGATGAGTTTCCAGCTGTGGACAGGGATTCTGAGCTGTTTCCACTCCCTCTCCCACCGGGACAGAGGCCCCTGTGCCGCTGGAAGGGCTCCCTGGTGCACGCAGGCTGCAAGGCCAGGGCTGGGGGCTCTGGATCGCCCCATTGCTGCAATCAAACTCCACTGTTTTGGGGGAGATGTGCTTTAACAATCGCCCAGTCTATTCTTCTTCTTGGATAACTGAAAAATACTGCTTGTTTGAGCAGAAATGCAACTTTGGGGGGCTCTGCTTTATTTTTAATACCAGCAGGTCAGGAAGCAGGAGGAGAAAACCCATGTGAAACCCATTCCTGCAGTGCCGTTTCTGGGAGCCTCCCTGCTCCGATGGCCCCGTCCATCCCGAGCAGCTCCTGGATCCTCAGCTCCGGTCCCCACGGCCACGAGAGGAGCCCCCGGCACCACGTGGAGCTCCTGGTGACCACAGCGAGCGCCGTGACCAGACCCGGAGCCGTGGAGAGGTCCCCGCGGTGCCAAAGGGGACCCAAACCGCTCCCCGGGTACAAAAAACAAAGTTTTTCCTTTCTATCTTTCTTTCCGCCCCCCCCCGCCATTTAAGTACTTTAAATCACATATCTGCAAACACAAACGGAATTAAAATCACCTTCTGTCCTTCAAAAGTAGTTGCCTTGTTATAACAGTGCCCAAACAGAGGAGTTTTAAAAATCATTTCCATCCAATCACGATGATTTACCGTGCATCGCTGCATAAAGCAGCCCGATAAATTCTCCCTACATCTAAGTCCTTCAGTTTTTTTCCTATCCTATTAGAGCAGTTAAGTCAGGGCTAAAAATAATTTAGACTCCACTACCCATATCCAAAATATTTAAATCAATCCACCATTGACCAAGAAAAGGTTTTGTGTTCCACCATCCCTAGCAATAAATAATTCCGGATGTATATTGCATAAATGTCAGATTTGGGGTTTTAGTTGTTTAACTTTGTGTGTATCATTGGAAATGCCACCCTGCAAGCAAGTGACATTAAATTCTGCAGCGTGGTAAGGTGAAAGCACATTAAAGGGAGGATTAACTTCCGCAAATAGTGTGATCCAGGCTCCTCCAGACATCCCCTCGCTCGCTGCTGCACAGCTTCTCCAGCACCATCGTATTGGGAAGTGCAAGGACCCACGCACACACCAACAGCACATGCAGAATGGGGCTATGTACAACCCTCCTGCACCAAGAATCGTGGCAAAATTCCTAAAAACATCACAGTCTTTGCTCAACTGGCATTACGCACCCCATCTCTCAACACTGCCGCAGAGCAAACCTGGTAATTATTTATCTGCTATTGCTGATCAGGTTAGCTTGCGAACTCGGGTGGAAAGAGCTCAATATTTTTATTCTTCTTTCTGTTACGGTGGCATTTGCTTATGCAGAAATGCTGGGGATTTTTATAATTCGTCATGTTTTATGAAATTGGCTGAAACTAAGAAGAGAGAAAATTTATGCAAATGAATGGACCTAAAAGGAAAGAAAAAGCCCTTTACTAGGAAACGAATTCTTCAGACATCCCCTAAAAGGTGGACATGGAAATCGCGTGGTGCGTGTGGCCGGGGCTGGGCAGCAGTCCCACCGGGATCCCGGTGCCACGCTGGTTTTCCTCACTTTCCTGAAATTCCAGATTCCCGCGGCAGGGCTGGGCTCAGCCATGAGTTTCCATTGGGAAACTGCAGCTTTCCTGCAAAAACGCTCTGAATATCCGGGAAGGAAGAAATGAATTGCCTCTAGGGCAAGCAGAGGCATGTGGAGGGAGTCTCATTTCTCAGCCTCAATTTTATTTTGAAAAATGCTACCTGCCATTACTGGGGTGAGCATGAAGCTTAATGAGCACGGGAGTGCTGAGGGGCAGCTGGGGAGTTCCCAGGCCAGGGAACAGCCCCCAGCACCAGCACCCAGGGCTGTGCACGTTTGGGAACGGCCCGTTTGGGAACGACGACCCGTTTGGGAACGTCACCGCAGCACCTGGGGTTCCGGGGAGCGCCGCTCCTGAGCCAACCCGTTTGGGAATGTGGCAGCAGCCTCGCTGTGGGCTCTGGTCCCGGCACGGGAGCACCAGCAATAGTGCGACAGCTCAGGCCAAGAGCAGAAAGAGGAGACCTCAATCCCAAACAACATTTTTTTTCTAAAAAGAAAACATTTTGCTTTCCTGATATGATCTGTGAATTTCTTTTCCTCTCATGCTGCTGCTGGAAGGTAAGTGGAAAGTAAAATCGCCAAGGGGAAAATTGATACCTGGGCCAGGGGTTATGCCTTGTTCCAGCACCTGCATTCCAGTGCTCCTTGGAGGAGCAAGGATGAAGAAATCCAATGTTCTGGGTTTTGCTCGCCCCCCCCCCAGAGCAGCCTCAGCTCAGGCTGCGCCAGGACGGCGGGTGCAAAACGTCCCCCCGACCACACGTGTTGGAGGAGGTTTTCCCACTTTTGCCCGTGTTGCTGCAGTGCCCCCCTCTCCCCACGGTTGATCATTCGTAACCCACCTTTTACCCCCCTGCCAGCACCTCTTCCTCCTCCCCATGGACGCACACAAACTCCTCCTCGGCAGCAGCCTTTTCTCAGCCGGCTGCACAGACGAGGCCCTGCAGCTGCCCACAAAAGGCTTCAAAGGCTCAGCTCACTTCTGCAGTTCCTCTTGGCACATTTTCTGCCTGTTTCCAGAACTGGGATGTGCAATAGGATATGTATTTTCCTGTATCTGTCTCACAATTTCCATGCGCAGGGCAAAACTTCTTAAAGAAGCCCAAATCACTGAAATATTTATAAGGCAAGAACAAAAACTGCAAAGGAAGGTATTTATGCCCAGAGACACAGGTGGATGTTGCTGCATTAAAGGACTGTCTCCAGGAAAGCAGGTGGCCTCGGTGGCAGTGTTGCATGGACGATCGCAAGGTTGGTTTGAACACACTTTTAAAGGTAGTTCTGTGGATTTTAGCTAAAACAGGAACTGTGGGACATGTCCTGGCTTGCACCTTAAATGTCCCAAGCAATACAAAAATAAGGCAAATAAATGAATAGAATAAAATAAACAGCCCTTAGTCAGAATCACCTGTTACTGCAGAGGGTAACAGAGATGGGCAACGACTGCAATTAGACAGCAAAAGCAAAGGGGAGTCTTTTCTTGCCTCTGCTTTGCAACTGCTATTAGCTGTGCATTGGCACTGGAAAATAAATGTTAGAAAGGGAATGTAAAGGCAAATGTAAATGCAAAGGCAGCGTGTGAAACGTTGTCCCGGGGCTGTCCCGGGACACGGGACAGGAGCCCCGCAGCAGCCGCTGCCCTGCACGGCCGCCTCTGCACTCCTGGTGCTGACCGCTTTGCTCTGGATTTAGTAAGGCTGGAAAGAAACAATTCAATAAGCACGGAAACCTCACAGAGCAAAACGCCCGCTCCTACGAGGCAGCTGCGGGACTCGCCAGCTTCCACACTGGATGGCCTTCAGCCTGGAAAGAAACGAGGACTTAAAGAGCCTCCTTTAAACCCAGTGTTTTGCAGAGTGGTCAGTATTCTGCCAATATTCTCCTTCGGTATTTTAACTACAAAGAGAGCTAGCTACATAATCTAAGTTATTTTATGATTAAAGACATTAAAAAACTATAAGATATATGGTTAAAAATAAAAATAAAAACCTTGCCCAGAGCTATCCTATAGTGCAAGTGAAAAAAATACAGCTTCAAAAAAAAAGTAGAAATAAATTAGGCATACATTTAGCTATAGAATTAGAGGATTTTTTTTTTCAATTGGAAAAATATTTTATAGACATATTCAATAATTGGATATAAAAATAATAACTTATGACTAAAGAAAACACAGGATGGTTCAAAGCAGACACTAAAATAACTTTATAGCTTTGTACTGTATTTTCTACTTCTGCTTTTAAGATGTTTTGTTTTTATCATACCCAGAAAAGCCACTTATGGTAGGTAAAATCTCAGAGATGAATCCTAAATATAAGAGAGACTAAAACCACTAAATTTCATTTTGTAGCCTATGCAGAATATTGAGAAATGACACATTAAGGTGCCTATAAGCAACGCTATGATCACATTGAAGGGACTGTCAGGGGGAGGTTGCAGGTCACTGACTACTCTTTTTTAAAACCAATATGTTTATACAGAGCACACGTAATAAATATTTCCTCTCTAAGCAGTTTCCTATGCAGAAGCTTTGTGAAAATATCTGCAATGAAGTTAGACATGCAAATCCTTTTTACACTGTGACCCCCTGGGAACGGCAGGGCTCTCGCTGCGCTTGCACCGTATCCAATATTGGAGGATTTTCACTAATCCAGATGACTCATTGTGTCACAATTATTTTGCAAAAACTGCAACACAGTGTGCAGGGTTTAACTGAATTTGCTCTTAGGAAGATGCTTAACCGCAGGCGCATCCTCCTCTCCCCCAGCTGCGTTCAGTAGGAGACGAATTTCCACAGACGGGTTTCCGTAGCAGAGCATTTTCAACCTCCGTTTTGCTGAAAAATGGTCAGATTTCTTTGCCAGCTCTCGAAGACTTCACTCCCTTTGATGGAGATGCACCTGCCTTTAAGGGAAATAGGAATAAAAGACATGGAAAAAACAAGAGGTCTTGAGAAACCTCTCGAGAAGAGGTCTGTGGTGAGGGGGGGCTACCTCGTGTCCTGGCATCCTCAGTACACGTGTCCTTCCCGCTGCAGCTTCTGGCCATGAAACCCGGCTTAAACCGAAGCCGGAGCAGGATGGAAGACCCCAGTACTGCTGCTTGCAGCTTGTGCAGCCAGTAATGAGAAACCACTAAGCAAAACCAAAAGGAAATAAAATGAACCATCTCCAAAGTCAGAAGGAAAAGTCCCAGTAGACTTTTTCTTATTTATAAAAAACTCACATTCTCAGGACACACTACTAAGGATAAAATAAAGAAACCTGACAAGACCTTCTCCTCGGTCCATGGATAACACTTTAAAACCCTGCAAAGCTGATTGCTTTAAAAGCTTGGTCAGACACGACAGGAACAGGAGTCTGCACCAAAACAGGCCTATTACCTGCGGAAAATGGTCTGAAAGCAGAGTGCAAACTCACCCAATCTGGTAGACCACTGAAAGAATATGGAAAAAAAAAAAGAAATCAAAACGGGAGCTTTTCATCAGTCCTATTGCATACGCTTACTGCATTGCATTTTATTTTATTTCTTCCTTCCTCGCAGAGTAGAGCATGTTTGCTCAGACCTTACTCTTGAGCCTTCTACAAATTAAGCTGAAATTTTTTCAAGTTTTATTACACAAATATTTAGGGACTGCTTTGATTTGCATTCTGGTCATTCCTGCATCCAGATTTCCTCCTGCAGCAGCGCCGGGCACTGCTCGGTTCCACACAGCCTTGGAGTTTGTGCAGGTTTTCCTGGTGGCACAAAGCAGCGCTAATAGACAAGTCCCCAGTACTGCAAAAGCTCTGAGAGCCCTCAGGGACTGCACTGCTTCCCTGCAGCGAATGCACGAGTTCTTGGTCGTATGTCTTCCACTTATTACTACAAAGAAGTCAGCCATTTTTTCCTCCAATTTTCACGGCATTCCCTCCCTACTCTTTCCACAAGAAGAGCAAACTATTAGTTTCTTTCTGCCCAAGAACTTCATCACTGTAACAGGAAAAGTGTCAGAAACATTGAAGATAAAGATACTGTGCAATGCCACAAAGAAGCGAGCAGCGTTTCATGTCGTGAGCTGCCTCATTCATGGACGGTGAGACCAAGAGAAGAGGCATTTTCTGCAGCGGAGCGGCCGCAGAGCGTCGCATGACCGGGCTCGCACCGCTCACTGCACGGGCTATGGAGGAGACGCAAACCAATACCTCGGCTCCAGAAACACCCATTTCAGGAAAGGTTAGAGGCAAGGCTGCTGGAAATTCATCCTGGAGGAGATCGGTGCTGGCTGCATCCAAGGGGAGTCCAGCCAGGATGTGGGCAACATGTCCAAAATTAGTGACGATCGAGCCTGGTATCTCCTGGGCTGCTGGAGTCTCCACTTGTCCCATAAGCTGGCACAGGATGGCCCAAGGCCACTGTCCCCTTGTGATCAGTAGCTGATTGAACTCTAGAAAAGAAGGACCAGGCACTCAGGATCTGGAATACATAGAGCCCCAGGACAATCTGGGATCTGCGCACTTTAAGTTATCGATACATGGTCTGGGAAAAGAAGGGTGACTACTGGGATGGGGGAGCAGATACTGTGAAAATGATACTGAGGATGAGAGAAGAAAGAGCTGACTCTGAGAACTCCCAGAGGGCTAATCCCAGGGAAAAAAGGATGAATTAAATTTCACTATTGACAAACAAAATAAATTTAGGAAAAACAGTTTTAAGCAAGCCTCCAAAACGCCACGCTCCACACTGTCCATTACCACTTGTGGAAATGGTCTTTGAATCCCTTTGGATATTTCTCTCCCTACTGAGCGCTGCCTTTTTGGCTAAACAGAGCATTAGCAGCTAGATCCTCCGAAATGTGATGGGAATGAAACACAAAGCCTGGGTCTATGTGGAGGAGAACGGCTGCACCTCTCCGCAGCTCCGTCCAGCTCCCCGGGCGCCTGCGGCGACGGGTTCGAGCAGGGACAGCAGCCTCCGTGCGCACGGGGAGGCAGCCCTGTGGCTGCCGCTAATAAAACAAAAACTAACAAAAAGCTTTGTGGAAGCAAAACAGATTGTTACAGCTTTTTTCCCTTCACAGCAGAACAGTGGCCGGGTCCCTCCATGCTATCCACATTGCTGCTAACACAGGCAAGGTGCTTCAGGCTCGTACAATCAGGCTTTATTCATGTTTTAATCAGCACCGAAGCCCAATGGTGAGTCAAGTATGCCTCTTAGGCAAGGAGGGTTTTGCGCTTTTACATAAATATTATGATGCCAGGACTGCAGGAGAGCAAAGGCTGGAGCTGACAGGGAAGAGACGCAGGAGCTGAATTCCCAGCCAGGAAGGCTGCAGTGGGAAAACCCACAAGCAGCCTGGGATGGGGCTGCAGGGAAATAAGAGGTGCCGAACAAAACACCTCCTTTCTTTCCTGTGTTTTAACGGTAGAGGACTTTCTCCTTAATGCTCCCCAGGTATGTATGTAAGGACAAAAATATGTAAGTTCAGCAAATAACCTTCCTTTCCCAGCATAAAATGGAAGGGGCAGCTAGACATGGGACAATCTGATAGAAATTAGGAAACAAGACTTATAATACATTATTGGCCTGGCTTTATAATATATCTGCTCATCCTGAAGCAGAGCAAATGGAAAGAATGTGCCTGTCCAATTGCACATGCAGGATGCTTGGTATTTAGGAAATAGCAATGGCCCTATGGAGGATGAAGGAAATAGTTGTGCTACTAATCAGAATTTTATATATGCACATCTTCAGCAATAAAAAGGTCTCTGTAATTAAAACATTGAACAATTATTTGATTTATTTCACGCTTTAAACTCCTGCCTGCCCTGTGTGCCCATGGATCAGCGCTGGGAGCCTGTGCGGGTACAGTGACACATGACGGAAAAGCGCCCGGGTACATCCAGGGAAATGCAAACGTGTCATCTTTGCAAGCTGGCGTCCCCTCCTCGTCCCTGTGCAAGGACAGGCAGGGGTGCAAGGTGCACACGGAGCCCCAGCGTCGGCAGCTGCCATCCCTGCGGCCCCGGCATTCCCACATTCCCGGAGGGGCCGCGGCCGGACACCCTCGCACACCTCCACGCAGGCGCCCGCTCTTCTGCGGCTCCTCTCCAGGAATTACACGAGTATTATCGATTTGCACGGGTTATTTAAGCGTGTCCGTGGGGCACTTTGCATCTGCGGTGCGCGGCGTGCTTGCTCCGGTGCGGAGCCGTCTCTGCCTCCCGCGGGATCGCTCCCGCCGCAGGAGCAGGCGCACCTGGGACAAGCAGAGCAGCTCAGCCAAGGGTAAGAGAAGCCGGGCAAGAAATTGTGCACGAATAAAATCTGCTCTGTATCTCAGCAGACTTCCTCTCTACTCGTCCAGAGGACTGAACTGACAGCAAGACACACACTTAAGCCATCGAGCTGCTGGCTTTCATTTCCTTGCTCAAAGCTCCTGGAAGACGGAGCTCAGAGCAGGGAGAGCGTTTTGTGGCTGGCCGTGTGCGGGAGGAGTGACCGCCTGGAAGGGGCTGCTGCCTCCGCGCGCTCTTTCCCTGCTGTCCCAGGGGGAAGGACGCGGCGCCGGCGCGGGACACGCCGCGGGGCAGCGCAACGGGCCCTTCGTCACCAGCGCTTTGCTGAGACGCACCAGGAGCACCGTGTCTGGAACTGAGCTGTCCTGTTCAAAGGAACCAGCTCCAGGCGAGTCTTTGCAATGTAAGCTTAGAAACATGGTTACAAAGGCAAATGAAAAACAGAAGATAATCTCATAAACAGCTACTTTAGGCAAGGAAAACACGGGCTACAGTGCTTAATATTCCAGTGGTCATTCACTGAGCTATAGGCACCCAACCATGTTTGCAAGTGACTAAACAGCACCAAAAGAAGCCATTTTTTTCCTACTTTCCAGCCTTGTTACCAAACCTGGTTGCTCTGATTCTAACAAATAGCTTCAACACTGCATTTCTTGGCTATGTTTGTAGGCACATTGCACTGATTGGGCTTTAGCACAGCACCATCCCTTAACTCGTGCTTCTCCCTCTTTAATATCTGTCCCACCAGCACATTTCCTGAGACCAAACACACACTTGGTTTCCAAAGCAAACCACGGCCCCGCAGCAGCCTGTGAGAGCAGGACACCGGGCACATCGTCCACCCCTGCGACCAGGAACTCACCGACCAAAGCACTGACAATAAAATCAAGGTTAAAAAACGAATGAGAACAACAGTCCTACCGCACAACAACACACAAAAATCAACGCGCTCTCCAAAGCAACCACTGCCTACCACGAGACATCAAAATACGGCTTAAAAGAGGAGTGCCCAATAACAGTCTTTAAAACGAATCAAAAAATGGAGCTGATGCATATCTTCTTATTAGGTAAATATGCAAAAATGAGGCTGAAATTGAAAGAGAATTTTTTTCAGACCTGAGAGTGTTGAAGCAAACAGTTGCGAGTGGAAATTGGAAAAATGGAGTATTAAGCAAATACGCTAAGTCATTCAACAAGCTTAAAGGTTAATCAGACACTCATCCCAAACTCAAAATACTGCACTCCTGGTAACTCTTTTTCTCTTTTCAACTTTCCTTTTTTTTTTTCCCCTCAGATCCAAGGAAGAAACGTTGCCTATGGCAGTACCTTGGCCTTTCTCCTGGTTCTCCTGCCCTGGTTACTTTCAGATTTGGCAGCAGTCACCAACCTTTTGCAGCCATAGACACACAGACATCGGCACCCAGCTCCTCAACGTGCTTTTCAAAAGTCCCATCTGCTTTCTCCATCCACCTGCACAACATTTGGCATAGGAAACATAGAAAAACATTTGTGCTGAAACTTATAAAATACCACCCTTTTCGTCAACCCAGAATCTCCCCACACCTAGGTGGGAGAACAAATTGTTTTTCCTCCTAATACTGCGTGGAAGTTGGATTGCCTAATTTGCTTAGAAATTGTTACTATTAAGAAGGGGGTAGGACCATTTCTCCTGGAAGGACAAAGAAGAATGAATGGACATTTAGAAAAATCCGAACACTTAAATTGTCACACTACAGTAAATGATAATTCTGTCTGCCGATAAATACAACGTTGTGCACAACAACAGCTTGTTATAGCGAATGGTTTTAAAACTCCCTTAGCTTGGCTCCAGGCTGCCCGGGCAGAACCTGGACAGCCCGAGGCTCCGGCGCACGGGACACTGACCAAAGCCCAGAAACGGCTTCACTTGGGAAGAGCGGAGCTTATCCCGAACACGCGTCCCGGGAGTGCGATTCCACATGGAGACACACGGGGGGAGACTGTTACCCACAGGGAGTAGTCGATGGTCTTACCCAGTCATCTTACTGTTATAAGGAATATATCCCCACTTCAAAAAGAGAGAAGTTGATATCTGAAAAAATATTGTATTAGAAACTATCAGCTAGCAGTGATTTTCATACATTATAATTATAAATCTGGGTATCACCTTAATACAGTATTAAAACTGCATTAGAAAAACTTAAAATGCTTAAAATTTATATCAAAATTATCAGAGTTTTTCTTAAACTGAGCTCACATTCAGAATTAATAAATAATTTTAGAAATGATAAATGTTTGTACTTGCAGAATTTTGATGGCTTCTCTAGGACATCTTCAGTCACTTTAGTCTGCAGACCCCACAGTGCCCATGGGCGCACATCCTCCAAGCCCTCTCCTGCCCCTTCTTCAGAGCAAACTTCATTAAAATCAATGAGCAGATGCGTCATATTTGTATAAATGAAACAGATTTCATTTTTACTCATATCTTATGCAAGAATCAATAGTTATGAATGTAATAAAGCTGCTGAATTATCCCACAAATACTCCTGGCAACATGATGTCCGCAGACGCTATGGATTCTTGTATGTACAAAAGCAAACAGTTTTATACTATCTAGTAGAGGCTGAGTTTTTGCATCAATACAACTAAGAGAGTTAAGACCATTTTGAGCTGCTAAAGGTTAGAATCCATGTGCGTTTGCAGAGCTGGACGTTTTGCTGCGCTCCCGAGCCGGGCGCTCGTGCGGCGGGTGCCGAGCGGTGCCGATCGGGCCGGCACGGCCGGCTCCGGGCGCTCCCGGCTCCGGGCGCTCCCGGCTCCAGGCGCTCCTGGGCCCTGCCGAGCTGTCCCGGGCCGGCTCCATGGCCTCACGAGGGCCCGCGTCGTGCTCTGCTTTCACCGGGTGCAGGAGGCCTCGTTCGGGAGCAGCGAGCAGGAGGGCTGAGCGGCCGCACGGAGCCGCCAGCGCAGCCATCGCGGCACAGACCCCGCGGCGACATCGAGCCGTGATAGGTGCACCCCGGTGATTCCCAGCTCGATCCCACGCAGCCGGGACGGCCGCGGGAGCAGGTCCAAGCGCGAGGCGGGGACAAGGGCAGGACATCCCGGCACTGCCATGGAGCTCCGGGCAGAGCCGAGGGCGCGCGGGCACCGGGAAGCGCCGGCCGGGACGCGCGGGGCCCCACTCCGCTGGGGTGCCCAGGGTCTCCATCTCTGCAGAAAGGGTTAACGGCTGTTGGCTTAATTAGTGCGACATGAATGAACAACGTTTTTGTGAGCTTGAGGGTAAATTAAGACAACATTTAGTTCTGCTTCTTATTAGTTCTGCATAAATTCTCCCAAGAGCCTAATTAGCTCTGTCACAGCAAATGTCTCCTCTATTTACACAAGGGAACGCACTCCTTTCCTATAGATTTCGCCCTTGCAATAAGCTGCATTAGCGAATGACGTTCTCCAAAGCGTTGCCTCCGTGACAAAGGCAGCGGCTCCAGGACCGCAGGGGACCAGGAGGAGGCGTCAGGTCCAGGACTGGTCCAGGATAGAGGGATGGGGTCTGCTCCGGGATCGTCCGCATGGTCACTGGGAGCTGCTTCGGTTACTGACACCACCAGGCCGGCCTGGCCAAGCCAAAGCCTTGGACACTGTTCCCCCAGGCAGTATCAAAAATGAAGGGACTACAAGAAAAGCAAACACAAAACCACAGCACTTGGGAACACCGTCTGCTCCAGAGATATCGGGTGCTTTTCATTTCAAAGGAAGGAACTGATTAATGTCAAGTATTATTTTAGATCTGGACACTTCCACCACGTAAGTCATTGCAGCTTCTCTCTTCCTTCGATCAAGGAAGCTCGAGTGACTTTTACCAATATTCCCACTGGATTCCCTTTGGTTCTCATCTATGGAGCACATTTTTCCTATACTTTCACATAGGCAAAAGGCTTCAGGGAAGCACTGGGGGTGAGGACCTGCCGCCGGGACACATTCCCACCCAACGCAGACCAGCGCTTCCCACCACCCTTCCAACATCTCCCGCTCCCAGCCGGTCCCTGGAGCACCATACCGAATCCCGCATTTACGGGGAAGCGGTTCAACCTCTCGCACTTGTCCTTTTGCTACTGAAGTAATCTTTTACTTTAAATAAATTGTTCCACACAGAACAGTATTTTTGTATGCCTCATTCATGGGAAACAACATCCTGGCCGTGCAACCTCTCATTATTCTCGGGTTTTTCAGAATAAATGTCAGAACATCTCTAATATTATTCAGCACATTTTTATGTAATTATCATCATGTAAGATTTTTATAATACAGAACTTTCTTTTCTGAGAGTAACATCCATACATCTTGAAGAAATAATCACAAGTAGAATAGTCTCTGTACATTAATTATCTTTAGAGATTTGTTCTAAAATGCAGGTAGTAATTTTTCTGTTTTAACATTTATAGTTCTGCAGAAAGCACATCATTATGCAGAAGAATCTCGATTTAGACGGTTTTTCCCCTCACGATTTTTATGCAGACCTTTCCAAACTTCTACTCAGCAGGGAAAATTCCCGAATATGGAGTGAATCCGCAGGAGGAGCCCTGTGCTCCCCGCAGCGATGCCAGGCGGGACGGGAGCCCGGGCGGGCTCTGCTCAGCGGGGGCTCCAGGCTGTGGCCGGGCTGCTCCGGCTCTGCCCCATCCCCTTCGGAAACCCTCCGAGGACGGAGGCTCCATGCGGAGCCGCCACCGTCGGGCTGCTCCTGGGGAACCCTCCGTGGGCCCCAGTGTGCCCCAGCGCCCCGCTGAAGTCCTGGCATTGGTCTCTGCTGCACTCACTGCCCTCCCTTTGCCTAGCCCTTAAGCTTAAGCTTTATCTTAGAGCTTACAAAGACCGCGAGTGCAAGTATCTCAGCTTCCAAATCATGAACGTGCTTTTTGAGCATTTTATCACTGATTAAAGAGAATTATCAAACCAACATCTGCTGCGCTGCTATTGAGTGCTGCAGTGGCTGTTTAACTTCAAACGTAGAAGACCGGCCACATGGGAACAGCCTTTGTAACATGACTTGCTCACAACTGATCTATAACTATTGGGCAGTTTTAATACTTTCCACTTCTGTAAATGCAGCGTTTGACATGTTTTCCTCCAAGTTCGAGGCAGTTCTCCCCGGGCAAGGAAATGAAAAGGTTATCTGGAAGCGCAGAGCTGCCAGGAGAAATTGCTTCCTCCCGGCTCAGCAAAACGCAGCGGATTAAGCGGCGTCCGAGGCTCCGCAGGGCGCCGGGAGCATCCCTGGCCACGCAGGGGCGGATCCGGAGGCTCCTGCGGCCAGGGAGCCACCGCGGGCGGGAAGCTCCAGGCTCCTCCGGCATCGCGTCAACGAGGGGTTTCCACCGCGCGCCTCGCCAAGCCGGCCGCGCTCCAGCTACGCGAGCGGAGCGGGTGATTCCTCCGACGTCGGCGCTGCCGGCGGGTACGAGCTGCAAGGCTGGCGCAGCAGAGCCAGGAGCGCACGAGCTCCCATGCCGGGCGTTGAGCAGAGCCAGCACTTGTCACAGGCTCCCAGGAGCTCCAAAGAGTCGCTGCCCTGCAGCCCCGGCTCCCGGTTCTGAGGGATCCTTCTGGAGTCTGGTTAAGATCATCACTTGCCGTGAAAACAGTGTAAAATATTTATGACGCACAGGATATTTTAAAAAGTCACTGTAAAAATAAAATCTAATAAACTATGTAATTCTAGGGAAGACATCCTAAGTTTTCAGAGTCAGAAAATGAAAGTATTGGAGCAGAATGACAGTCCAACGAACCCACTAATTAATTATCCGTAATTCCTGAGGTTAAGAGGGAAAAAAAGAAAATCCCCATCCACCTAACCATGGGTATCAGGGGTAGCAGCAGCAGGTGTAGGAGCCACAGCAGCTCAGTGCACATCACACCAGGATCGGGGCACACCAACCTTCCTGCAGACAGCGTGTGGGGGGACAAGCCCACAGAGCTTAGTGTGAACCCAAAGAAGGTTCTGCTAAAGCGCTTCCCTGCTATTGCTGTCCATGGATAAAGTTAGCAGTTGATCAATCATTAAGGATGAGCTAACAAGGTACTGATTCCTCCCGATGGGCAGCTGAGGACCAGAGAGCTCTGAATGCCCACCTAAATATCACCCACCTCTTCTCCCGCTCATCCCGTGCATCCCTGGACATGACAACCCTCCAGAGCCAAGTAGATGAGGCTGCTGGACTAGAATAGCACAACCTCAGGAAAAAGAGCAGTTTCAAGCTCTGTAAGTCCCAGAACTGATTCAAGCAATCTATCTGGTTGCATAAGCAAACATGGAATTAACTCGAAGATACAAAACTGGAGACCATGAGTTTTGTGTTTGTCACCCATTAGCATCAGCTTTGCTCTTAAAGACACGTCACTGAGTCTGAAGATAGAAAGTGATGACAATTTTGCAAATGGGAAATATTGGAAAAAAATGTAGACACACAAACCCAGGAGCTTGCTTTCAATCTTCAGGAAAATTTTCCAAAATGCTACTCCTTTCTCAGAGGAGCTGAGGAGAAGGAGCTTTCTCCTTTTCCAAAGGAGAAGGACATAGCTTTCCAAAGGAGAAAGCTATGCTTATTTCTCATTTTGGGTTTAAAATGGTCGTCTTCAGTTCTTGCTTCTAACATGATACATAAGTCTTTCCTTAACTCCAAAGTATAGAAATCGTTGCATCACTACTAATAAAGCCAGATGTTTGCTGTTACTTAGGTTAAAGTGGCTTTTTAATAGGCTGCATCATTAGCTACAGACATCTTAAAACTGTAGAAGAGAGCTGTAATAGTAATAAATTGTTCAAGAAAGAGAGGCAATTGATATAACTGCTTCCAAAGTGGTGAGGCTAAAGAAAATAGGTTTTCAGAGAAATGAATGAGTCACAGTACATCATCTGCAGTCTTAGGAAAAAATAGATGTATCACTGGTAGATAACACATACAAAAGGATCCCTTAGCACCCTGCAGCTCCCTAGGGTGAGGTGATGCTCTGTGACTGGGGCTGGGACCTCCTCGCATCCTCCCCTTCCCAAAGGGAAGGGCTCTTTCAGGAAAGGCAGGTTAAAAAAGGGTCAGCTTGAACGGAGGTACCTAAAAGCAAAGTGCCCTCCTCGTGAGGCACGGCGGGACAAGTCTCACCTGATGTTTTTAAGCTTCTGGTGAACTGCTGGAACACTTATATCTTCATCTGTTTCTCTGCAGCGATACCAGATCATCATATAGATATCCATGGACTAGAAACAAATGCTGCTTTGATCTGTTCTGGTTCAATAAGGGATCTGAACACCATAAGTCTCTCTGTGCAGGACGTTACCGAGTGTCTCTCGGTTTCGGACCTTCACGTGCAAGACGCTGTGGGCATCAGGCAGGGCCGTGTTTGCTGTGGTGGCTTCCCGGAGCTGCGTACAGCCGCCTGCTGCTTGGCACAGCCCTGCTCGCACACCCTGTGGTCACACTCGCGCTTCAGACCGCCGCATCACTTGTGTTCACGTGGAAACCGGCAGAATTCGGTCCAGAAGGGACTCCAAGGTCTCCGGATGAACATCCAGTGCAACGGGAGCAGTCCAGGCAGGTCGAGCTGTGCATCCCCCTGGGGACGCAGATGCCAGGGCCTCTCTGGGCCACCACGGCAGGGCCGGGCCGCCCTCGGAACAAAATGCGTTTCCCACCGCGAGGCCTCCCGTGCCGCGTGGTGCCACCACCTCCCGCGTTCGCGCCGTGGGACGGGGACGGCAGCTCTGCCCCGGGTCGAGGCAGCCCCTGGTACCGGGGCCCGCACCGGGCCCAGGGCCCAAAGCTCCAAACAGAACCCCCATGCGTGCCAGCCGGGCCCGCGGGGCTGCCCTGCACCGAGCACCCCGGCACGAAACACCCCCTGCCCAAAACGCTTTCTGAAAGATTTAATTATAGCTTCTTTTCTCTACAGATATTACAAAAAAAGGCAAAGATCAAGATAGTCCACTATCAAAAAATATTTAAACAGCTGCGCAAACAGCTCCATAGGAACATCCCAGGTGAGCAGGCAGTCTATTAAACTGTGCCTGCCATTGTAGATCAAGAAGGTCCTGATCAGCGGCAGAGAGGCCGTTGGTCTCCAGCACCAACACAACGCGGCTCTTGTGGTGCCTTAACGAGGGAGCAGCGTCAGTACCGGCTGATTTCTAGAGGGGGTGAAGGCTGGGCAAGGCGACGCCAAGCAGAGAACACAGGATACAGAAGAGCCCAGAGGAACCGTCCAGCCCGGGAACCTCCACCACCCACTGCCCCATTCCGGGACTGCCCCGGGGGGCCGGCGCGGGCCCAGCACCATTCCCGAGGGTGAGGGTCGCCCGTCAGAGACGCTCTGCTCTCCAGCAGGGCTGGGAACGGGGCTGTGCCAGAGCCGGCGGGCAGAGCCTGCGGAAAGGAGACGGATGGCCAGGACCAGCTCCAGAACAGAGCTTCTCCCAACAGCCTTACCCACTCGGCTTCTAACCTTAGACGCACAAATAGGTGGTGCCACTTTCATCTAATTTTCCCCGAGTTCCTCACAGCAAAGCGATCGTGTCTGTGCTTAACTCATCCCTGGTGTCACAGGGCTGTACTGCAGCCTGCACCGCTCCAGGCCTGCAGCACCCTGGGCATCGAGACACAGAGCGCTGCAGCGATGGTGCAAAGAAGCAGATGTGCTACAACACTACCAAAAAGTAAAAATAAGTAAACAAAATACAAACAAAAAAACCCCACCAGACTCACACATCCCCGGTGCCAAGGCTGCTGCCTTCCCTGCAGCAAGGACAGCTCTAGGGCACTCAGCACAGTGGAGAGGAGGACACGGGTGAACACGGCACCGGCACGAGGAGCTGCGAGCAGGAGACGGTCCAAACGTGCCAGCACCGGCAGCGTGAGAGTCAGCAGCCAGAGACGCCTGGTTCCGTGATGTTTTGGCAAAATAAGGGGAAGGAAAAATCCCACAGACAACAAACAGCCCTGAAGAAACAGGGACGGAGGGTGCCGATGCATGGGTGCCTCTCCACAGCCTCATCTGCCGTTCTGAAGATCAATGCTGCTGATCTCTCGCAAAGTTATAGATGTGCTACGCTCTGCAGATCAGTTCAGTGCATCTGCAACCCCAGGAGAAATCTTAAAGCCAGATTTACTCATTTGCTCATTGATACTGGTAATGTTAACGGCTCCTTTCCAATATCTGATTCCTTGGTTAAAGACATCAATGAAATTCTGCATGGGAAAAAACAACAATACCAGAAATAGCTTCCTGCCATTAGAAAAGCAAATCTGGCCTCAGCCTTTCCCGCTCAGCCCTCCTCTGAAAAGGAGCCAGTAAATGCAATACCTGCAGCTCAATGTTTCTAGAGCAGTGTCCCCAATACGAACACAAATCCACGTCATGGAGCACACTCGGCGCTCCAGGGACCAATACATCATTAAGTCTAGGAAGGAAGTTGGAAACATCACTAATCACTGGTTTAAAAATAAATGGATTATGTTCCTGAGCAGATTTATCCACTATGAGCATCATGCCAGCACTCTGCTTTTTGCACTAAACCTATATAAAAGCTGAAGGAAAGTAGCCTCACGACAGCTCACATTAGACTGCTGAGCAGAACCAGGAGGATCACGAGAAGGGACAGGACACCAGGCAGCTTCTCCAGAGCTGCAGAACTGGCTGACAGCAAGAGACAGGAAAATTCTGGCCCAAATTCAGTGCAACACAGCCTAGTTCATCTTTATTATAGTGATTCCTTGGACAAGAAAAGAAATAATGCACAAAGAACACCTACCACAGCAACATGCTACTGCCACCTCCAAAATGCCTGCTCAGGAACCCTCCTCTGGGCATTTGCTCTCCCTTGGAGAGGCTCAGGATGTTTCTAGCATGGCAGTTCTGCCTGCACAAGGCAATCTCTGCTTAATGCTGGAAAATCTCGACTTTTCTCATATTTCACAGCTGCCGGAGGCTGTGGAACCTTTTTTTTCCACAAGGAAGTGCCCTCTTCCTCTCACAAGCTCTTACCTGTGTTTGCAGGCACGACCTACAAACAGCATCCTGGCATTAAAGCAAGGGAGGGTAAAACCAATGGCACATTCACCATAAGTGCTCTTTCCACAGCTGGGTTGCCCTTGGGATCTTTTCTTTTCCTGCCTTAGACTGCTCATTTCAGAGCAAACAAAAGAGATGGAGCATCTTTGCTCTGGGAGCAGAGGTCTAGGACCTTCGCCTAGAGAAAACACCAGCCTGTTCCAGGTTCCTCTGGGGACTCCTGGGTTAATGGGGGGTTCCTGGCGATGTTCTCCCTTGCAAGCTGCACACCTGAGCCCAGAGCGGCACTGAGCACCACGCAGGTGGGAACCCCCAGTGCTGCAGCAGCCGCCGTCCCTGGGGCCTCGCTGGCTCCAGCGGGTGCAGACGCAGCTCGGGGCTCGACAGGCGCTCGCAGAAGCACCCAAATGAAGCAGAGAGATGATGCTGGTTAAAGCATCTCCTTCTAATTAAACATCCCTGATGTTCAGGCGCAGGAGCGCGGAGGCAGGTGCTTGCAATGGCCCTGCAGCGTGGTGAGCACCAGGAGAGTCCGTGGATGGGCTGTCTCCCAAATAATGCATGCTCGGGTGCAGCGGGACCGCCTGCTGTCTTGGCTAAAAGCATCCGCAGCCACTCAGTGTTCCGGAGACAGCGGCCCAAGCTGCATGTGCCAGCACGTGTCTTGCTTCCAGATTAGCTTTTAGCATCCAAATTTCATGTTACATAACATGGGGCCCCGCTTGGGACCCAGTGCACGGTGCAGCTCGGAGGCACCGTCCGCACAAGCAGCAGCTTTAGTCATGAAGAGCTGGGGCAAACGGGAGGCAGCGCTGAGCAGGGAGACCCTCCTTCCCCACCGCGGCGCGTGCAGGGCAGGCCGTGCACGGAGGGGAGAGCGACCGGGCGGTCCCACCGGCTCCGAACGGAGCGGTTGCACCAGGGACAAACAGGCTCTTTACAAAACCCGTCTGCCAGGGCACAACAGCTCCGAGTTCACCTGGTCTTCCTGGTGGCTTCCCCCGCTCTGAGACACCTTTGCCCTGTCTCTTACTGATGAGACAGGCTAATGTCATCTCATACAGATGCCTGCCGCGGGCAGGACCATTTAAAAGGCAGAAGAATGATAGCAGCCAAGCATTATATGAACAAACACATAGATGAGCATGGACTTCCATAACACCAGAGCTGGCACCTGCTTTCCACTAAAGAATAACGAATTATTTCCTTTAACGCTAAGGAAACCATCTGCCAAACACGAGGCAGGAGCTTGGCCCGAGTCACTGTTTCCCCAAGCCCTGCAGTGCGGCTCGTCCATGTCCTCCCCTGCAGCCGCCTCCATCCCGCCCTGCACGGACCAACACGGACCAGCACGGGTCCCGCTGGCGCTGGAACGGCTCCTCTACCCTCCCTCGCCCACAGCATCAAGATAAGGGCACTAAAGAACTTCCAAAGGGCACGTCGGGTCCGCTCAACTGCTTCCCCTCGCACTGCTGCACGCTCTGCACAGCGCAGAGCTTTTCCACCTGTAATGCTAAAATCTGAGGACAACTGTCCAAGCATCAGCTTCACACTACCGAAACCTGGACGCAGCCCCACAGCCCGTGCAGAGGTGGTGCGGTGACCCCAGCTCCCTCCTCATCCTCCTCCATGCGCTAGCTGGGGATTTTTTTATTCCTGTCCCAGTAACTACCGCCTGGCTCAAGTGAACGCTGTTATTTTCCCATACGGGTCAGTTCACCCCATACAGACACCCTGCCCTCCCCTCTATACCCACATTTCACTGGGTATTTCACTGCAGCTTGCATTCACCCAGGACACAGCTCATGGGACAGGCTCACAGCAGAGCAAGGAAAAGCCTGCAGGACCCCCCTAAAACCAGCCCCTTTGGGGAACCTCTCCACCCCCAGCTACCCCTCCTGGGCGCCCCTTGGCCAAAGCAGCTTCCCGATACCTTGAGTGTGACTGCAGCGGGGGCTGGACCGCCCTGGAGCAGGGCTCCTGCTACAGCCCGTGGGCAGGACACCAAGGGCCTTGCACCCTGCTTAAAAACCCCCCTGCAGCTGGTGCTCCCTCCCCACCCAGCTCCTCGGGGTGTTTTTGCACCATTTGCAGGAATGCATGAGCCCCACCTGAGCCTCATCTCCTTTAGCACAAGTCCTTGGCGCTGTCCTTGCCCTGGCACCAGGTGCTGCCGCCAGCAGTCCTGAACCACCACTGCCTTAGACTGTGTGCAGGGCAGCTCGGAAATGCTCAGGAGGAGGCTTGGAAGCAAAGCAACACCCAAACGGGACGGCTGGTACCTGCGGCGCGCAGCACGGATCCTGTTGGGATTGGTGTATTTGGTGTAACTGGTAAAGCTGTGGCTCCAGGGAAATGGGAGTGTTTCCAAGGCATGGGACTCGTTTTGCTTCCGCACTTGTGTCTCTAAGGCTGCGTGCACCGGGTAAAGGCAGCATCGCGCACGCAGTGGGGAGGAGTGTGGCAGGAGCCACAAATGGCCTGTTCTTGGCTCTCTGAATATCAATATTTGCTTTCTGTTACTTGCTGATGTATCAGCAGTGCTGCCAGACTACAGAGCGCCGTGATAAATGGGTGAAGGCATCTGCTGGAAGAGGGACGGGGACCTGTGTGGAGGCTGCACCGCCGTATTTCACTGTTTGTGTTAACATATATATGCATATGTTCATATAATGTTGGGAGAGAATTGCTCGAGAAATTAGAGAAAAACTAATTTTGGGCCAGCTCCATTGCGTCCAGCAGTCCTGAAAATTCAGGCTTAAAAGGAGAAAAAAAGTGTGTGTGTGGGGTGCCAAGGCGCATGTCGCTCGGAGCTCTGGGAACAGCAGGGAAAAGGCCCGGGATGGGGCTGGGAGCCGCTGCTCTCCAGTGGGAGGTGTTGAAGGGACCCGGGAATGGGTGGGAGCCCAGGGATCGTCAGTCAGCTCCCATGCTGCCAGTGCTCTCTGCAAAGAAACACTCAGATTTAAGCAGTTTTAGTATTTTTAAGCATTTTAGGTATTTCTAAGTATTTTTAAGCTTTTATATTTAAGCTTGCATTAAAATAAAAAAATCCACACATTTATCTTCTGTTGGTATGTTTATTTCCTTGTTTTTTTGGGGAACGTTTTCCCCCGTGCCACGGGCACCCCCGTCGGAGGTGCGTGAGCAGCGTGAAGGAGGAGGAAGCTCTTCCCAGCGGCGCCGCATGGAGCGAGGCCGCCCGGCTCCGGCTCCGCGCTCTCCCAATCCCGGCTGGAGCGGGCGGGAAGGCACCGGCCGCTCTCCGGAGCAGCCTCCGCAGTCCCGCACCTTGGACCCGGTTCCAGCTCCGCAATGGCCAAGGCTGGACATCGCCTGCTGCTTAGAGCTACGAAACAGCAGGATTTCCCCTCAGTGACCTGGGTGAATCAAGGGACTCGCTTTGCTGTTGAAATCGTGATTTGAAAGGATTTTGTATAACTCTGGACTGTCAGGGGGCTTTTTTTATTAATGACTGTGCTATTTGCAAAAAAAAAAAAAAAAAAAAAAAAAGGAGAGAGAGAGAGAGATGTATCCTCAAAAAGGGACATATGAAAATATTCCAGGAAATGGCAGGACTTGTGTCCCACAGTTATCTCACGTTTCTAGTGGAGAGCCGGGGCACGAGAAGCACCCGCAGGTTGTTTAGCGAATCTAAGGAGGGGGCGCGGGGCTGCCCCTGCCCCGTCCTGCACTGCCCGGGGAAGGGCCCGCACGGGGCCCGGGGCTCCAGCCGGGACATCCTCCCTTCCCAGGGATGGAAGAGCCCGCACGGGGCCCGGGGCTGTGCCGTGCTCCAGCCGGGACATCCTGCCTTCCCAGGGATGGAGGCTGCATCTTTCAAAGGAAAACAGCAGAGTCCTCCTGGTTATTGTGCTTACGTTTGTGTCAGGTCATCGCGCTGCGAGAAGAAAGCATTTGATGGAGGAAAGGGTGAGCTGCTCCCGTCTGTGCTTAAAACCAGCTAGTCAGCACGAGATGGGGAGCTCTTCTTGCAAAGCAAACAAACAAAAAGATGAAATAATCGTGTGGCTGCAGGTGGCAGGAGGAGGGCGGCGGGGAATGTCAAGCAGACAAAGCGGCTCATGAGATAAAGTGACATGAAAAGGTCAAGATTAAATCCCTCCCGAGCAAAAAGCCATTAGGGAAGTGAATGTGTCTTCAGAGGGAGGAGGTGGATGCTGCGAGACTTCTAATTCTTAACACAAACCGGTAGAGCCCCTCAGAGGCGGGCAGTGAGGAATAAACACAGGGACCTGTTTCAGGACACGTTCAGGACACGTTTAGCATTTACTGTCGCACGCAATGGGCTGGGCTGTGCAAAACCTCTGGGACCGTCTCAAGCGTAAGGGGAAACAGCCCAGTGTTTGGGGAGGTATTTTACCCCAGGGCAGCGTTGTTGGTGTGCAGCCGGCTCTGGCCTCCCCGTCTCCAGGACCGTCCCCATGGGAGCAGCAAGAAGAACCGCGTCCTGCTCCTGCTCCCCGTGCACCGTCACCAGCTGCTCCCATGCCAGAGGCGCTCGCGACCGCTCTTCGAGCCGGGAATAGGAAGGAGAATCACTTTTTTCCTTCGTCGTGTGTTTCTCAGGAATGATCAACGTTGGGTAGTTTGACACCCGTGTCCCGACTTCCCTTGCGGATGGAGGCAGCGCCGGCTCCGCAGAGCCCCCCGCGAGGCGGCTGCTCCAGGGCTGCTGCTGCTGCTCCTCCGTGTCCATTGACTGCCCCATTCCCGGGTGTGCGGCGCGGGGCTGCACGCTCTCTAGTTCGTTATTTATTATCCATCCCTCTCTGGGGCCTGGAGATGCTCTGTGTGTCATCTGGCTCCTTGCGGGACGCAGGAGGCGCTTTGTCACTGACGACACTGTAGCTCCCCTTGCCTTGGAGGTGACCGCATTCTGCAAGGAAAGGTCCCGTCAGGAGGAGGCCGCAGCCGGGTGAGCCGGAGCCGTGGGTCCATGACGGCGCTCGGAGCAGGGCGCGCGCTTGGTGTGATATCCGCTCCACAGGATGGGGTCCTGCACCGAGGATGGGGTCCTGCACCACAGCGCGAGGCCGCCCGGCACGCAGGGCTCCAATGCACCACCTAAATGGGACCGAAACGCTGGGAAGCTCCAGAAAGAGGCACGAAACCCGACCTGCAGGACTGCCATTCCTGCCAGCAAAGGCACAAGGACCCTGGGACGTGCCAGGCGCTGGGGAGGGTGCACAATGACTTTACTGCCGCATCCCGCCATTCCTGGGGCTCGCTCCGGCTCCGGGAGCGGCTCCAGATGCCTGGTAAGGCTGGACATGGAGCGTTCCCAGAGCTGGGCACAGAGCGGGGACCCGCGCGGCCCCACCGGGGTCCTTGGGAAGGACAGGGGCCACCTCGCGGGGCCTCCCCTGCACCCGCAGCCCCGCGTGTCCGTCAGGGCGGGATGCGCCGCTCCGTGCGCGGGAGCTGCGGCTGGTGCCGGTGCCAGCGCAGCCGGGCAGGGCATCTCCATCACCCCGCAGGGCCCTGCCGGTGCCGGTGCCGGTGTCGGTGCCGGTGCTGGTGCCGGTGCAGCCGGGCAGGGTGTCTCCATCACCCCGCAGGGCCCTGCTGGTGCCGGTGTCGGTGCCGGTGCTGGTGCCGGTGCAGCCGGGCAGGGTGTCTCCATCACCCCGCAGGGCCCTGCTGGTGCCGGTGCCGGTGCCGGTGCCAGTGCTGGTGCCAGCGCCGCCGGGCAGGGTGTCTCCGTCACCCTGCGCACGGCCCCCGTGCAGCCCATGGCTCTCACGACGCTCCTGCGGCTGCTCCTGCCTGTTCCTGTCTCCTGCCTGACTTTGAGCTACCCTCCTTCCCCGCTTCCCAGCGCTTCGCTGCAGCGTGGACTCACAGTTTCATTGAACGGGCTGGAGCTTCAAGAGCTAACCTTTATGTGAGCTCCCAGCACCAAAATCCATATTTTTATATATATAATAAAATAAGCCATGCTGAAAGATCACCTTAACTTTATTTACTGTAGCCATTCTGCAATATTTAGACATAGTAAAATCGTTAGGGTATTTTAATTGCTTTATCATTATTCAAGCAGATACCCTTTAGAGTGCACAGTGCGCACTGGTGAAATTGCAGAATACAGCTCGAATTCATCTTCTGAGCATTGGCTCTGCGACAGGATGATTTTAACTGCCAGTCGTTTCCTTTTCTGCTTTTCATTTTCGAAGTAACAACTGACATCTTCAGCAAATCAATGTTTGTGACTATTTATGGGTTTGTTTAGGTCTTTTTATGCTGCTTTTGGATGAGAACCCCTGTTTTCCTTTCCCGATTTTTCATTTCGTGTCGAAGCGCTGCCCCCGGATTGTGCCCAGGAAGGCGCCCAGAGCCTGGAAACAGCCTGACGAGGGCCGGGAGGCTGCGCCGGGCACCGCGCCGGGCCGTGGAGCCGCGGGCGCCCCTGCGGCGCGCGGGCACGAGAAACCACCAGTAATTCCAAATAAATCCATGGCAGAAATACGTGGAACGGTGCACGTCCACACCTCCACACCCAAGTGACATCTCAGCGCACGAGGAGGGTGCAGGATTTTAGCACACACTGAGTAGGATCTGATAATGAAAAATGTTTCATTTGACACAGCAATGTTAGGATGTATTTCACAGTAGCATCACAGAAGATTTGCAGGAGGTTTGAAGACATTTTTCCTTCTGTTTTTCCTCTTTGCCCTGTAAAAAGCCATCTGCCAAGCCCCGCATGCCCGCGTCACCAAGGGTGCAGGGCAGGGGACGGAGCTCGGAGAAAGATCCAGGCTGAAAGGGCAGGAAATCCTGGGGTCCCTCCCTGCACTTTGTTCCAGAAGGATTTAGTGCTGGGCAAACTGCGTGCAAGCAGCAGAGCCCTCCTGCCAGGTGTGCATGCGTGTGCATGTACACATGTGTGCTGGTTATTTAACCCAACCAGTGCATTCGACGTGCTGGATCTGTCGACTTCGCTCATACCTTGCCCCTGGCCCGCATGGAGAAGACACCAGGACACCCTGAATGGTCTCAAAACGGGGCCTATTTCACCCCAAGGGCCGGTTTCGCGCCGAGGCCCTCGGGCTCTCCCGAAGGTGCCCAGGTGTCACAGGGAGGCACTCGCTTCCCCGGGTGCCGTCGCCTTCCCCAGTGCTGCTCCCTGATACTCAGTTCTTAGGTTATGCAGAAATGAATAATGTATAAGCTCTGGAACGCTGCCCAAGTCTGAAATAAAGCCTCTGTTTCATCTTACTTGTAGTTCTTCAGGAGATTCCTGTGTTTCAGCTGCAGAGAAGTGACAGGGCGCAGTGCTGGTCTGCTCCAGCGCTGCGGTGTTTGCCCAGCTGTTTGATTTTGCAGTGAACCCATTAACGGCAGCGGCGCTGGCGGGGGCAGCGCCAGGCCCTACCGGTGCGCGCAGCCCCCGCCTCGAGCGGCGACCGGGCCGGCGGCGCCGCGCGGGCGGGAAGGGGCCGCGCTGCAGCCTCCCGCGCGGGCGGGAAGGGCCGAGTGCCGCGGGGCGACGGGGGCTCGTGCACCGCGCGGGCCGGCTGGCTCCTCATGACCACGGGCAGCTCGGGCCCTTCCGAGAGCCCCACGGCTGCAGCGGGGTGGGAAACTAACGGGAAGTGGTGGCTGCAGGTCAGGGAGGAGGGAGCTGCACGGCCGGGGGGAGCCGGGCGGCACGGGATCGGCACGGACGGGAGGACGAAGGATGGGAGGACGAAGGGCGTGCACAGGCCTTGCACGAGCATGGGGGAACGGCAGACTGCGCTCAGCTCGGCTTGAGGACGCCGCGGTCAAGGGGTGACCGCGCTCCCGGAGGGACCTCCCTGCTGCGGCGGGGACTTGGGCATCTCTGCTGCGGGGCCGGGGCGGCAGCGAGGGCTGTGGAACTGCGACACCGCCAGCCCCGCGTGCCTGCAGCACCTGCAGCAGCACCTGCAGTGCCCACAGCGCCCACAGCACCCACGGTGCCCACAGTGCCCAAAGCGCCCACAGCCCCCTCAGCAGGGCCTGCAGCGCCCGTAGCATCCGCAGCACCTGCAGCGCCCACAATGCCTATAGTGCCTGCAGTGCCTGCAGCACCCACGGTGCCCACGGTGCCCGAAGCGCCCACAGACCCCACAGCAGGGCCTGCAGCGCCCGTAGCACCCACAGCGCCCGCGGCGCCCGCTCCTGCCCTCCGCCCGCGCAGCTGCACTTGGCGCCACTGCGGCTGCATCTCCAGCGTGAGCGCGGATGCGGGAAAGGGGCATTGGTGCAGGTGAGCCCCTGCACACTCTGCTTTATTATCCTGTTTCGCAGGCCATACTTTTAGAGCTGAAAACAGGCGGCCTAGTTGGTAAGGCAAGGTAAAGTGGAGCTTATCAACCCACATCAGCTTCGTCCATCCTTCTTCATTTATTTATTTTGTTTTTGATGGAAACCTAAGCTGAAACCTAAGCGGGGTTACCGCAGAGCGGACCCCTCTGCATGAGAACCCACATAGTGGCTCTGGCACCGTGTCCTGGCATCGCTTCCCTCTCAGAAACGGAGCAACACGTGATCTCTAACGCGCTAGCGGCCAGGATCGCTCCCCAGACAAACACCCGCCGAAGACACGACACATCCGAGCAATCACCGAGTCCTCTGCACTTCTCTTCCCTGCCTGAAGTTGCCCTTCCACGCAGAGCAAGTAAATCCCCCGTTCCTGACTCTAAATAAAAAATAAAAGCAGAATGACCTGGAAAGCCAACGCGTGCGTATGCACCAAGATCTGTGATTCATGCAAAATCATTTACTTTTTTTTTTTTTTCATAATGCCAACTGCGTGATTGCCCTGAAATCACTTTTTAAACTTTACTTATGACACATTTTATCTAGGTAAATTCATGTCTTACAAGTTTTTAGGCTGGAGAATCATGATTTTAGTAGCTTCTCCCCAGCTTTTCCGCTCACGAGGAAGAGGCATTAACCACACTTGGGATTAGACATTCCATTTACTTTAATATAGTAGCTCCACAGCTAAGTTTTGCCAACTGATTTTGCTCCAACACAGGCATTTTACAGTAGAAATAGCAAATTACTCTGTATGGAAATTCAGGAGACCCCCCCAAACCTTAAATTCTCCCAGCATCTACAAATAACATGAAGAGAAATACAGGATGAAATCGCTGGCGTATTCCGTTCTGTGGAGGAGGGATTTTTCCCCGCCAGCTCGGATCGGCTCTAGGCAGTTTTGGGGAGCCCCGGGGACCGGCAGCGGGACAGCGGGGCAGCCGGGGGGTCTCCCCGATGCCCGGAGCGCCGGGACCCGCTCGGGATCCCCTCCCCGCGCCGCGGCCCGGTCCGGTCCGGCCGCGCTCCCCGACCCGCCGCGGTCCCTCAGCTCTCAGCTCCAGCCCGAGCTCCCCGTCAGCACCAGCTCCGCGCAGGATCCGCGCCCCGGGTGGCACCCAGCTGGGCCACAGCTCTCATTTCGTGTGGCCCAACCGCCGCTACCAGCACAGGGCAAACAGCGCAGGGACACCGGGAATTCCGAGCTCTCCTCTTTGCTGGCACCTGGACACCCGGCCTGGGCTGCGAACGGGCCGCGGGCCGGGAACGGGAACGGGCCGGGAACGGGCTGCAAACGGGGTGCGAATGGGCCGCGAATGGGCTGCGAATGGGCTGCGAACGGCGCCTGGGGAGGGGAAGGAGCCGCTCGTTCCACCCTGGCGGCAGCGCAGCCGGGTGAGGGGCGCAAACGGGGGCGAACGCGGGGGCCGCGGGGGAGAGGGGGCGACGGCCCCGACGGCCCCGACAGCCCCGACAGCCCCGACGGCCCCGACGGCCCCGACCGCCCCGACCGCCCCGACGACCCCGACAGCCCCGACAGCCCCGACAGCCCCGACAGCCCCGACGGCCCCGACAGCCCCGACGGCCCCGACCGCCGCCCCCGCCGGCTCCTCGCGGGCCGCCCCGCGCGTCTCCGCGGCCACCGGCGGGGCTCAACGTGGAGCCCGCGGGAGGCGGCGGCGGCGGAAACGGCGCTTTGGAGTTTTTTCCCTTCCACCTTCGCCCATTTGGCTCGTGCTTCTGCTCGGTGAAGCCGGGGCGGCCCCAGGGCCCCGCCGAGGCGGTGCTGGCGCCGTCGCAGCGGGACTCGGGGCTGCGAACGGCGACTCGTAACCCCGAGGAGCCCTCGGGGATGCGGCTCCCCCGAGCGCTGCTTATTCGCGGTGTCAAATATTAGCACCGGGCTTAAAAGCCTTCATAAATACGGAACGTTGAAGATCTACTCTTGGCTCTCAGGACAAGTAACACAGTTTATATCATTCCTATCCTCATAGGGAAGTTCCTGATGCAATTTATTTGCCTCAGGTTTGCAAGATATTATTGAAATAAGTTTCTGGGTTTTGGGTTTTTTTTTTCATATTGACTGAATTTCTGTCTCATTCCAGACAAAACTCTGTAGCAAATGCCAGTGAGAAGTCATTCACATCCTTTTACCTGGAACCAAAAATGTGTCACATCTAGGTGTAAGTAAACCTGAGGAACAGCCTTTCTCCAGATGAAAATGTATGCAGCTAAAGTGTGTTGTACTTCTTGCATGACTGTTGTCTTACTAACTAGAGGATTTTTTCTAATTTCAGCATTCTTTCTACTGTAGCTGATGTTTTGGTTACAGGTAAAGGTCACTTTTTTGGTAAAAAATATGTTCCATAATATAGGAAAAGCAGAAATGGAACTATGGAGGTAAACTATGTGCGTACATTAGCAGAAATAGAGCTAGAGGACAATGAAAAATGGTACTCTAAAAACATGCTTGTAAAAAAAGTGCTTACAGTATTTGCATGATCATTTGTAAAGTGCACCCTAAACCTTTGGAGACTTCATTTTCTTAATTTTAAAGAAATTATTTTGTGATTCATTTTGAAGAGATGTACACTTCAAAGTAGGAAAGATGAGGAACTAAAAAAAAAGAAAATAGAATTCAATCCTAAACTTGAACTTTCAGAACTTGAAATGTTTATTTTTTGGTAAGCTTTAGTTATTTAGAAATAATGTACTGAGTCAGTTTTAAGCATATATTTTTCCCTGGCTGAAGTGTCAAGATAATGTGTGTATATATATATATATATATTTCTTTTTTGTTAAGCTCTGTGTTCCTGTAGGAACATGTGCTTTCCATAGAACATTTAATTTTGTCAAGAAGTGAATAATGTCAAGAGCAATTGATGGAATCGGTGACCTGCTCTGTTAATACTTTCCCTTAATGACCACCCGTGTTTGTCATAGGTCGCGTTTGGGAACAGCTTTGATTTTACCTGTGCAGAAAGCTCAGCATGCCCGGGTGATCAGGTGGGACAAGCAATTTTTGTGTAGATGTCACTGGCTTTCCTGCTAATTAATAGATTATTGCCAAATTCTGAGAAAAATATATGGAAAAAAAAGGGAAATGGGTTGTGTTTACAAAAACGCACGCCCAGCTCTAGCTAGCACTGAGCTCCTAGCGGCGCTGACACAAGTGCTGGTGGGAGCAGGTCGCGCCTCCCGCTCGGTCCCCTCCTCGCACCCCTAGCTCGGAGGTGGCCCGGCCTCGGGCAAGCTGCGCCCCATGTCCCGTGCTCAGCCCCTGGGCTGCTCCACGTCACTCCTGCATTCCAAGACATGCCAAAGCTTCCAACGTGCAGAACACGACTGCCAGCACGGACGAGACCCCAGGAGGGTGGCACATGTTGGAGACACAGGGCGGACGAGTGAGAGGGGCTGAAAAAATACCCCAAAATGGACGTTGCAAAAATGACTGAGTAATAAAATTTCACATACTATGGACTATGACCATGTCCTTTTGTTAATTATTCTGTTGCTCTGCAACTCACTGATTTAATTAAAAAAAAGGCTTTAATAAATGCCAGGGAGCATGATGTATTTCTAGGAAACCTCTAAAGACAAGTCTTCTTAGAAAGACATCAATATTGATTGTACACATCAGCAATTTGCAGCTAGTTTGAAGAAAATATCCCAAAGGAAACCATTCATTAGATGCATGGACAGTTGAAAATGAGAGCTTTATACAGGAAGGACATTCAAGGGAAAAAAAAAAAAAAAGACTACTGCCTAAAGATAATATCCTATATGATAAATCTGCTGTTCTCCAGTTGGTATTCAACGTACAAATCATGGCTCCATCCACGCTCTGAACCTAATGGTCTAATGCACTTCTGTATTGAACTGAGTCAGAAATTGGATCTTGGAGGTGCATTTCTTATTAATGATAATGCAGACATTGGGCTCTGGGAATCCGATCAGCTTCCCCCGTGCACGTTTGTCGTCGAAAGCGGAGGGCAGGAGGGGCAGCTATTGATACTGTGTTTTATATACGTTCTAAAATTGCCCACAAATGGACAAGAAATACGCATAACTTATTTATGGTCTTGAATAGTTTGCGTGAATTCAGGTTAAGTCATAATAAATACGGGTTAGTCAACCTTTCTGCTATTCATAGTTGCTGAATGAAAGCTGCAATTACCAGTATTCTGTCTGGGAATCACAAATTCTTGCGTTTAATGCGTATCCTCCATGCTGAACCCAGCGTGCTCTACCCGACTGCTAACAGCCTCAGGGTAACAAGTTGATACCTTTCAAAAATACAGTCCTGGGGTGTCCTACAGGCTCGGTGATGTCTCAGGTCGTTAATTCTCCTCCGTTTTGCTTTGCTTTCCAGTCAATGGTCTGCTCTGACAGTTGGTCACTTTGACCCCATCAGAACCATGACCTGGAGGTGCTGATGTTCACCAGTGCTCTCCAGAGGACTGTCCTTAGCCACGACCATCCCGGGCCAGGACACCCGTGTGCCGCGTGTCCCTGCGGCAGGACCGTGCTCTGGGCATCCGCGTGCCGCGTGCTCCTTGGCCATGTAGCCATTTCATAAATTTCCTTGAAGAAGGAATTCCTAGAATGGAATAGGGGATGGAATAAGTAAGGGGATAGAGGTAGTGCAGGGGAAAAGATGGGGAGCACTGAATGCAGGTATTGAGCTTGGAGGAGGTGAGGGCCAGAAATACTTCTATAGTGTGCTGCTTGGGTTATTTGCTGAAGAGCTTTGTTGTAAAGCAGCATTTTAATATTTCTGAAGCCATTTTTGTGAGCCTAATTTGGAATAGGTAGGTTTCAAGTTCCCTGGATACTTCCTGCAATTTCCTGCCGCTGACAAAGCAGGAGGAAATAAAGCACCTGGTGAGAAGTGTCACTGCTTAGGTATGAGCTTCTCTTTCTGGATTTGCATGTTGTATAAGCAGCATTGGCTGAAAAAAAAAAAAAGTATCTGTAGGTAGAAATTAGTAAAGTTCCCTATTTTCGTATTGACAAACGTGATCGGACTGTTTTTCCCAAGTGCTGGAGTAATGTTTCTGCCTGTAAGTTCATCTTTTATTTTCTACTGGTTTTGAAAGAGAGTGTTTTGTTCACTTTATGACAGCAAACTGCAAATGAGTGATACTTCCTCGTGCATGTGTGCCAAAAATATCTGATAAATGTTACATGTATACATACTGAATTATGCTTTTAAGTAACCCAGACAGATCAGGTCGCATTTCCTAGGGCAACTACATTATATCGTGTGATTAGTGCTCTGGAAAGATAAATACCCCTTATTATCAGGGATAAATAAAACTGAAGATCATATATTTGGATTAATGAAAAGAATAATAACTGATAAAAGCTGTCTTTGTTATGAACCTCAGTGACTGCAACTCCCATTATTCGCAGGATTTAGTTTTACATTTCAGTAGAGGGATAGTTTTTAGTGCTGGACATTGTTAGAAAACTCAATAATTGCAATACTGTTACATTCTGTTATCTGCTGGGTGTCACGCTATAAGTGCTGAAGAATGATACCTGTCATTGTTTTCATTTGAAAATACCCGTCAAGAATGACAGCTGTCCATTAGAGTGTATATGAAAAACATTATTCCTTTTTTTTTTTTCCCATGTTGCCACAGAGCTTTCATAGCTAAATAAAGAATCCTGGCTAATGTCTTTATTCTTTTATTTTTCAGTACTTTGATTTCAACACTCCCAGCTCTTTTCTTCTGCTAGGGAATGGTTTTCTCCAAGCTGTCGGAGAGAGCAGGGTCCCTCACTGCACGAAGCTCTGCACTGTTCTAGTCCCTGTGCATTTTTACTTTATCGTTATGGATTCTAAGCACCTTCTTGCTGGTGTATAGCACAACTTACGCATCCTTTTTGTGCTGTCTGTTCTTTGAGCTTGTCCTAATGGGAGAAACACTTACGGTGAAGTATCTGTTTTCTGCTAGACATTTAGTTTCTATTTGGTTTGACTGTGGTGCGCACAGCCCTGCGTTGTCACCACGAAAGGGAAGATTAATCTAGAGACATGCAATAAATCCCAAAGAGAAGCTACTCCTATAGAAGAGAATTGGGGGAGAGAAAAGCAGCAGAAAGCCCATTTCTCTTCAGAAGCACCTTGTGTCCTGCTGGGAAGCAAAGCTGGACAGGGCGCTGGCGAGAGAGGCGTCGTGGCCTCCCATCCCTCAACTCCTCTAACATAAGGACAATAAATTGCCCCGAGTAGCACAGTGAAGCATTGCGTGTCCGCCCTGCTGCCCGCTGCATCCCCAACCGTATCCCAGATGTGTTCCCTGCTGCAGCTCTCGTTATCCGCTCGGAAGCGGCAGGAGGGATGGCCGGCCAAAGGCCGCACCGGGAATGCCCGGAGCGCGTCAGCGTCGCCTCGAGCCCTCGCCCTTCCTCCTGCGCTGAGAAGAGTGAAATTTATTGTTGAAATGCCAAGTACCAGCTGGTGGCAAAATCCTAGTTCTTGTGAAGGAGGTCAGGTTTCTGCCAGCTTTCCGTTCTCAAAACTCGGCTGCTCTCTCAGTGGCTTTTCACCCTTGCTGGAAGCTGACGTTCTTTATATGCAGATATGTGTGAAGTGAAAATTATTAGTTTCTCTTAAGTTTTCCATTTTGGAGATGGGCCCTCTACAAGGGGAATTACATGTGGGGATGTCGCAGTCGCAGGGCGCAGCAACGTCGGGGCGTCTCCGCGAGGAGGGCGAGCGGGCAGGCAGGGTGTCCCTGCCGCGCTCACGGCTCCCATTGCAGGCCCCAGCAGGGCCCAGGGCCAGGCAGGGGCTCCAGCAGCTCCAGCTTCGTTTCCATATGCAAGGGGAAGAAATAAAGGCTGCCAGTAACCAGCCTCCGAGACAGAGGGAGCTCTGATGAGGCGCAGGGAAGCCGAGTCTGTCCGCGTTGTGTCCGCTGTGACAGGGCTCCCGTCAAAATCCCCTCAAAAATGGGTATTTTCAGTGAGTCCAGCCCCAAGCCACAGCAGAGGGAACGTTTGGCATTAGAGAAGTGGAGGGAGCCGCCACATCCGCACACGGGGAACAGGGATCCGTCATGTCCACACACGGGGAACAGGGATCCGTCATGTCCACACATGGGGAACAGGGAGCTGCCACATCCACCCATGGGAACAGGGATCCGTCACATCCGCACATGGGAACAGGGAGCCGCCACGTCCACACACGGGGAACAGGGAGCTGCCACATCCGCACATGGGAACAGGGATCCGTCATGTCCACACACAGGGAACAGGGATCCGCCACATCCGCACATGTGGAAAAGGGAGCCGCCACGTCCACACATTGGAGCAGGAAGAAGTTGTCTGCAGGAGGGCTGCCAGGCTGTCAAACCACTTCAAATTCAGCAGCTCTGGGGGCATTCAAAATAAAAATATGGGGGGGGGGAACGTGAGCACTGGGAGGAAAATAAAGAATAAACTGCTCAGAAATCTGCCTCTCAGAAGATGAAAAGCTGTTACAAAGTGCTCCTCCCCTCTCTGAAAATACTTTGCATCTCCATTTCTGATTCATCAGAGGAGCTGCCTGAAATTTTTCCAATAGGATCTGATTTAACCTTTTGGAAAATGCTGTTTCATCACACTGCATGTGCTGGGAATGTGTCAATATAGACAAAACTCCTCAGGGAAAAATAAGTGAAAAACAGTACTTTTTATGAGAAAAGAATGATGCACCATCTAATTTTAAAATCATTAATATTACACAGAATGAGTATAGACAAAATCTAAAAATGGTGTCAAAAATGTTTATCAGTATGATGTTCTTAACTAGTCAAAACAGACTTAGGTATTTTGGTCTGCAAACACATTGGTTCATTTGTTAATTTAATGGAATTGTTAAAAATACATTTTTTAGCACTAAATAGGAAAAATATATTTTAAATGTGGGGATTTTCTTATAAAAAATACTGAGTTTTCCAAAATCTAAGTTTGCGTTCTACAGACACAAGCTTACATTTTAACAACACCTACTATTTTCTGTTCCTTAATGTTACCATCAAGAGTATCTTCCTACACGTTTTAATAAATTGCAAATGAATTTGTTGGCAAAAACACAGCGATAGATTCCTCTAAGCGCGGGTGGAACCTGGCTGGCAGGGCAGTGACACCCAGGGTAACCGTGCGCATTTGCACGTGGCAGGGTCTGCGGTAGGAGCGCGGCTGCAGGACCTGCCCAGTGACACACAGGGTAACCGTGCGCATTTGCACGCGGCAGGGTCTGCGGTAGGAGCGCGGCTGCAGGACCTGCCCAGTGACACGCAGGGTAACCGTGCGCATTTGCACGCAGTGAGATCTGCGGTAGGAGCGCGGCTGCGGGACCTGCCCAGTGACACACAGGGTAACCGTGCGCATTTGCACGTGGCAGGGTCTGCAGTGGGAGCGCGGCTGCGGGACCTGCCCAGTGACACCCAGGGTAACCGTGCGCATTTGCACGCGGCGAGGTCTGCGGTAGGAGCGCGGCTGCGGGACCTGCCCAGTGACACCCAGGGTGACCGTGCGCATTTGCACGCGGCGAGGTCTGCGGTAGGAGCGCGGCTGCGGGACCTGCCCGTGACACACAGGGTAACCGTGCGCATTTGCACGCGGCGAGGTCTGCGGTAGGAGCGCGGCTGCGGGACCTGCCCGTGACACCCAGGGTAACCGTGCGCATTTGCACGCGGTGAGGTCTGCGGTAGGAGCGCGGCTGCGGGACCTGCCCAGTGACACCCAGGGTGACCGTGCGCATTTGCACGCGGCGAGGTCTGCGGTAGGAGCGCGGCTGCGGGACCTGCCCGTGACACAC